>NC_137037.1:2747360-2752360 GCF_032717465.1 Coenobita brevimanus
ACACACACACACACACACACACACACACTCTCTCTCTCTCTCTCTCTCTCTCTCTCTCACACACACACACACACACACACACACACACACACACACACACACGCCCACACCAGCAGACTGAGCCGTCCCCGCAACACACAAGGTACTACCAGGTGAGTTTCTAGTGCAGGGCTATTATTGGACCCCCCTGCCAATGCCACTATAGGGCGCCTGGTGGTTTAGTGGTCAGGACGCCCTTATGGACTGCCGGCCTTGCATTCTGGTTCGATTCCAAGGCTATCGTCAGTTAAGGAAGCTCCCTAACACCTCTTCCTTAGCGATTTATTTTGGATATATCTGGCTAATATCCCTTGATACGTTATTTATGCAGAGGACGGAGATATGAAAAAGGAGCCCCCTAACACCTTTTCCTAGGTGATTTATTTTGGATATATCTGGTTAATATTCTTTTATGCGTTATTTGTGCAGAGGACGGAGATATTAAAAGAAAGCTTCCCAACACCTCTTCCTTAGCGATTTATTTTTTGGATATGTCTGGTTAATATCCTTTTATGCGTTATTTATGTAGAGTAGAGCGATGTGAAGAGGAAGCTCCCTAATACCTCTTCCTTAGCGATTTATTTTTTTTATTTATCTGGTTAATATTCTTTTATGAGTTATTGAAGCGAAGTAATATTAAAATGACATAATACAGAAGCGGACAGTAAGGTGTAACAAACAAAATAAATCGCTTGGGGAAAGGTGTTAGGGAGCTTGAACTGATGGGAATGCGGGTCCAAGAGGCTCGTCCTTCCACCTGTCATGCCACCAAGGGAAGGAGTCTGGTCATCTACCCTTTCAAATTACCCCTCTAAATTAGCCTAGCCTCGGCACCCTACGCCACGAAGGTAAAAGAGACTGACATCGTTTTGACTGTCCATTTCCCTATTTGCTATGCTCTTTCCACTTTAACTTGGCCTAAAATTGCCATCGCTCTGTCTTGAATGCTGAGTTGTACACTAGAATAACAAAATATGATGCTAGTCACGAAGAAGTGCTAAGGAAAAGATGTAGAGGCTCGATATTGTCTTTTTCTACCACCGTCCTGCGTGAAATAAGCTGTAAAAGAACAACTAATCTGAGCCAAGTTAAGGCGAAAGAACTATAGGTATATTAGAAGCAGTAAAGAATTATATATTCTGTTTACTCTAACTTGGCCCAGAATTACCGTCTTCCTATCTTCAGTACTGAGCTGTAACAATTTATTAAAACTATAATTAGGATGCTAGTCACGATCAAGTGTTATGGAATGTATACAGAGTCTTAGCGTTATCTTTTTCTATCACCGAACTATGATATAAGGTACAAAAAGACGAAAATCTTGACAAAGTTAAAGTGGAAGAACCTTAGTTGGAAATATGTTAGAAATATCTAATATACGATAGCAGTAGCCATGTGTGTGTGTGTGTGTGTGTGTGTGTGTGTGTGGGTGGGTGGGTGGGTGGGTGGGTGTGGGTGTGTGGGTGGGTGTGGGTGTGTGGGTGGGTGTTTTGGGCAGCCGAAACTACACATTCAAATCGCACCAAAATTAGCACAAAAATCACAACAAATTTGCTGATGTGAAAAAAACTTGGTCCCATCACGATTGAAAAACTTTTACAATATTTAATGAGCGATCAAATGTTGACCAATAAACGCCGCTCCCAGCGCCCGGTCGGTTGCCGTGGCCGAGTGGTTAATATCTCGGACTTGCGTGCGGACAACTTGGGTTCCATTCCCGAAGCGAGGTGGGGTGAGATCGCAGAAAATTCGCTGATGTCGAAAAACTTGGTCCCCTCTCGATTGATGATTTTTTATTAGAGTTATGAGCGATCAAAGTTTGGTTCGGTAAACAGTTAACTAGGTACTGGGACTTTCAGAAATCGAGTCTACTCCAGCCACGAGAAAGAAAGCACGCAGCGCGAGAGCCCTCCGCAGGAGCAAGTGCGAGAGGCCCCGAAGGGCCCACGAGCACTTATATTTAGACTATATATTCACACTTATTGCCTCTTCCATAAACTTTATTTTATGGTGATATGAATTAACTAAACAATTATACTCTTTTTACTCTAACTTGGCCTAGAAGTGCCATCTCTCCATCTTGAATGCTGTGGTGTAACAAAGATTAACTCTAGAATATAATTCTAGTCATGGAGAAGTGCTTTGGAGATGATATAGCGTCGCAGTATTGTCTTTTTCTGCCACTGAGCGATGAAATAAGCTATCAAAGGACGAAAATTTTGACCAAGTTATTTTGAAAAGAGTTGTTGATTCTCAAATAAAAATGATCAGTAATAAAACTAGTATCAAGAATAAAATAAAAACCACATAACCAAATAAATAAATAAAACCAATATCAAGATTAATTCATTTCAAGAAGTCCTGTATGCTCGTAGGGTAAGGAGGCTCCCTAGCACCTGTTCCTTAGCGATTTATTTTTGGATATGGCTGGTTAACATCCTTTTTGTACGATATCTATGCAGTGTATGTCGACATCGGAAAGATTTATATAGCTCAGAGTAGGCAAGTAAGGTGTAATAAGCAAAATAAATCGCTAAGGAAATGGTGTTAGGGAGCTTCCTTAACAAACGAGAATTCGGAAGCTGTACACATTGCTTCCAAAAGACTGGACCGACAGACAGACAGACAGACTAAGGTACATAGATTCAGAACTGACTCGCTGTGTACATGAAGGACTGAGAGTGACAGAAAAGAGAGAAAATATGTATGTTAAGCGGGTGCCGCATGCCCGCCGTACTGAGGAAGGGATGCTGGGTGGAGTACTAATAAATATGCGGGTATTGACTGTAGTGAGGGTACGTGTGTGTGTGTGTGTGTGTGTGTGTGTGTGTGTGTGTGTGTGTGTGTGTGTGTGTGTGCATTATGCTTCAAGGATATGTGTGTGTGTTTGTGTGTGTGTGTGTACGCTCTAGGCTTCTTGTTCATCAATGTGTATGCATGTATTTGTATGTATGTATATCTGTATGTGTGTGTGTGTGTGTGCATGCTTTATGCTTCACTGATATGTGCGCATGTATTTCTATTTATGTATGTTTGTATGTACATATTAGTGAATGTATTGTATGTATGTATAAGTAAATGTATGTATGTATGTATTTATGTATATGTAAATGTATGTATGTATGTATGTATGTATGTATGTGTGTGTGTGTGTGTGTGTGTCTGTGTATGTGTAATGATGCCCTCCACACCACCATAATAGGGGCAGTATTAGGTGTCAACCCGCACACAATTCACTTACACACACACACACACACACACACACACACACTCTCTCTCTCTCTCTCTCTCTCTCTCTCTCTCTCAGAGGCATTATTCACTCGACGTCGCTAACACACACCCTTGAGAGAGAGAGAGAGAGAGAGAGAGAGAGAGAGAAAGAGAGAGGGAGAGAGAGAGAGAGAAACGCTGTACTTTAATGGCACTGAGGATTTTAAACAACTTGGTTTAAAGAGCTTGCTTCCAGGACCTTTAAATTGAACTTGGTGATATTATTCTCTCTCTCTCTCTCTCTCTCTCTCTCTCTCTCTCTCTCTCCCATGTTCCAGATACAAAAAAGAGGAAATCTCTCTCTCTCTCTCTCTCTCTCTCTCTCTCTCTCTCTCTCTCTCTCTCTCTCTCTCTCTCTCTCTTTCTCTCCCATGTTCCAGATACAAAAAAGAGGAAATCTCTCTCTCTCTCTCTCTCTCTCTCTCTCTCTCTCTCTCTCTCTGTTTTGAATGCTATGGTCGCGTTCTTGGCCTCGCATTCTCGTCTGTTAAGGAAGCTCCCTAACACCTCTTCCTAAGCGATTTATTTTGCTTATTACACCTTGCCGTGCTCTTCTGTGTTACTTAAACCATTCTAATATCACCATACTCTGCATAAATAACGCACAAAACGATACTTACCGACCGTATCCAAAAATAAATCGGTAAGGAAGAGGTATTAGGGAGTTTCCTTACCCGACGAGCAACCTTGGTGTTACTGAACGTTTCTTTACACCCCATCCATAGCGATTTATTTTGCATATTACACCTTAGCATTTTTCTATATGTTACTTTTTTCGCCTAATTATTTTCCCCAACGTTATTTTGATCGTGTTAATATTGATACGGCTTGCATAAATCGCATAGAGAACGATGATAAGTGTAGTATGGAGGTTATGCCACTATGGAAAAAATCGCCAAAGTGGATTATAGCTGGGCTCTTAAGCCGGTGTTCTTGACGGTGAAGAAACCTCCCTAACACCTGTTCCTTAGCGATTTATTTTTGAGTATTATTAATATCCTTTTGTGTGTTATTCATGTAGGATATGGCGATACTGGAAGGATTTACGTAACATAGAAAATGACAGTAAGGTGTAATAAGCAAAATAAATCGTTAAGGAAAAGATGTTAGGGAGCTTTCTCAGCCATAACAGTCCCCCTCAAGAGTGATTCAATTTCAGTGACTCTAAAGTTGTAAATTATACCCCAAGTAATATGATCCCTATCCTTCCCCAAAAAGAATTATTATTATTGTTTTTATTTTCATTATGATTATTACTACTACTACTACTACTATTATTATTATTATTATTATTATTATTATTATTATTATTATTGTTGTTGTTGTTATTATTATCATAACCTCACATATAATGTCCTATCGCAAAATAATAATAATAATAATAATAATAATAATAATGATAATAATAATGACCGAGGATGAGGTGGAGGGGTGAAGTGGAGAGGTATTTGAGGGAGGGGGGAGTGAGTTGGGGGGAGGGCAGTCAAATGGTGGGTGACAGAGTGACTTGGAGGCATTATGTCTGCGGCCACCCATTGCGGGATCAGGGCGTCGGGCTATAGATAGATAGATAGACTATAACAGTCAAATTGTCCAAGGACAATTTTGTAAAGAAAAACTTCCCACAACAATTGCGTACTAGAAGCAGAGCTGTACTGTAAAGGGACCTTGAGCTCAAGGTCACCGATCTT
>NC_137037.1:2757360-2759860 GCF_032717465.1 Coenobita brevimanus
CTTCTCCCTTTTCTACCCCTTCCCTCTCCCTTCCCTCCTTTTCTCTTTTCCCTTCCTTCCCCTTCTCTCCATTTCCTTACCCTTCTCCCTTCCTTTCCTACCCCTTCGCACTCTCCTTCCTACCCCATCTCTTTCCCCTTCCTTCCCCTTCCCTCTCATCATCTCCTTACCATACCACGCCTCCTCTTCCTTCCTCCTCATTTCTCATTCATTTCCATCTTCTTTTCATTTTTTTTCGCCCTTTACCATGTTCAATCATCTCATCTCATCCTCTCCCTTCCTCTCTTGTCCTTTTCTTTCCTGTCCTCCTCTTCTCTTCTCCCCTTCCATCTCTCTCTTCTCCTCTTCTCCCCCTCCATCCCTCTTCTCTCCTCATCTCATCTCATTTTCTGTCCTCTCCTGTCTTCTCTTATCCTCTCTTGTCCATTTCTCTCCTGTCCTCAGCTCTCCTCTCTTTACTCTTCCCTTCCATCCTTTTTCTCTTCTTCTCTCCCCGTCCGTCCCTTCTCTCTTCTCCTCTCCTCTCTTCTCTTCTTCCTTTTCCATCACTCTTTTCTCCTCTCTTCTCTTCTCCCCTTCATTCCTCTCTTCCTTCTGTCCATCATCTCTTCTCCCCTTTTCATCCCTCTTCCCTCTCCCCTTCCATCCTTTTCCTCTTCTCCCCTTCCATCCCTCTCCTCACTTCTCCCCTTCTCCCCTCCTCATCACCCCCCCTCACCAATCCCTTATCACACACACACTCGCCATTCACCCCTTCCCTACCATGATTTCTTCCCTACCATGATTTCTTCCCTACCATGATTTCTTCCCTACCATGATTTCTTCCCTACCATGATTTCTTCCCTACCATGATTTCTTTCCTACCATAATTTCCTCCCTACCATGATTTCTTCCCTACCATGATTTCTTCCCTACCATGATTTCTTCCCTACCATGATCTCTTCCATCTCTTCCCTACCATAATTTCTTCCCTACCATGATCTCTTCCCTACCATGATCTCTTCCCCACCATAATTTTCCTCCCTACCATGATTTCTACCCTACCATGATTTCCTAATAAAGCCCAACCATGAATTCTCTACCATGATTTCTTCCCTACCATGATTTCTTCCCTACCATGATTTCTTCCCTAGGCCATGGTACTGAAGGGGTCACGCTGCCCTCCCCCCAACCATTTACCCAACCCCAGTATCAGTCTCTTAGGTGGCTGGTGAGGGAGGGAGGAAAGATGGAGGGAGTGAGGGAGGGAGGGAGGAAAGATGGAGGGAGTGAGGGAGGGAGGGAGGAAAGATTGAGGGAGTGAGGGAGGGAGAAGTAGGGGGAAGAAAAGTGAGGTGCTGGGTGAGGGAGAGATAGTGAGGGTGAGGGAAGAGAGATGAGGGAAGGTGAGGGTGAGGGAGGGAGGGAGGGAAGGAGGGTGAGGGTGAGGGAAGAGAGATGAGGCAGGGTGAGGGAGGGAGGTAGGGTGAGGGAGGGAGGGTGAGGGTGAAGGAAGGGAGATGAAACAGGGTGAATTTAAGGGAGGGAAGCAAGGCGAGGGAGAAGAGTAATCACCAGTAGTTAGTTTAGATTTGCTACTTACAGAACACACACACACACACACACACACACACACACACACACACACACACCAACGGGGGTATACATTCATGGTGCCGTACAAACATGCGAAATACCTTTGTTTAAACATTGAATTTGCACCAGTTCTTTATCGAGTCTGTCACTACCACTACTACCACAACTACCACTACTACCCGTACTACCAAAACTACCACTGCTACCTCTACTACTACAACTACTCCTACTAACACTACTACCCCTACTACCACTACTAACACTACAACTACTCCTTTACCACTACTACCACTACTACCCCTGCTACCACTACTACCACTACCACCACTACTACTACTACCACTACTACCCATACTACCACAACTACCACTACCACTACTACCACAACTACTCCTACTACCACTACTATCCCTACTACCACTACTACCACTACCACAACTACTTTACTACCACTACTAACACTATTACCACTACCACAACTACTACCACAACTTTATACCACTATTTCCTTTTCTCCCTGTCGGTCCTTCGCATTGGCCAGCCTCTTCTTTCTCTTCTTACTAAACCAGTATTTAAAAAGAAAAAAGAAAAAGAAAGAAAGACAGAAAAAGAAAAAGAAAGACAGAAAAAAAAAGAAAGGAAGATAGAAAAAGAAAGAAAGGAAGACAGAAAAAGGAAGAAGGGAAGATAGAAAAAGAGAGAAAGGAAGACAGAAAAAGAAAGAAAGGAAGACAGAAAAAGAAAGAAAGGAAGACAAAAAAAGAAAGAAAGGAAGACAAAAAGAAAGAAAGGAAGATAGAAAAAGGAAGAAAGGAAGACAGAAAAAGGAAGAAAGGAAGACAAAAAGAAAGAAAGGAAGATAGAAAAAGAAAGAAAGGAAGATAGAAAAAGAAAGAAAGGAAGATAGAAAAAAAGAAAGGAAGAT
>NC_137037.1:2767360-2779860 GCF_032717465.1 Coenobita brevimanus
TGGCCATAAACAAATCGCCTCCACGTCAATGCTACATCACTGCCTTGCTCCCAGCTCAGACCCCCCTCTCTCATATACCTCTCCACCCCATCTCCCCATCTCATCCTCGGCCTTCCCCTCCCTCTCCTTTTCCCCTCTCCATGACTGTGTTAGGGAAATTTAAGTTAGGAAGGTGTGTGTGTGTGTGTGTGTGTGTGTGTGTGTGTGTGTGTGTGTGTGACTTAGCTGCTGTAACCTTCATTTCTTACCTAGATTATTGCAATTTACGATGTACTTCAGCTTTTTAGTCACACCCCTACCATGAGCTATGCCTTGAGGGACCACTCTCATGCCCTACAGTTCCACAATCCTACCCATTTCAATCCCTTGGCGCAAAATTTCAGTCAAGCATCTTATCCCCAGTCATCACCACTCGTTGTCACAGTAGGGGAGGCCAAATGACAGTTCTGATATGGATTCACGATATTTAGAAACTGATACGTAAGTAACTTGCCAAATGAGAAGATATTTGCTCTAGACACTTCCCTTGCTGATGAGAAAAACTAGCCTAACCTAACTTGGCCTAATTTAACCTAACCTAACCTAACCTAACCTCACCGAACCGAACCTCACCGAACCTAACCTAACCCAACCTAACCTAACCTCACCTCACCTCACCTAACTTAACCTAACCTCACTTACTGTACTCTAAACTACCCTAACCTAACCTAACTTCACCTAACCTAACCTAATCTAACCTAACTTAACCTAGCCTAGCCTAGCCTAACCTAACCTAACCTACCCTGACCTAACCTACCCTGACCTAACCTAACCTAACCTGACCTCACCAAACTTAACCTCACCTAACCTAACCTAACCTCACCTAACCTAACCTAACCTAACCTACCCTGACCTAACCTAACCTAACCTACCCTGACCTAACCTAACCTAACCTAACCTAGCCTAACCTCACCTTACCTAACGTAACCAAACCTGT
This sequence comes from Coenobita brevimanus, assembly GCF_032717465.1. Taxonomy (NCBI): domain Eukaryota; kingdom Metazoa; phylum Arthropoda; class Malacostraca; order Decapoda; family Coenobitidae; genus Coenobita; species Coenobita brevimanus. Next base: position 2,768,337 of record NC_137037.1, read on the forward strand.
ATGAGTATGGAGAGAAAAATGGCATCATCCTTGTGGGTTTACAGCTGAAGTAATTGCAAATATAATAAGGGAAATAAGGCACAGATGCGAGAGTTTATATAAGGAAAAACTGTGATTTTATTGGACTTATATTGCTTAGTATAAAGTTATTTAGTTGGCTTTTCCTAACTTTAGAATTCTGACCTGTTCATATGTCTTGTTTTCCTTTATTTTCTTGGCCTCTATTTTCCAGGTCACTTTTTCATACTTTATTGCCAAGGTCACTTTTCCACACTTTATTGTCAAGGTCACTTTATTTTCTAGGTCACTTTTCTATACTTTCTTGCCTAGATCACTTAATTTTCTAGGTCACTTTTCCATACTTTATTGTCTAGGTCACTTTTCCATACTTTATTGCCTAGGTCACTTTTCCATACTGTACTTCCTAGGTCACTTTTCCATACTTTATTGCCTAGGTCACTTTTCCATACTTTATTGTCTAGGTCACTTTTTCATACTTTATTGCCTAGGTCACTTTTTCATACTTTATTGCCTAGGTCACTTTTCCACACTTTATTGTCTAGGTCACTTTTCCACACTTTCTAGGTCACATCCATACTTTATTGTCTAGGTCACTTTTCCATACTATATTGTCCAGGCCACTTTGCCACACTTTATTGTCTAGGTCACTTTTCCATACTTTATTGCCAAGGTCACTTTTCCATACTCTTATAGAATTCAGACCAATAAATCTAGCCTTGCATAGTTGTTTAGGTCACTTTTCCATAGCACAGATTTCAAACCAGTACACATAACCTTTCACTGTTCTCTAGGTCACTTTTCTATGCTACGGAATGCTGGCCTGTACATACGGCCTTACAAAGTTGAAGTGTTCGAAATGTTGAAAGGTTTTACGTTATTACATACACTTGACATCCGCGGAAATACACTCTCCCATCACATACACTTAACATCCGCGGAAATACACTCTCCCATCACTTACACTTTACACCCACGGAAATACTCTCTCCCATCACATACACTTAACATCCGCAGAAATACACTCTCCCATCACATACACTTTACACCCACGGAAATACTCTCTCCCATCACATACACTTTACAAAATACACTATTCAGGAGGACTCGCCGCGAATTATAAAAAAGGGTTGCCCAGAATAAGATGTTTTGATGAAGAGGATGAATGTGTGCGTTTTATATGCGTGATCATTCAGAATTTGGATACTTTTGTTATTTTCAGTCTGAAAATAATTACTTGGGAGGCATGACGGTTCAGTCGCAGTCTATTTACGATATTCATCATCAACATCATTATCATTATCATCATCATCATCATCATCAAAGCAACAGTGTGTGGGCCCGGTGCTGAGCTACCCGATCACATCTAAGGCGAGGATGACCCGCCTTACTCGCCCCTGAGTGGCATTATTTAAGCAAAAAAATCCTAATTATCCTTCGGACGGAAATCCTTGGAGGCTCCATCTGTTTGTAGTGCCTAAACCCAATATACTACCAGGCGCCATTTGGTTATATGGTTACCACCCTGTATAGTAAAATTAATGGTTTCCTGTGTTTCAGGAAATCATATGGCTTGTCACTCATCGTACAGTAGAGTCGCCTGAAGGCAGACTACATGGAGTGAGTGGATTATGGGCGCTCCAACCTAGCATTTTATTCTCAAGAAAATAAAGTTGCTTCATCTGTAATATTAGACCAAAACTTATCATATGAATATTTAAAGCTACCCTCGTTAAATGCTTTCTATCTAATACCAGACGTCTTAATCCTGTAAGGGGTGGCTACAAACTAATCGCCTCCATGTCGCCCTGTCTTCTGCCACTTCACTGCCTTTTGTTATGGTTAAATGAGACAGGCGAGGGCTACTTGGCACCACATACGGTATATTCATAAACTTGGTGCATACAATTCACCAGACCATAGTGTTGAGACAGCGTGACCTCCTGTACAGAAATGCAGCGAAGTAGACTGCAGAGGTTGTGATTCAGGGGATGTTGAATGTTGCACACGTTGCTATCATGCAGGCTAAAAAGATGTCCATGGAACTGAATGTACTGCTTGAACCTTAGAATGTGATATAAAGGGTATTTTGAACCGCATCAGGATTCAGATTGCTTAGATATAATGCTTCTCTCTCTCTCTCTCTCTCTCTCTCTCTCTCTCTCTCTCTCTCTCTCTCTCTCTCTCTCTCTCTCAGAAGACTTAAAGCATCCATTTGTAAAGCTTTCTCCATTCACCTTCTCCCCTTCCACCCTTATTGTAAAAAAGGGCCGCTACAGACAAGGAAGATGACCAAAAATAATACACACTGCTTTACCTCGAACCCTGAATGAGGTGGAGGAAGTGTAGAAGTGAGATGGGAGGAGAAATAATAATAATAATAATAATAATAATAATAATAATAATACCGTAAGAAGAAGAAGAAGAGGAGGAGGAGGAAGAGAAAGAAGAAGAAGGAGAAGAAGAATTAGAAGAAGAGAAGAAGAAGAAGAAGAGAGAGAGAGAGAGTATCCTTGCAAATCCCTCTTTATTTGGTCTGCCTCTCTGTGTAGGAAATACAAATATTTAGTATTAACTCATTCAGTATGGTTGTATTTTTTTTTTTCGCTCCTACCACTTCTGAAAGTTATTATTATTATTATTATTATTATTATTATTATTATTATTGTTGTTGTTGTTGTTGTTGTTGTTGTTGTTATTGTTATTATTATTGTTATTATTATTGGTAGGATCGCTCACCATCCACTCACTCAATGTAGTGCTGTTCTGGGATGACTGCCCTCTCCTCTCTTCCTTCCTTCTTTCCTTCCTTCCTCTTCCGTCTTTCTTTCCTTCATTCTCTCCTCTTCCTTCTGTCTACTGGTGACTCTACACTGAGTGACAAGCCAAATGGTTTCCTGTACAAAAGGAAACCATTTACTACGCTGGGTGGTAATCATACAACCAAATTATATCGCCTGATGGTTTAGTGGGTAATTAAAGCGCTCCAGTCGATTGAGCCGGTGCAGGTTTATATTCAAGGGGTGGTTGGGGTTTATTGCTCACGTAATGCCACTCAGGGATGAGTGAGGCTGGTCTTTCTCATCTTAAATGTCAGGACCAACTTGCCTAGCCCCGGGCTCCTACGCTCCGCATGAGGCAACACAGAATTGGATAATGAATGAACGAATGACATTATTATTATTATTATTATTATTATTATTATTATTATTATTTCAACTACTACTACTACTACTACTGCCTTTTGTCTGTTGCGAAGTACCTTGAGATTTTCCGGCCATGTGGAGAGAATGGAGAATGAGAGACTGACTAGGAGAGTGTACGCGAAATGGAAAGAGGGAGAGGGAGGAGGAGACCGAGGATGAGGTGGAGGAATGGGATGATAATAGAGAAGAGACTGTGAGTTGGAGAAAGGGCAGCCTGACGATGGAGAACAGGGTGACATGGAGGCGATTTGTTTGTGGCCACCTCTTACGGGATTAAGGCGACCTGGTAGATAGATAAATAAATAGATAGGTAGACACACGGATAGATAGTCAGATAGATAGACATACAGATAGATAGATAGATAGATAGATAGACATAGACTGATAGATTAATACGATTTTCTCAGCTAACTACCCCCCTTAAGTAATCTCTGCATCTTTTCCATAGCACTTCTTCGTGACTAGCACCCTCAAGAGTTAATTTCTTGTCATAGGGTTCATGATGGAGGGAGCCAGCTGCACTCCTATACTCCTTTCACCTTAACTTGGCCCAGAGTTTCGTCCCTTTGCAGCTTATTTCACATAGCTCAGTGACGGAAGAAGACAATACTGCGGCTCTACATCTTCCCCACAGCACTTCTTCGTGACTAGCAGCATATTTAAGTCAGTCTCCAGGTACAGTCTCTCTCTCTCTCTCTCTGTCTCTCTCTCTCTCTCTCTCTCTCCCTCCTTCTTCATATTATTATTATTATTATTATTATTATTATTATTATTATTATTATTATCATTATTATTATTATTATTCAACATGGAGAGATGATAATTTTAGGCCAAGTTAGAGTGAAAGGAGTAAAGTTAAAGAGAATAGAGTATAAGGTATCAGGAACAACCTTATACTCTAGTGCCATTGAAGTGAATTTGTTGACTGGATTTATTTGTATTTACTCTGCATATTTCACGTAATACTCGTTTACTCGGCATATTTCACTTAAGTAATCCTTATTTCCTTTGCTTATTCCACGTACTGTACATGATCCTTATTTACTCCTCATACTTCACGTAAATAATCCTCATTTATTTTGCTTATTTCACGTACATGATCCTCATTTACTTTGCTTATTTCACGTACATGATCCTCATTTACTCCTCACATTTCATATCCACATAATCACATTTACTCTGCATATTTCACGTAAATAATCCTCATTTACTTTGCTTATTTCACGAAATTAATCCTCACGTAATCCTCATTTCCTTTGCTTATTTCACGTAACTAATCCACATTTACTTTGCTTATTTCACGTACATGATCCTCATTTACCCCTCATTATTTCAAGTAATTAATTCACATTTACTCAGCATATTTCACGTAACTAATCCTCATTTACTCTGCTTAGTTCACGTAAGTAATCCTCATTTCACGTAGATTATCCTCATTTATGATACTAATGCAAAATATGTCGATGTTAAAATTGTAAAGGTAACATAGAGGAAATTATCGATTTTTAACATGCAAAATAAATCGCTAAGGAAAAAGTGCTACGGTTTCACGTCGATGAGAATACGACTCATTGGGCTGTATTTCCTCTCTCTCTCTCTCTCTCTCTTTCTCCTGGCGAATGTTGTCCTTTCACTTTTATCGCTTTCATTTATTTTTCATGCAAGTACTCTCAGCTGTTTGCACTGGTTTTATTATTGTTTTATTAGCTTTTCAAATCAATACTTTTCAACACTGACCAGCCTCTTCGTTAACGGTAAACCATGTAAGAAATATTAAATCAGTCGTATCAATATTGGTTTAGTTACCCAGCCAAAAATAATAATATCCATTTTCTATATCAGTTGAATCATCGTAGAAAATGGCTAAGTATTGGGTAGACTTTTCTCGATTTTAGTGACTCTCTCGAACCTATTTTTAACTTCACCAGCTAGTTCTCTTTCAGCCATATGGACAGAATGCAGATGTTTTTGTTTATGAACACTACTCGCAGATCTGACAGTTTACATTTTCATTATAGTCCTCAGATAAAAAGCTTGAATGTATTGGAGATGAGGTGTCTGAGGAGTATGTGTGGAGTGACGCGTATGGATCGAGTGCGAAATGATGAAGTGCGAAGGAGAACTGGAGTTGTTCGGGAGATGGCTGGTAGAGTTGAGCAGAGGGTGTTGCGATGGTTTGGGCATATGGAGAGAATGGATAATGAGCGATTGGTGAAAAAGATAACTAGATCTGATGTGAGAGGTGTAAGGCTGAGAGGAAGACCACGAATAGGATGGATGGACAGTGTGAAGAGAGCGCTGGATGCGAGAGGGATGTCTGTTGAGCAAGGAAGAGTGGCTGTGCTTGATAGAAATAAATGGAGAGAAATTGTGAATGAATAAGTAATGACGCAGCCCTGAGGGGATATTCTCCCGCATTTGGTCTGATCAGCTAGTCAGGTCAGGTGCGGGTAAGGGGATGGGTCTGTTATGATGTGGCAGGGGTAAACCAGTTCTGTTGTCGGGCCCTGCTGCGGATGTCACTGATTGCATTGCGCAGTTGACCCTTGTGTGGTGTGGTGCGGTGAGGATCTGTCCGTTCTCCCCTTTGGGGCTAAGATGCGAATGAATGTGTTTAAATGGATGAGTAAATGGCGAGTGTGTTGTCCTGTCTCGGCTACCTCCCTTTCCTTGGGGGAAGCAGCCTAGGTATATAGATAGATAGATAAACTATAGTAAGGCATATACACTAGACTGTCCATGATCCCTATAATGTAAGTCACTGTTTTGTGTTGATCCACGAGACACATCAGCCCAGCCATGGCGTTTTTCAAGGAGTAAATAAATGATACTATAATAACAGCTCTCCTGAAACTCACTGCCCTTTGGTGCTGATGGGGAGCCTACATGTGGTGGCTCTGTGCAACCTGCATGGAGCAGCTGCGACGTCCACCCGGGAGCCAGACCACCTCATATCTCCCTGCACCTAGCTGTGGGAAGGACACTGTGCCTGTAGGACGGCCCCACAGAAGCAGTTACCCTTGGTCGACGGGTCTGCTCACCCAGAGAAACTGAATTTCAGCAACAACGACAACACTAATAATAACAACAACTGATATTGATTTGAAGTAAGGAGACTCGCCAGTTATGAGTTTTCCTCTCCATGAAAACACTGAGTTATAAGGACTTTAATTTAGGTCACATAGAGGCGTCTTAGCACGTCTTTAGGAATTTATATTTCACGTTGCATCTTAAAATTCTCCAGTAACATATATCTGTCGTGTTAATATTGACGTAATTGCACTAATAACACAAATAAGGCGGTGGGGAGGCGGTGGCTGAATCGGTACAGAGGCGGCCTGCAGTCCTAATATACCCAGATCCGAATCCCGGCTGGGGCAGGGAACAGTTTAGGGATTTGAATTTCATAAAAAGCATTTTCCTAATCTACCAGAAGACCCGCCGACTTGTCGTAAAAGAACCCCCGCTAACACCAATACACCAGTCCTGTATGAGGCAGCCCTAGCATGTATTCAATATGGGCGGTGGGTGTTAGCGCCAAGGTGGTGACATGTGGTGGCGTTAGAGGACTACTGGGCCTTGGGATAGGTTTCTGCCCCCAAGAAATAGGCCCTGAAACCTTTATCCACAGCCGGACACATAAAAGAATAAAATAAATAAACAATTACTTAAAGCAGAGGCAGGTGTAATGGTGCCGTTAGCGGAGATCTGAACAAGGGGAGGGCTGGAGGAGACGAAGCAAAGAGGAATATAAGGCAGTTGTCCGAATTTTCATCAGCCTTTCATTATACCTTAGCACCTTACCCTTGACGATTTATTTTGCGCATTACACCTTGATATTCTCCTAAATTTCATGATCATCTTTTCTTAACACTTTATCCATAGCGATTTATTTTGCATATAAGAGCTTGTTATTCTCTTAAACTTCATGGATGTCTTTTCTTAACTCATTGTCCTTAACTATTTATTTTGCATATTAAGGCTTCTTTTTCTATCAACTTTCATGGCTATTTCTTAATGCCTTATTCTCAGCGGTTTATTTGGTACATTACAGCATGTTATTCTCTAAAATTTCATGAGTATCTTTTCTTAACACTCTTTCCTTAACGATTTATTTTGCATAGTACAGATTGCTAGTCTCTTAGATTTTGTTCTTTTTATTGGTAGAGATTACACGCATTCTCTCTCTCTCTCTCTCTCTCTCTCTCTCTCTCTCTCTCTCTCTCTCTCTCTCTCTCTCTCTCAACCAATTCAGTCCGATGACAGTCTCTCTGTCTCTCTCTACCAATTCAGTCCAATGACATTTTCTCCCCCCCCCCTCTCTCTCTCCCTCTCTCAACCAATGCAGTCCGGTGACATTTTATTGTCTCAACCAGTTCAGTCCGAGTACATTTTTTCTTCCCATCTCTCTCTCAATCAATTCAGTCCGATGACATTCTCTCTCTCTCTCTCTCTCTCTCTCTCTCTCTCTCTCTCTCTCTCTCTCTCTCGGATTTTCCTCACCCCTTCAGTACGAGAGGCGATTCCCACGTCGAAACAAGTCGTCAAAAAAAAAGGCAAGAAAATACATTAAAAAGCACATCGAGGGAATCAAAGGGTCAAGTTTGCAACGCTGGGGTGGGATATTCGAACATACTTAAGATCGAGTCCCTGGCCCGTATTCTCGTGGGTTAAGAAGGCTCCCTTGCACCTCTTCCTACGCGATTTATTTTCTGATACTTGAGAACAGAAGAGAGGATAACGAACTACTGGAATGAGACAAGGAAAGTAAAGAAAATGACTCTCCCTCACCCTCCAATCCCTCCAGCCGAAACCTGCAGGAAAAGTCAGAAAGAACACCACGCAGTATAGAAAAACTGGCGTGGACATTTTATAAGATTGTGTGAAAGGAGAAAGAGAGACTATGATAGTGTAACCTGAAAAGGAAAAAGAATGAATTAGTACTGGTTATTAGATTTTTATTTTCTTTAATCCAATCCTTACTTGTCATATGCTTATCTAGCCTATGCCTGAAACTCTCAATGGAAGAGGCAGCAACTACCTCACTAGGCTGCTTGTTCCATTCGTCCATTGCTCTATTTCCAAACCACATTCCACCTATTTCTTTACTAAATCGGAATTTAACCTGTTTGAAACCAGTACCCCTAGCTCTAACTTGTGCACTTTAAGTACCTTGCTAATATGTCTCTTTTTTATTCCCTTCGCCCACTTAAACACCTCAGTTAGTCTCCCATTGCTCCACACCTTTCTTGTGAGTGCATTTTTTCTTTTCCAATCTCATGAGTGCAAAATCCCAAGGAGGAGTGTTCTACCACTGGGTGGGAGTGGGCTGCCATCGGGAAGGAGGGGTGTGCTACCACCAGGCAGGAGATGCAAGCTGCGATTGGGTGGGAGGAGTGTGCTATCACCGGGTGGAAGGAATGGCCTACTAATGGACAGGAGGAATGGGATATAATTGAATGTGATATTGGGCTACTTTGTATCAACAGTACCCCAGACAGTGGTTAGTTCAAGATTGCCCATGGATACCCCAGTTCCAACCCCAACCATCTTCAAGATTGGACCATCAAGTAAAGAGAGCGGCCTGGTACTGTGGAACCCCGTCTCGGCTGCATCGTTAACGCGTGAAATAATAGGAAATGTAACAGTGTAATTGTATTTTTCAGTAAACTGAAGAGTAAATACTGTACAGTAATTGACTTTTGTGGCACCGTGTCTAAGGTTCTGAAGGGAAGGTGGAGAGTGTGTGATTTTTGTCTCTGGTTGCAGTGAAATGGAGGCGGCTAACAAAAATAAATTTACCAAGACTAAAGGTGAAGGGACCGAGAGCAAAATTCACAGTGTGTGTGGATGGCAACATTGGAAGTGGCAAGTCTAATTATCTCCGCTGGGGTGTGCATGCATCAGGTAACAGCTTAATAAATGAAATATCAAAGGCAACATGGCAGGTCCCACAAACAAGAACAGTGATGGTGCAAACAACATTTTCAGTGATACTGTATTCCCTTGTGATGTTTGACATGGCCACCGTAACACGGCGAAGTTGCAGGATGGAACAGAAAAAAGTAAAGTGGAAAAGCAACAAAACATCTTTAAAAATCAAAAGTCCCAGCCGTGGCAATTTACATAAACATATGGTTGGACAAGGCACAAACGCACAGTTCAGTACTGTATTCATAGACCTTAGTACTGGACCACGTACCTGTGTTGAGTGGAAAAGCTACCGTAGTGAAGCAAGACTGGTTCCATAAGTACGAGGCAACTGGCCACGAGCGGGAGTAAAGACTGATGAAACTCTCATTGTGTGCAGAAAATACAACAGAGGACGAGTGATGAAATCTTGGCCAACATTATGTAAAAACCAAGGTATTTAGCCAGATAGAAGCAAGCGGCTGCCATAATGGTAATCGACGAGTTCCATTCACACAAGCCTGACCAGGAAAATGAGACGGATTCTTTGACCCGAGAGTGAGTAAATAACGGGGATTGGGAGGCAGAGACGTGCAGAGGCTGTAGGCAAGCGCTCTCCTGACGTCCTCCCTACGAAGTTACGAGGCAAGAGGAAGTCGTAGGAGAAATATAGTCCTTTGCCAATGAATGGTGAAGAAAGACAGCACTACATCCAGTCAGCAGAGATGGTTTTCCAAATAGTTCTATCAGAGTATCTTAGGTGTGTTCTTTACAAAGCAGCATGGCACCATATGGACGGCATGGAAACCCCAAGTAAGGTCAAGCTCATACTCCCACAAGTAGTGGTTCTGTTGCCAGACGAAATACCAGAGATTCTACCGACGAAAGTAGGTCTCAGTCAGTTGACCAAAAGTTTTGTACGTGTGGAACCTGATATGCAAACAAAGGCAAGAAAGATGCCGTAGAATGCCCTCGAAACTCAGTTAGGACCCATGGTACTCAGCAATGCAGTGGCCTCTTCCACTAGTCATTTAAAACAACTGTTGAGTTTTCCAGTGCTGAAATAGCATATGTTTGCACAGCATGCAAGCTCAAAGGAGATAGGCAAACCACAAATTCCAGAAAACAAAGTGCTGGCACAGCCCAGCTCTTTGAAATTGCCAAGGCACTTTGTCAAGCAGTAGCTGCCCTAACTGAAGGAGTAGCCAAGCTTCCTTCCACCACCTCCACAAGGAAATCTACCTGTGTAAACAAAACCCTGTGTAAAGAATAGCGCTTCAACCTTGTACTGATAACATTTTGACTGCTTCTCCATGTGTGAAATTTTTATGAATATGGCTTCAGTGAAAGTAGCACTTTGTGTTCGCTCCTTCAGTCTCAAAGACACTATACGTGAAGGAATCCCAGCAACATGCACAGTGGATCTCCTGCATATTTTGGTTCTGACAGTGAGAAATTAACATCCTATTACTATTTCCAAGTACTCAAAGACTCAGTGAAATCATAGAGAGTCGTATTTTAACAAAAAACATGGCCCAAAGTGAAAAACTGCTCTGAAAATATTCACTGAGCACATCAAACAAGATGGCTGCTCCCATGAAAGGTGAAAACAAGCATGGCAGAGGCTCATACCCCTGCACTGCATGCCAAATATATGGTAAAACTGGCATCAAATGCAGCAATTGACAAATGTGGTGCCACTACACACGTACTTTACTGCCTGTCCACTGTATAATTACCCTCACAACAACAAATAGGAAGTTCTTATGTCTGGCCTGTACCAAACAAAGCCACACCAATTACAATTACCTACACAGTGAACTGGAAGAATTCAGGGCAGCTGAACGAGGACCAAGATAAGGAAGATCAGAAGAACCCAGAGGAAACTAACTCAGAAGACAAACTGCCACCCCTTATGGGATTAGGGCGTCTGACTGTAGATAGAGACTAGGCAGAGTGCCTCTCAAGCAAAGTACCTGCTTGACTTAATGGAGGAATGCCACCTCACTCAACACATCCAGAAACCAACTAGGATAAACATTAAGGACTTTGCACTATCACAAAATTCAGCATTGATACTCAGGTTCGAACATGTGGAGAGGATGGGGGATGACAACTGGGTGCAGAAACTGAGAAGAGTGAACGTTGAGGGAAGGATTGCGAGAGGCAGACCGAAAAAGACCTGGAACGAGGTCAGAGTGTGACCTCAAGGAAAACGAACTGAATAGGGTGACTGCCAGAGATCGAGCAGCATGAGGAGCCGCCATTTGGTGACCAAGGATGACTCATGCAATCACGTTGGAGCCTTTATAAACGAAACTTAACGAAATATTTACTTGCAATATATTATGCAAATATGCATAGACATTACAGCACTTTATTTTTATAGT
>NC_137037.1:2784860-2854860 GCF_032717465.1 Coenobita brevimanus
CATTCACTCTTCTCCCCTCCCTCATTCACTCTTCTCCCCTCCCTCTTTCCCTCTTCTCCCCTCCCTCTTTCTCTCCTCTCCCTCTCCCCCTCCACTCTCTTCACTGCCTCATAATTCTTCCTCCATTTTCTCCCCAACCCCTCCTCCCCACCTCTCTCTCTCTCTCTCTCTCTCTCTCTCTCTCTCTCTCTCTCTCTCTCTCTCTCTTTCCTCAGCCATCACTATCACCTCATCATTAATCTCCATCACAATAAAATTCATCGTCACTTCCCATCTCTAGCATCACCACCACCTCCATCACCAACATCACCACCATCATTATCACTGCTCCCACCTCCATCACCATCATCACCACCATCATCATCACTGCTCCCACCTCCATCACTATCATCATCCTTTTCATCATCATTGCTCCCACCTCCATCATTATCACCATATTTCATCATTCCTGCCACATCGTAATTATCACCATCATCGTCATTACCATCACCATCATCATCATCATCATCATCATTACTGTCACCACCATTACTTTTACAACTATCACCATCATCGTCACCACTACCATCATCACCACTACTATTGCAACCACCATCACCACTATCATTACTATCAATATTACCCCACCACAGCAAATACCAAGCTTATCACAATTACCACTACTACCACAATCATCATCACTACCTCAGTCACCACTTCTCCCAGTCACTACCACAATCAGCGCCACCACCACAATCATCAATAAAACCACCACCATCACCACCACCACCACAACCAACGTAGTCATCACCATCACCTTTCTTACAGCTAGTAGTAGTAGTAGTAGTAGTAGTAATAGTAGTTTTGTTGTTGTAGCTCCAAATTCATCTGAAACGTGAACCCAGTGGACTGCAGGCTGAAGCTACTATTTTTCTTCTGCAGTCCACCATTTCCTTCTGGGGGATAGGGACGGGACTGAGGGACGTTTGTATAACCAGGCAGACCCACCGCCCGGCCATATCGGTGCCACAACGTGAAGGCGTTCCTCTCCAGCTTCTTACAGTTTAATAATTCCGAAAAAAAAAAAATCCATCAGTATATATTAAGGAAGCTGCTGGTTTTAAAGAGAGGGAGAGAGAGAGAGAGAGAGAGAGAGAGAGAGAGAGAGAGAGAGAGAGGAAGTTTTCGTTATTTTCGTTAAGGGATGAATGACGAGAGAGAGAGAGAGAGAGAGAGAGAGAGAGAGAGAGAGAGAGAGAGAGAGAGAGAGAGAGAGAGAGAGAGAGAGAGAGAGAGAGAGAGAGAGAGAGGAAGTTTTCGTTAAGGGATGAGAGAGAGAGAGAGAGAGAGAGAGAGAGAGAGAGAGAGAGAGAAGGTGGAAATGTAAGTAAAATGATAGAAGAGGGGAAGGGAGGCGGGGAGGACCGAGTGGTCTGCGGGTGGGGTTGGGGGTTAAGAAGAGGTTTGCGGTGTTGCCAGCTTAGCGAGAAATCCGCCAGATCTAGCGAATTTCATGCACATCTAGCAGAGTTTTGCCGGTGTCACGGGCACAGACACTATCCTCCTTGTCACTTGAACTTGACCTAAAATGCCTTCTTTTCATCTTCAGTGTTAAGCTGTAACAATATATTACACTAAAGTATGATGCTAGTCGCGAAGAAGCTGTATGACATGGAGCAGAACCGTATTAGTGTCTTCTACTACAGAGCTGCGTGCAATGTGCTGAAAAATAACGAAAATCTGGGCCACCTTTAAACTAAAACAAAGACTAAGTTGGTGCATGCAAAAGTACTCTGTGCATAAAAGTACCTATATCACAGCACTGGTATTTGGGCATATTATCCTATACAAGTGATTTTCTATGACAAACAAAGGGGCAACTTAATTTCTCCACACAAACTGCCCCTTTACCCATGCAAGGGAGTCACGTATTCAGCAGTATATGCCCAAAGACAGGGATCTGGCATATGTGTCTAGAGTTCTTTATGCATGCAGGAACTTGGTGGATGGGACGCCCGAACGCAAAGGGTCCCATATAATTTCTAGCCTATATTGATATGTGATCCATAAAAACACGCGTAATAATTTCATCTGTACACTACGGTCTGTAATACCGTAGTGCTCCTGTAGAAAGCATGACAGTAGATAAGCAAGGAGGGGTAGAAGTGCTGACAATAGACGGAGTAGATGGGCTGAACGCCGTCAAGACTGTGGGAGGGCGCTAGGGAGGCAATGTGTGTGGAAAGTGAAGTGGGTGAATGGGATTTGAATGCTGGATTGAAACAGGGCTGTATCATGTCTCCGTGGTTAGTCTGTCTATCTGTCTGTCTATATCCATCTATCTATCTTTCTATATCTATCTGTCTATGGATGGATGGATGGATGGATGACGTTAGATATGAGATACAAGGCAGGGCAGTGGATGTTGGGCTATCCATAATGAGAGGGTGGGGTTTGGAAACTACCTGTACTGTTGCTGACAATATTGTATAGTTAGGTAAAGATGAATGGGAGGTGCAAGGTTAATCAATGGGTCTGGGAGTGAGTGCAAAGACCGAAATCTAAAAAATGTATATTATAACTAAGAGTAAAGTTACGGTCTTTGAGAGAAATGAGGCCACAGAACGCATATTGAGGTACGATGGTCAGGGAATGGAGAATGTCAGTGCCCTTAAGTATTTAGGCAGCGTGATAAGGTAGGATGGAAGAGTTGGGAATGAAATGCATGAAAGGGTAACCTACAGCAAGGAAGAAAGGTTGCTGGTTCACTGAAAGTAGTGATGGGAGATAGGGAAGTGAGCACAGAAGTAAAAAAGTCGCTGCATGACTATTATGGTATGGAAGTGAAGCTTGGGCCATGTTAGAAGGACAGAAGTCAAGAGTGAGAGCAGAACAACTGAGTTATGTGAGAAGAGCAAGTGGAATTACATGGAGAGACAGAAAAGCGAGGCAATGAACAAATGTTTTTTTTTTGTTTTTTGTTTTTTTATGTGTCCGACTCTGGGCATAGGCTTCACAGCCTGCTATCAAGGCCCAGCAGTCCTCCTAATGTAGACTTGATTGAAAACATTAAGAGAAACTCTCTGTGATGGTTTGACCATGTGGAGAGGATGGAGAAAGAGACTGACATGAAGAAATGAAGACTGTATGTGAGTGAGGTGGAGGAGGGGAGGGGGAGACCGAGGACGAGATGGAAGATAAAGTTGGTAGAGGTATGAGAAAAGATGTTTGAGTCGCAGGGAGGGCAGCCTGATAACAGTGGAAAGGGTGACTGGAGGTAATTTGTCTGTGACCACTGGCCACCCCATATGGGATTAAGGCGTCTTGCTGTAGACAGACGGATAAATACAGTAGACAGACACCGCATACTGGCCATTGGTCCTGTCTCGTCCACATTTCATGCCGCAGCGGCGAGGTTTAGTCAGTTTAACAGGTGAAGTCAAAATTTAAAAACCATGCTTCAATTGATGCTATTTTTGCTATAAGACGTGGTCTAGAAAGAGCTGAGAATTGCTAGAGTTTTTACGAAATACCTCAGAACAATGCTTAGAATGAGGTGAACACTGGACGCTTAAAAAAAAAAAAAAAAAGCTACATAGCAACTTCTGGAGAGTGCAATTACATAAGATTTAAAGAATGAAAGAAATACAGAGGTAAATTACAATTTTTCACTGTTTATCTGCTTAAATGGTGAGTATAAAACGCTTATGTATTTGATAGCTAGAACGATTTGTTATTGTGCTTGTCATATCAGATCCAGCGAACTTTTGATAAATCCAGAGTGAATTCAGGGGCTCAAGTAGCGGATTTCACGTCGATGCACTGGCAACGCTGACTCAGGTCAGACCAAGTGGCACAGTTTTCAACCAGCAACGGGAGAGGGTGGACGCTCGCACCTGCTGGTCTCCTCCCTCTCCGGCTCTCTCGATAGCTGTTGTCCTCGTCTCGCTTGGAAGATGAAATAATTACCTGCCTTCAGTAACAGCACGTTCTACTGGTTGAGCAGCGATGTGTCGTATCAGTGCCGAAAATGTATTATGTCACTCGAAACTTAAGAAGACAGTGGCACAGCAGCGGGGAAATATTGCTTAGATATCAGTATGGCCAAAGAAAAATATGAAAACGAATGCTGACGTTTTATGACAGTGAATTTTTAAAATGCTTTGAATAACTGCCAGTGATTTTAAAATGTAAATCTCGTTTAAGAAAAGGTATAGCATAAGCAATCAGTTTATAATGGAAATAGAGTGAAGAAAACATACAACATAAAGAAGAAGAGCATTCATGGATGATAATAATAATAATAATAAAAATACTAGTAGTAAATGTTAATGGCTTTACCGTGGCTCTCGATAATTATTAAGAAAATGATAATGTTGGGTGAAATCTCAAGTATATAAATTGTTACTCGGGTATCCACAATTTTTTAAAAACGGATAGACCAGCGAGAAAGTGAAGTTTCTTGGATGATATAAATGTGTTCGTGATTTTACCCCGGATAGCCATTGCTGTTTGAGAGAAAAGGAAAGAAAAAAGCTTATTAGTGTTTGAGATAATTGTAGAATTGGAGAAATAAAGTTACCGCCAACCCACAATAGTTCTGGAGTCACCGAGGCTTCTGTGACCTTTTGGACTTTGCTACGCCCAAACGAAAAGGTACTGTATTGGTAAACTTTATTATTATTATTATTGTTATTATTATTTCGCTAACATAATGGCAGGAGTACCCCAAAGTGCTGGCTTTTCACTCCTGGGTTAGTGCAGGTCATTTTTTATTAGGCAATGCACAATAAACTTAGAAATTTGCGTATAGTACAGCTTTCGGTATTACAGGGTCGGACAGTCACACCCCTCACTTAGGCTAGTTGGGTTAGTTTAAGTTAGGCTAGGTTATCTTTTATGGTAGG
Source organism: Coenobita brevimanus (assembly GCF_032717465.1). Classification (NCBI taxonomy): domain Eukaryota; kingdom Metazoa; phylum Arthropoda; class Malacostraca; order Decapoda; family Coenobitidae; genus Coenobita; species Coenobita brevimanus. The sequence continues at coordinate 2,789,747 of NC_137037.1, forward strand.
GTTGATCGGTTAGGTTACTTCAATTTACTGAGTTGGGTAAGGTTGGATTAGGTTGTAAATTAAATCGGAATAACGTTGCTTGTCCAAAAATGCAAGTTTACCCAAATTCTTATAATATTTAAACATAATATTCAAACATTACGATAAGCGTTTTTACCGACAACTTAACCTATATTTTTAGGAACAATATTCTTTCGTCCTTGCATAATATTTTTGTTAAGGATTACCGGTATTTGTGTCAGTTACATCTGTCATGAGCTCTGAAGTCGGTTGTAGGTACATTTGAAAAATATATTAAGTAGTGCGGTAGTTTTTGCTTATCTGTATTGCTGGTCTTTTCACATTATACTTGTTTAAAAGGCTATAAACAGGCATTCGAGTACCGTAATTGTAAGTTTATGCAGACTTTAGTAATATATTTTTCATTTTTCTTCGTGCATTTTTTTTTTTTTTTTTCACTGGCAAGCTAAATATAAAGTATAGGCTAGCTTTCCTTTGACACCAGATTAAACAATTTATTCATATCAGTGTCTGGTATTATGTATTTGGCTCTGCTGCGGAGGTTAAAAAATAGCGGATTAGCCTACACACACACACACAGGCGTAATATATATATTTAATACAAGCAGATTTGTAGTGATCCTAGTTCCTGCATCGTTTCTGAACATGGTCATGGATGCAGACAAAATTGTTATAAATTTTCGTTCATTCAAGCAACTTTTGTGTACAGGTTTCTCTTACTCTTAGCTCCTTCGATTCCCCACTTTGCTATAGTTTAATCACTTTAACTTGTCTGGGATTTTATTTTTCTTGCAGCCCATGCCACACAGATCAGTGGCAGTAGGAGTACTGCGGCTCTACACACCGTAGCTCTTCTTCGTGACTAGCACCGTATTGTTAATCATGCTACAGCTTGTTCCTGCAGCCTGTTCCCGTAGATCAGTTGCAATAAGAATACGACGGCTCAACAACCTTTCCGTAGCACTTCTTTGTGACTAGGACCATATTCTAGTGTTAGTCTTCTGTTACAGGTCAGCATTCAAGGTGGAGAGATGGCCATTTTGTGCCTGTTTAAATTGAGCAAAGTTTAGTTAGGTTTAATAAGGCTTCTTTTGGTTCCAACACAGTTTCGAGACAATAACTATGAACAGTAACAGATCCGTGTGTGTAATACCAGTCTCCAGTGAACCCAGCTTATGTAATGGACTTAAGTCTACTTTGTGTTGGGTACGGCGAGGAACGTGCAGCCACAAACTTGGAGCATAGTAAGGGCTTATGAAGTTTCGAGTAGCTTTGTCTGAAACGTACTGAAACAGAATTGAATCCTTGCTGTAAACGATGGGGGGGGTCAGTCCTAAGGCGAGTTAAATCGTCTAGTGGTGTAGCAAGAAGTACGGTAGAGTTAAGATTAATGTGCCCAGTGCTAATGGAACAAAACTGAAGAGACCATTATGTTCAAAATAGTAAATGAATAAAATAAACACCAATAATGTAAATTGAGTTTAGCAGAGCGAATGAAATCAAACTAACATAATCACTTGAAACAACCAAATTGTGAAACTAACACCAAATCACTGTAATCGACCGAAACTTAATGATTTTATATTGAGAGTAGAACCGTATGAAATAAAACCAGCCACAGTAAAGCGAAACAAACCAATAAATTACCGGTACATAAAGAATGCTGTGAAGCAAATTTTAGATGTGTAACTCACTGAAACTTGACAGCTGAGGAAAAGGAAGAAAAAAGAAAAGCAAGAAAACAAGCAGTGTGATTAAAGCCACATAAGTTTAGCGGAGTATATATAATGAAACCGAAACTGACCAGAAGAGCTGAACAAACAGAATATTAGCAGAACACAGATACCAATGCTAAATTAGTAGAGAATGGGAAAAAAAATGAAGCCGAAGTATGCTGAATAAAATGAACTGAAAATTAGCAAAATATACTGTTGCTAAAAGATGATGATGCTGATGATCCCGATGGTGAAGTAGAAGAAAAAGCAACAGCAGTGTGAAACTGTCAGACGAGCGTTTTTAATGATAGGCAGATTTAAGTGAAGTAGAAGTTTGAGCTAACCTACTGAATTAGAATGAACTGAGAAACTAAAGTATTATGAAAATCCGAAGCAGGTATATGTATATGGTAAATGAGTGTGTGAGAAAGAGAGGCATTGGAGTTAAAGAGATCAAGGAACTGGCAAGCGATCGAGCAGGCTGGATTAATTTTGTGCAGAGGGGTGTATGACCAGGGTTTTGCACCTCATTTTAACTTGACAGTCGTCGGAGTGACTGTCATATAGGTGTGAAGCTGCGTGCGGAATAAGCTTTTTGACTTATCAGGAGTTAGGATTCCGGTGGCTTGGGTGGTAAGTGGGAGTGTGGCTCATTGGATATGAAAAACTTTGGTTAGTGCCCCCCCCCCTTTCTCTCTCTCGCTCTCTCTCCAGGTCCTATGGACCCTGCTTCGTCCCACAGTGAGGTGGGCAAAGGTCTGAAGGATGATTATGGTGAAGCATGTAGCCAAACCAACCGAAAAGAGGACAGTGAATGACATTAGAGATACAGAACTAAGACGTTAAGCTAACTGAAAATGAAGGTATGAAACCACATCGATGTATAGGATTATACTGTTGAGTGAAACTAAAATCAAGAAAGTACTGTATAACGGAACCTTAGATAGCCTACAGAGAAAGTGAGCAGAGTAATGTGAAATTAGTCTGGTTTTCGTTCAGAGTGAAATAAGTAACTGTACGAAGTAGAACGAAAGAAACCGCAATAGCATTGTAGAGCTAAATAAGCAGAGCTAATTTTGGATAAATACTAGAAAGCACTAAGAGAGCGCATAGGCTACCTCCGCCAATGCCACTGCAGGATCCGGATCCGCCCCCAAAATCAATCAGTTCTTTCATGGCTCATGTTTTTCTCTTCCACAAACTCTCATTGAAATTCATTGAGAACTTCGGGAGTTATCGTGTGGACAAACAAACAAACAAACAGGTGAATACATAACCTCCTCCTCGTTGGCGTAGGCAATAATAGACTGCTACAGTGACGCGAAAGAGAGAGAGAGAGAGAGTTGAGCGTATTAAAGGTATCTAACAACCTGAGCAAGGTGAAGCTCAGGTAGTGTAACCAACGAAAACTAAAGAAATTGAATCTGACCAAAATAATGTAGAATAAACGCCAGAAGTGTGTATATACCGAAAACTAAAATTGAAATTAGTACATAAGTGTTACACAGTATGATCCAAATGTCTGCTTAAGTCATTGTTTTGAAATCGAGTGAAACAAACTGAATATTGACAAAGCCGAAGAAAGTATAGTAAAATTTAAGAAGGGGGGGGGGATAGAAACCGAGAGTACCATAGTGTAAAACAGTGGTGTAACCGACCAAAGTAAAAGCAACAGAAACAAACCCAAATGGAAAGTCGAGCGAAGTATAACAAAATAATGAGGAAAACCGAGATAGGGAAACAGAAAATGGACAAGAGCTTGTGAGAAATAATTGTGTTGAAAAATATTTTGCGTGAAAGAAAGATGAAATGATTTAGGTAGAATAAAGCCACTGCCGAGTATAGTAGAGCACCGAACTCAAGTAGGCCAGCGCTAACAACTGAAAATGAGCGAAAATTTGAAATCCTATTGTCGAAACCCTGTGCGTGTAAATAACTGGAACTAAGCGAAAAGAGCTAGAATTGAGCAAAGCAGTAATGGGTACGAAAGAAATCGAAACTGTGCAAAATGGAATTAATTAAGTTATATATGCAAATAAGGTGAAGCCACACTCAGAAGTGTGTTTAGACAACTGAAACTGAGTGAAACGAACTAAACAGCAATGTAGAACGAAAGAAGTCAAAACAGCTAGTAAGAAGCCAGTCCCCCCGCCTCCCCAAGGCAAAATGGTTGAAGCTGTTGTCAAAAGTGACTAAACAACTGAAACTGAATGAATCCTTAAACTGAGGGAAATAACGAGAGAAGCGGAAACAACAAAATACGGAGAGAGAGAGAGAGAGAGAGAGAGAGAGAGAGAGAGAGAGGGGGTAGAACCTGCTGGCGGAGTAGCCTTTTTATTTATAAAGCGACTTAGTTTTAGCGTAGTCAAACAATGTAGCTAACCAGAATACGGCTGATTAAACCGGAATTGAGTGGTAAATTAGGAGCTCTGTGCCAGGTGACTGTATCTGACCTAAACCGATGAAGAAACCTGTGAAATATGGAACGAAGCAGACAAATTGTGTGACAAGCCAAAATTGGGTGATGGGTGAGCATAAGCCAAAATTGGGTGATGGGTGAGCATAAGCCAAAATTGAGTGATGGGTGACCATAAGCCAAAATTGGGTGATGGGTGACCATAAGCCAAAATTGAGTGATGGGTGAGCATAATAAAATTGAAACTGTGGAAAACAGTATGAAAGTACTGGATTATATGCATGTTCAGAGTGAAACAAACTGAGGGAATAGCAGGGTTGTAACCGAAATTGAATGAAAACAAGAGAAGCTGACAAAGCGAGCGAAACACTGTGCAAACGAATAGCCTATGAATATTGATCTGCCTTAATGAACATCGTACCACAATGCCAGTATAATGAAGTCTTGGTCCTGTCAATACAAAGCCGATATGTTTGCGGTAATTAATTTGGCGGGCAGTAACTAAAATAAAGTGCCGGTAACAAAGATTTTTGTCCAAAGGATAAGCCTAATTACCCGTCTCCGCTCTAGAGGGCCCAGGGACGGGTATTGTTTTCACTAGGCTTGTCTGTTTGTTTGTATGCCTGTTAACAACTGTATGCGATAACTAATATTACAGGGATGATGGGCTATGATCTTCTGATCACCTGATTACATTTTGGGCCAAATTGGGCCAAGGCCCAGGCTGTAGGCCTCAAAAATGTAAAAAAAAAAAAAAAAAAGGGACGGATAAAAATCGTTTTTTCGCCATTATTCCTTCCAAATTCGTCATATCGACATGAAACCAAATTCTAAAGGTGCGGTGCATCTTTCAGATATGCATCTTATAACATGCCTCATAACATCGGGGTGGTCACCCCCCCCCCCCCTCGTTAACGGTAGGCGGTCAGTGTCAGGTGGGTCGAGCCTAAAATTTCAAATGGGCATAAAATCGTCAATTTTCACCCGATTTACTCCTAATTTGATGTGACATCATTGACTAGATATCCTGTGTTTATAGCTACGTCAGCACTAAAATGACTGCCGCGGACGGGTTTGCTGTGCCTTGGCACCGCTTCTTGTTCCGTCATTCACCCACCATTCATTTATTGTGTAGTTCTTTTTTCTTAGGTTATCATGGAAATATTATTGAACCTAGAAGGGACGTCTAGTACTGTATGGTCTAATAATGGCTATAAATAGGGTACCGGTATAGGCCCTTCAGTTCGAAAAAGTATCCACTAAATAAAATGAATAATGTGATGATAGCTTGATGCGTGCTGAGGGGCTGACTGAAGTGGTGGACCTTAGCATCGAATGTACCTTACCCGATTATTTACAGTGCTTACTTTAGCTGACGGCAGGAAGAGTAAAATATTTCGAACTTGTGTCGCCATGAAGCTGAGGTTGTGTTATATATATATATTTAAGGCACTTTTGAAAACCATGGTCATTAGGCCTATAATCTCCAACTTTGACAGGCCACATGTCTATCTATACCAGTTTATATGCCTGTCTGTCAATCTTCCAATTTCTATCCATTTACTTGTCTATCTGTATACTTGTTTCTGTCTATCAGTTGAGAAAGAGCTGAAAGAACGCCTTGTATTAATACATAAACAGCGTCACGTTATCCTTTGCATTACGGTAAGTTTTATATATCATTACAGGTCCACGAGTATTATTTACCTACCGTGGGTGTGTCATGTCCCTATGGTTTTTCAGTCTGTATATGGATGGGGTCATAAAAGAGGTACAAGGTAGGACCGTGGATGTTGAAGCGACGCTGAGAGAGGGCAGTGTTTAGAAACTTCCCGTACTGCAGTTTGCAGAAGAAACCGGATTGTTAAGTGAAGAAGGGTAACTGCAAGGCTATGTGGATGAGTTTGGGAGAGTGTAAGAAACGGAATCTAAAGGTGAACGTAGGGAAGAGTAAAGTTATGGTCGAGAGAAATGAAGCCACTGAATGTACAGTGAGGCTGGGTGAGGAGGAAGTGGAAAATGTGAGTGCGTTTAAGTACGGTACTTGGGTAGTGTAATGAGTAAGGAAGTTCAGAGGATGAAGTACTTGAAAGGGTACAGCAGGGAAAAAAGGTTGCTGGTTCGTTGAAAGCAGTGATAAGGAACAGGGAAGTGAGCATGGAATCGCTGCATGACTACCGTATTGTAATACCAACCCTAATGTATGGAAGTGAAGCTTGAACCTTGTTGTAAGGACACAAGTCAAGAGTGAAAGCGGTGGAAATGAGTTATTTGAGAGAAGCATGTGGAGATATGTGGAGAGACAGACTGACAAATGAGGAAGTGAAGGAGCGTTGTGGTGTGGATGTGGATGTGATAGAAAGCGTTAGAAATACATTGAGGTGGTTTGGCCATGTGGAGAGGATGGAGAGCGAGACTAACGAGGAATTAGGAGGAAAGTGTAAACGAGTGAGGTGAAGGAGGGGAGAGGGGGAGAGGGAGGGGGAGGCCGAGTATGAGATGGAGGGATGGAGTGGAGAAGTATATGAGAGAGGGAGGTGTGAGCTGGGATCAGGGCAGTGAAATGGCATTGGACAGGGCAACTTGGAGGCGATTTGTTTGTGGCCACCCCTCACAAGATTGAAGCGTCTGGCAATAGAGAGATAGGCTAGATAGGATAGGATAGCTACCAATTACAGTATATACATCATAATGAACAAACCGCCTCACTGATAGTTTCACGTTTTATTTTTGGTCAGTTATTTACCTTTCTGCCTACGGGTAACTTTACACTCCCTCTTCTGTCTTTCCTTCATTCTTTCCTCTTCCTCCTGCCTGTGGGTGATTCTACACTGAGTGACAAGCCAAATTGTTTCCTGTACACCAGGAAACCATATACTACTCTGGGTGGTAACCATATAACCAAGTTTTGGCCCCTGGTGGTTTAGTGGGTAATTACGAAGCTCCAGTCGGATTGAGCCGGTGAAGGTTTATATCCAAGGGGTGGTTGGGGTTGATTGCTCATGTAATGTCACTCAGGGATGAGTGAGGCTGGTCACTCATCTTAAATGCCTGGACCAACTGCCTAGCCCCGGGCTCCAACGCTTCTCATGGGACAATGTAGGATTGGATGATGGATGAATGGATGGATGATGGATATTAATTACAACGACGAGCGTGGCGTTAATTAGCTTATTCATATTCATCCTGCCTCACTAATCAAAGCAATGGACGGCCTAACCACATCCCCAGGGACCAGCACAGGCCTTGTTGCAGGGCCCGATGGTGTGATGCTAGCCTATTCAGCTTGCATTTATATGACTCCCAGATCGATTCTCGAGCCGGTCAGACTGTTGGACACGGCTTGTTTTCTCGTCCAATATCCAACAGTACAGCTAAGGACCTGGTTGTAAATATGATTACTGCGTGCCGTATATAAGGGGAATATTGGATATTGCAATGACTCAAAATGGGCATTATTACCGTATTTTAAGCACTTTTGTTTCCTCCATCCTTCTGACGATTTTTTTCAGCTTTGGAGAGCCACCTGGCAGAGAAAGGGTTAATGAATGCTGTATATAACCCCTCCAGCTTAAAATGTCTCCAGACCTGCGTTAAATGCCCGTCGGTAGCGGGATTGAGTACCGTATAGAAGCCGTTATCGTAGTGAAAGGTTATCTTGAGACTGCTTGTTAGGCCTAATGTAGCATATTGTAAGTAGACTAACTGAGGTAATGGTGAATGACTGGATGACCTGTTTCATTGGTCATGCTGCTGATTAGTTTTCCCAGTAATGCATCGGTATTCTTTTATTTGCGTTGGTACCGGTTGTACCGTACTTTACCTACAGATGGAAAAGAGGGCGAATTGATGATAATGATGATGATTATTATTGTTTTTATTATTATTATTACTTGTATTATGATTATTATTACCGGTATTATGATTATGATTAGTATTATTATTACAGGTATTATGATTATGATGATGGTATTATGATGGTAATGGTAAACATGATGATGATGATATTATGATGATGATAATGATAGCCTAAGTGATGGTGATTATGATGATGTAAGAGTCATTTGTCTCGAGTACGCGGTAGTTGTAGACTATTTCGTTCGTGAATGAATAAAGTTAACTGCAATAGTAAAAGGTCATAATGAAATCCACTGCGGAACCGGACCTTCTCCTCAGAAGTAGAGTGACAGCCAGAATTAAGCTTACCACATGTTGGCGACGTACGAAGAGAAATGGTGTCTGTAGTGAGCGCGATGCATGTGGAATCAGTGTTGGAAATTAGTTAGGCAGGTCTGTTAATGAGTCCGTATGCCCAGGCCTTATCACTGATGGCTATTTTCAGACTGTAATTATAGATAAACATATGAAATTATACTGTACTGCCAACACCCACTTGCATTGTCTGTCACGCATTGAGTTTTGAACGCTGTGACCAAGAGCCAGACATGAACATGGTAGCTTCATTGCGCCTTCATTGCCCTGTGGGACAGAGCAAATAGTGTCGTGTTAATAAATCTAAGGTGAGTTTAATTATTTTTTCATCATAATCATCATCATCATCATCAACAACAACAGGAACCTGAATCAGGTTATTGCAGGACAAAGACCATCTTTCTTACACTGACCTATTGACGGCTCTCCTGTTCCATCCAGTCCCTGCGAATCTTCGAATCTCAGCTCACCACCTCCTCCTTGGCCTCTTCTTTCTCCTACAGTTACCATGGTTGTCCATCTGTAGTTCTGTACGAAATATGTGACGAGCCCAGATCAGGAAATTGAGATTCACACACACACACACACACACACACACACACACATATATAATGCCGTCCTGAACCTCTTCACTAGCTGTATAGTCTTAAGTATTAATTATTTAAATTGTCCTGTGTTAGCAGGAGAAACATGACATCATAATGAAGGGATCAAGCTTTTTCTATGGTAGGGGTTCGGAACTGATGACAAATTTAATTCCTTTTATTGTCGGTTAGTGTAGGAGGAATCTGGCAGCCGATGGTGTAGTGTAGCACATCCAGCTCGCAGCTGCAAGACTTCGCGTTCAGCTCTCGCGCCGCTTAGACTGTTGAGCAAAGTTTGTTTCCTCCTTGTCCATATTTACACTGCAGTACGCTTGGGGGCCTACTGTATATTATGTGGGAAGATTAAGCCTTAGCAAAGTTAGCAAAAGTAGATTGTAGCTGTAGTGTGCCATAATGACTCGTGTACTAGATAGGCTGTTCAGAACTAGACTACCAAAAGGCTAATAACACTGCTTTCATGAGTTAATTGCCCAGCCTTTATGCATGCTGGATGTTAGGGAAATTGCTTTGGTGGTGTAATTTTCCCAAGCCCGTGGCGGGGGCGTGGGGTCGTCGCCTTCGTAGGAGCAGAAGTGGCCAAATCATCCCTTTAGAGGACATCGACTTGGGCGTATATTCTCGTCGATTAAGGGAGCGATTAAGGAAGCTCCCTAACACCTTTTCCTTAGCGATTTATTTTGCCTAGTACACCTGACTCTCCAATTCTCAGTTACCGTGTATAGATCATTCAGGTGTATGCCATACTGTGCATAAATAATGAACAAAAGGATAATAACCAGTTGTATCCAAATATAAATCGCAATGGAACAGGTGTTAGGGAGCTTCCTTATTCGACCGGAATACGGACCTTGCCCCCCCCTTTCTCTCTCTCTCACACACACACACACACACACACACACACACACACACACACACACACACACACACACACACACACACACACACACACACACACACACACACACTTTACAGACTAACAATATACGGGTAGCCTATTCGCTACCGGTACTCAGTATCGTATGGCTAGGTGTATAACAAGGATCAGGGAGCTTTTTAGGGCATTACCCCAAAATTTGAGTACGATATAATGAAATTACCCCGAGATTTAAAAAAAAAAAAAAAAGTAGCCACGTCAGTGTACACATGTCAGTGGTACGGCGGGTAAGCAACAAATAACAAAAAAAAAGTAGCCACGTCAGTGTACACCTGTCAGTGGTACGGCGGGTAAGCAACAAATAACGTGATACATGGTTGTACATCTTGTTCACCAAAACTTGCTTCATTTATGTGAAAAATCGGTACCAGTAATATACCGCACACATTACTCCCCAAATTTGTAGATGTAGCTACCCCATTTGGGGTAATTTACCCCTGTCCTCCTACCCCTGGTCTATAATTGAGTGCAAACAGTAGCAATAGTGTATAGGCTCTGCTCGTGAAAGAATATGACATACCGTACCCAATACCTACGGACGAAGAAATCTGATAAATGGTCTTTGCCCGCCATGTATATATAGCCTATTGAGTATAATATTGGTACGGTATCCACTCTTATTTCCTCTATGTATGTGTATTTTATGGATTCCATGCCGTTCCATTTGTCTCTTCCAGTACGGTATATTTATGATAGCCTGCGTATACAGGGTAGTCCGTATATTGCCCTTTCCAGTATTGTGTTGCGGGGAAGATTTAGTACGGTATTCTTTTCTCGGGAGCTGCTTGGTGAAAACAGTAATCATCTACGCAGTCTGTGAACGAACAAAAGCAAGACACCACGGTATAAACCATGGCTAGGGTTATAGGAAGTAGAAAATGTGAGGTCGATACTGTTAACCCTGACAGAGCCGTACCCATAGCAGAGGAGAATATTGGATTGTGGTTTATATGGTCCATGCTGTTTGTTCCGTATGCATAATTCCTACTGGTACCGTAGTTATAAGGTTATAATAATATCACCTATTCTTTGTGTGAATAAGGTTGTGTTACTGCCGTTTATTATTTCAGCTAATTTATGAAAACATTTTTTTGTACAGTGGTTCATAAAAAATAAAAGTGGGGGAAGTAAAACGAAAAGAGTGGAAATTTGTATAAAGTCCTATCATGATCACTAATTTACCTCCCCTGGAGAGAGGACAGTGGAGGACAGCGTTGGAGATGGGCCAGTGGAGTTGCCTAAATATTGGTTTTGTGATATCGGTATTTATGGATCACTCAGTATAAGCTGTTCCCTGTGCATAATTTTTGTTGGCATTAGCATATATATTACCTTCCATTATGTTTAAGATGTGGTTATTACCGTATGTTAAGATAATTTGAGAGCATTTTTTGTACAGTGATTTATAGATAGCTCTTAAAAGTGTGGGAAAGAAACGAAGAGTGGAAATTTGAGTGAACTACAGGCACAAATGGAAGGCTGTAAATTTTCTCATTCATAATCCTGCAAAACATGCTTCATTTACTATTTGTCACTGCCACTAACTCATATTCATGTGACAGCTGGAAGGAAATTATTTATAGGAAATGGGAAAATATGTGTCCTTCGTGTGTTGATAACACTGAATTCTCAACTTAATCTAATCTAGGTGTTCAATTGTCGACTCAAATTGTTTATTGGATCTTAGAACAACGATTTTTTTTTGTTTTTTTGTTACCGTAGCTGTTTGTTAGATGGTAACGATATGACACGTAAGGCGGTATTCTCGTACGGTTTGGACGCGTACTAATACCTCTAACGTAGCGATTTACTTCATGGTTACTGCTGGCTAATATTGTGTTGTACATTATGTAGGCTATACAGAGTATGGGGAATAGTAGAATGATATTACCCAGAAGAGGACGGCAAAGTATAATAAGCAAAATAAATCGCTTAGGAAGAGGTGTTAGGGAGCTTCCTTAACTAACAAGAATACGAGTCTCAAAGTAGGCTACAGATGGTCCAAACGTTGGTGAAAACTTGTCTTGAAACAATTTGACCCCACGAACGATGGCTAATGGGAAATGATTCCCCACCCTCCCCCGTAGCTTACATAGGCTAAATACGGTACGTCATACGGTATGCCGCTTCCTTGTGACATTTTCCAGTCGATATTGTTACTGTATGCGTAATCAGATGATCGATTTATCATCCCGGATTCTCAAGTTACAGGCTATTACGGTACTCATTTCGGGTATCATCGTACCCTTCCTGCGCGTTTTTTTTTTTTCTTCTTCTTCTTTGCCTGTACGGTGAAAGTGAGTGTTGCATAACTTGGCATCGTTTAGTTCATGTACCCTAATCCTCCTTTGCCATCTCATTTAAACCTCATAGACATACGGTAGTTTATCAGTCTTCTCTGTAACAAGCAACCTCGACAGGATGGTTGGGTGTGTTGCTGTTTGCTTTCCTTTGTGCTCCTTTGTAGCCTAAACTTGTAAACATACCGGTACCCTACTTTTTTTTTTTTTTTTTTTTCTGGATTCAAGATGAACCCTCAAAGTTCGATGTTGCATATGTGACAAGACAGACCTCGATATAAATTTCATCCAGTATTCTTCCCAAGACAAATCAGTATAAGTTGGGGTATATTTGCATTTCTTGTATAGAGCTGGCCCTGTATTAAAAAAAAAAAAAAAAAAAAATCCCTGGTCATTCATTCCAACCTCTTTCAGTTGGCTTCCCTATTCATTTGTTTATTCAGGTACTGGTATTTACATATGCAAGGAAGAAGAAACAATTGGTGTAATGGTTAGCACATCAACCCACAACTTAAAAAACCCGAGTTCCATTTCCGGCATTGTCAGACTTCCTGGCAGTGTTTGGTAGCCAACCCGATGCCCCTTTAGGGACCTGGGTGTAAATTCGATTGTTGTCACCTATCGTATTGGAGGGGAAGATTGTGACCTGGAAAAATTGTGTGCATTGACGCTCCTTCAGGTAATATGAATTCATAATAAACTTTCTTCCCTTCCCCAAGGTTTGTGCGTGTGTGTGTGTGTGTGTGTGTGTGTGTGTGTGTGTGTGTGTGTGTTTGTATGGGTAAACAGGCAATATTTTCGGCTTAGGAGAGATCTCGGTGAAGTCTATGGCCCGTATTTTCTTCGGGTAAGGGGGTTCCCTGGCGCCTCTTCCGTAGCGATTTTTTATTTTTTTATTTTTTACGTGGCTGGTTAATATATATCCCGTATTTTCTACGGGTAAGGGGGTTCCCTGGCGCCTCTTCCGTAGCGATTTTTTGTTGTTGTTTTTTACGTGGCTGGTTAATATATATCCCGTATTTTCTTCGGGTAAGGGGGTTCCCTGGCGCCTCTTCCGTAGCAATTTTTTTTTTTTTTTACGTGGCTGGTTAATATATATCCCTTTATACGTTGTTTATGCGGATTTTCGCAGTGTTTGGAGGACTAAAGTAACACAGAATAGAACAGTATTTAAGGTCCTATTTAGCTAAGTTCTTTTTGTGGCTGTTCTTGTTTGTATATATATTTTTTTCACTTGTTTTGTATTTTTGTCCTTATTTTTTACGGTACCGGTACTTATTTTTGACAGCTGTTTTTGGTATCTTTTATCTGATTTTTTTCCTTTTTATTTTTGGCTGTTTTTCTCGCTTTTGCTTTTGTTATTTTTGGCTGTTTTCCTTTTTGTTTTTGGTTGTTTTTCTTATTTGTGGTTGTTTTTCTTCGTTTTAGGCGGTTTTTGTTCATAGTTTTTGGCTGGTTTTGCTTTTACTTTGGCTATTTCTCTTGTATTTTATCCTCGTACGTCATGACATATTTTAAAGTAGACAAGGTAACTACTGTTGAAATGCAAAACTGGAAAAGCAGCTTTACCTTTTTGTACGCATTGTACAGTCAAATATAAAAGTCGTTCGCGGTTTTGTCCAAAGATTAAGTGCAGCACTTGAAACATTATGAAATCTCTACCACAGTTACACGTTCGTGGTTGGCTAGCCTGACTTCGTCAAGCTTCATATCTGCTGCTGATGGGATAACGGTACGAATGAACCCATGATATTCCGAAGCCTTAACATCGACTCGCAAGAAATGCTGAGTCCGAACTTCGTATGAGAGACGAAACGCCACGGGTTAGGCGATGATCACCTGACATTTCATCTTACATCTTACCGTAATAAAAAACGTCAAGCAGACCTGCTATACCATGGTATGGAGAGGTCAAGCAACATGCATCCAACTAATAGCAATATGAGAGGTGGCATGATGTTCCTTTATTTACGGGAAGCGAAGCCTGAACAGAAAGCTCAAACATTTGGTATAAGCATAACCATAGAGAGGTGGATTAGGATTTCAAGAGGAAGGCACAACGGAGAAATCATCGTTCAGGTCTTTCTCGTCTTACCACAACACTATAGGACCAGGAAATAATCACAACGATGGAAGCAGCACCCGCAAGCAGTGCTTACGCCTTAAGAAACGAAGTGCAGCTAGAATGAAGCACACGGACTGTTGTGCGTAGACTTTGGTCGTCTGGTTTATGTTTGAACTCGTCTATGGGATTCAGTTTGCCAGCCACTCTATAAGAAAACAAAATTATCATAATAGAATGACTGTTCTCATGTGTTGAATATTATAGTGAATTTTGTTTAACAACGCTCAAATAATGTCCCAGGTCATAATTATTAACTTAATTAGCTAATTTACAGTAAATTAAGATGGAGAACTGACTTCCGAGGACCTGTTTAGCTAACTGAATTGTAACGTTGGGAATGTGGTCACAAAAATAAAAGATGAGAAACGCTTTATAAATACTAAATAAAAACAGAAGCCAGAAAGATTTAATAATTATGTAGATTAGTTTCGTTAAGTTACAAAAAAATTATATGCTGGCATCTTTAGGGTGGTCACCTGGAGCAAATGGCAACTCAAGTCAGTGCTACCAACCGATCGTTCGACACAAAGCAGACCACTCCAGAATTATAGTCTTTCAGCAGATATTTTCACTAAATTTCACGACACGACTTTTGTCTTTGACTGTACATTAATCCAGAGAGAGAGAGAGAGAGAATTTCACAGGCTCATGTTAGGCCAGTTTTAATGAAATATTGCCAGGCTTTTATAGAGCTACCCAAGTGGTAAAGACGTTAAGGTGAAGTTTGAGGAACCGTGGAGGAAGAGACTGGACCTCTCTCTCTCTCTCTCTCTCTCTCTCATATCAATTTTCCTTGCATGAAATCTTTACGGCATATTTTTCCTCCCGTCTTTTTTCCCCCCCCCCCACCTGTTTGGCTTATTTTGGGGAGCATAATAAATTCCTTTTACTACGGTACCGTACTATGCATTTTTATAGATATTTGTGTTTAACGTCATGTTTTTCGTCTTTTTCATGTGTAATTTTTCTTTATCTATCTATTTATCTATTGCCAGACATCATAATCCCGCAAAGGGTGGCCATTTGACACTGAGTTATATAGTTGTTTTACAGGGAGGGGCACCAACCCTCCTCCAACCCACTTGTTGACACGTAGGGAGCACGTATGGTTTGGTTATATGGTTACCACCCAGCGTTGTAAATGGTTTCTTGGCGTACAGGAAACCATTTGGCTTGTCACACAATGTAAAGCCACCTGTAAAGGAAAGAAAAGGAATAAGAAGTGACAGGAAAGATAGGAGAAATAGGAAGAGAGAAGGGTAGACACAGAAAAAGAATGATAAAAGCTAAGGAAGTAGGCAGCACTACATCAAGTGAGTGGATGATGGTCGCCACCACCTACCACAATTTTTCTTTTTACGGTACATAAATGGAATCTTTATTTGTAAGTAGGCTATATATACTTCCATTTACTCATGTGCAGATAAACCCTTTGTATGATTGTTTTTAGTAGTCTGTTTCTTGTATTTTTCTGTATTCATATTTTTCCTGTTTGTTATGTATGCTGTATTTTTGTATATATTCACTCTAAAATTTTGATAACTTTACTGATTTCTGGTGACAATTTTTCCATTTTGTTTAATCTCGCTTGTGTTTCTATTATTTCCCCCGTGTTGATACTGATTTTTTTGTTATATACCGGCATATTTTCCTCCGTGCTAAATATTTCTCTCCCTGCTTGTAGCCTGTGTACCGTATGCTCTCGATTTCTGTATATTTTGCTTTATACTTGTATGTGTGTGTGTGTTACGGTGTAGTAAATATAAAGCATACAGTTCCCTCGACATCAAATCACCTCATATATTCACTTCCATGTCAGTTATTTTGTTGAGTTTGTTGCTGCATCGGAAGTTGTAAAAAGAGAGGAATGAGCACACACACACTCTCTCTCTCTCTCTCTCTCTCTCTCTCTCTCTCAACAGGGCTGGGTGTGGAGGAAAGAACGAAGAATTTAGAGAATTGGAAGAGCGAGTGAGAGATTTTTTCATCCTTTCCATACTTAGGTCTTTCCTGTACATTTTTGTGTTTTTTAGCCCTTTCTTCCTCTTTAAATAAATCTTTAATCTCCATTCCTTATCATTCTCTCTCTTTTCAGGGATGGAAATGGTCTAAGAGAGAAAAAAGAAGAGAAGGAGGAGGAAATACAAGAAGAAGAGAGAGAGAGAGAGAGAGAGAGAGAGAGAGAGAGTAAATGATAGTGTTGGCCCCCCGCTGTTGGTGCCACGGACTTCAGGTTCTGATTCTTCTACACCTCGCAGGTAAGGGTCATATATTTTTTTACTTTTTTGGGGGGAAGAGATTAGAGGGGGTACTTGATGGGGGGATTAGAGGGGGTACTTGATGGGGGGATAACAGGGGGTACTTGATGGGGGGATTAGAGGGGGTTCTTGATGGGGGGATTAGAGGGGGTTCTTGATGGGGGGATTAGAGGGGGTACTTGATGGGGGGATTAGAGGGGGTACTTGATGGGGGGATTAGAGGGGGTTCTTGATGGGGGGATTAGAGGGGGTACTTGACTGGGGGGGGGCAGTTAGAGGGGATACTTTTTTTTTTCTTTCTTTTTTTTTTTACTGTATGGATTGGGTGGCATAGCTTGGTTGTCATCGTTTGTATAGTTGCTCTATGTATTTATTTATTTTTGGCTCGTCTCATTGGCTTCAATCTTTTCTCTTCTCCGTCATTGTGCGTGCGTGTGTGTGTGTGTGTGTGTGTGTGTGTGTGTGTGTGTGTGTGTGTGTGTGTGTGTGTGTTCTCTTCGCCGTCATTGTGTGTGTGTGTGTGTGTGTGTGTGTGTGTGTGTGTGTGTGTGTGTGTGTGTGTGAAGAAGCTAATTCGCACAGTTTTTATCCGATTTAGACGAAACAATAGATTTGAGGGTCAGCCTAGCAGTTGATTTTTTTTAGAACACTAGGTCAGAAGTCAAGGTCACACGGCAGCCCTACTCAAACATTTATGATCCGATTTTAACCAAACATGGTGGAAGGATTTGGAGTACGACAAGGATTAAGTGTTTTAATTTTAAGAACAGTCTCTCCAAGCTCAAAGTTATCGGGTCAGGGTTAAATGTTCGGCCATGTAATATAAGTAGTTTTGATTCGAAGTGGACCAAATTATATGGAATGGTTAAGGGTCAGGTAAGGATGAAGACAACTTATTTTGAGAGCACTACACCTTATGCTGCTGTTTTCCCGGCGTAATGTTCCTGTGCTTCTGTTTGTACGATGTTGCTGTGTTACTTTGTGTTTTTCCTGTTACTTTGCATCTGTTTGTATAGTACGTATGTTTGTAAGTTGTACTGTGGCTCTTGTAATGACTGTTTCTGTATGTCCGAGGCTGTGTTTTGTTTCTATTCTTAAGCATTTATTACTGTACCTCTCATGCCTCTGACACTGGAGTTGAATATACATAATTATCTTCCTTCTTCCCCTGTACACCTCACAAGGACCTGCAAGCCTTAGAGTGACATTGTCCTTCTGTCTATCCAACTCTGTCTATCTATCTACCTACCTATCTCTGTCTGTCTGTCTTTCTCTGTCTATCTTTCATTCTGACTCCTTAATCCCAGAAGGGGTAGGCTAGTCACAAACAAATGGTCTCCTAGTCGCCCTATCCTCAGCCGTTTGTCTGCCCTTGGAACTCAGACCATCCAATCTCGTACTCCACTCCATCCCTCCATCTCACTCTTAGTCACCTCCTCCCCCTCTCCCCCTCCACCTCACACACACTCTTGTAGTCAGTCTCTCATTCTCCACTGCATAATTCCACAACTCTGGTCGACGTGGCTCCATGAATGATGAAGTTACAGCAGCACGTTACCCATGTGAGGCGACTTCGCACTAAACCCACCCTGTCCCAGATTAAAAAGAGTGAGACCAAAATTTTAAAATCTAATCCCCAGGTTCACCCAGAAATCCTGGTGAGGGTCTGGGCTCGAGGATTAAGGGGATGGAGCTAATTTTAACCAGGGATTGGATTTCTCTGTTAAGTCTCAACATTTGTGAAGATTACGATGAGAATTTTAATTTAACTTGAGGGGTGTAGTGGAGTATCGTATTCTTGCTACAACCACGCGGATTTTATTGGGTTAATGAAGACCTCTTGTAGTGTAGTGTTTAGAAACAGTATCCCTCAGCATCTTTCCTACAGATGGAGGGATGGAGTGGAGAGGTATATGAGAGAGGGGGGTGTGAGCTGGGTGCAGGACAGTGAAATGGCTGGGGACAGGGCGACATGGAGGCGATTTGTTTGTGGCCACCCCTTACGGCAATAGTTAGATAGCTCTTTCCTATATATTTATCATATTCTTACAACTGATGAAGGATTTTCCGGTGACCTGTTTGTGCTAGGGTCAGTATTTGAGAGAGAGAGAGAGAGAGAGAGAGAGACTGAAGTGAAGGCAAAGGAGGAAGAAAGGAAAGCAAAGGACTGCAAGAAATACGGTTATTGCCGAGAGAGAGAGAGAGACGCCGAGGGGGAAGGTTATAATAGTTTCAGAGAGGGGAGGGAGGAGGGGGTTGGAAGAGAGTGGCTGGGTGGAGGGAAGAGGGGGAGGGTGGAGGAGAGACAAGAGGCGGAGGGTGGGATGAAGAGGAAGAGAGAGGGACGGGGGGGGGGATGAGACCAGAACAGAGAAAATGAGAAAATCAATGAGACGAGGGGAGAAAAGGAGGCCGCTATGAAAGGAGAGAGAGAGAGGGAGGGAGGGAGGAAGAGAGAGAGAGAGAGAGAGAGAGAGAGAGGGGGGGGGATGCGAAGCTGAATAAAATCGCCTGAAGGGTCCGTGAGAATAAAACAAAAATGTATAAGTTTAGTGAATGGGTTTAGCCGAATCGAAGAGTCTGGCGGCCGGAATGAAAAAGTAAGAAAGATATCCTCGTGTTGAATGGATTGTTTGGCGATTTTCAGACGAGTGAGGAGGAGTCATGTTGAAAGAAATGGAAAATTGAGAAAAAAAGAGTATTATTGGGAGAAATGGAAAATGAAACGAGGGTAATTATTTTGAAATATGAAAGAAGAAGGAACTAAAAAGATTGAGGAGACAGTGGGAGAGGAGAGACATGACGAGAAAAATGAAGGAGGGAAAGTAAGGAAGAAAGTAATAAAAGGGTGTAAAGGAATATAAAAGAAGTAATATTTATCTGGAAAGGGATGTTACATGCGAGGAAAGGGAGAAGGCGAGGAGCAAAATATAAAGAGCGAAATATAACGAAAAATATAAGCTAAAGCGGGAGCACTTTATTTAATGTAGTGGATAAAGTGCAGAGAGAGAGAGAGAACTGAGGTAATGGCAAGGGAGGAAGAAAGGAAAGCAAAGGGCAGCAAGAAATAGTGTTATTGCCGAAAGAGAGAGAGGGAAAGAAAGAGAGAGAGAAGGCAGAGGAGCAAGAAGGAAAGCAAAGGACTGCAAGAAATGCGATTATGGCCGAGAGAGAGAGAGAGTAAAAGGAAGGTAGAGGAAAGACAGCAAAAAATTATGATCATGTGTACATTAACCGTGTACGCTTTAGAGTGAGCCTGTGCATACTGATTTGGAGGCTTACACTTCATGTGGCGGTGGCTCAATCGGTAGAGAGGTGGCCTTCAGTCCTACCGGACCCAGGTTCAAATCCCCGCTGGAGCAGGGAACAGTTTAAGGATTTGAATGTCATAAAATCAGACTTTACTGATTCACCAGAAGACCCGCCGACATGTCGTAAAAATACCCCCGCTAATACCAATACACCAGTCCTGTATGAGACAGCCCTAGCATGTATTCAATATGGACGGTGGGTGTTAGCGCCGAAGTGGTGACATTTAGAGATGTGTGTTGTATATAGGAGGACTACTGGGCCTTGAGACCAGGCTGTGAAGCCTATGCCCAGAGTCTGACACATAAAAAAAAAAAAAATGGCTAGTTAGAACATTTGAGGCACTAGTGAAGACTCTCTCCCTCTCTCTCCCCCCCCTCCCCCTCCGTACACATCCTTTTATCTGTAGACACACGCAAACGTACTCTCCACACACACACACACACACACACACACACACACACACACACACACACACACACACACACTCACACATGTTTATAGGATATTATTTTGATACTTCGATCGAGACAAATACGATGACATACTTATCCCGTTATATGAGAGGCTTTGGAAGACGTCGCTTGAAATACGTTGTTCAGTTTTGCTATTTTCACTGGAACGAGAATATCATGAAATCTGAAGTATAACTATCCCATACGTGTTCCTTACGTGTCAACAAGTGGGTTAGCGGAGGGTTAGTGCCCCTCTCCGCAAAACAACCAACTCAAAGACGAACTCCCACCATTTACTGGATTATGGCGACTGGCTATAGATAGATTACAGGAAGAGTTTTATGGACAGTTTCTTTTCATGTAACTAAAATTTGTAAAGAAAGATAATTGAAGCCATGGCAGATGTTGGTTTGATAATAATGTAGGATGGGAAAAGAATAACCGTAGCACCACAAAATACACGATGGTCAATAACTTGTGTTCAGTATTCCTTGTTACTCGATATTTATTATTTGTGTGTTGCAGGGACGGCTGAGTTAGCGTTATCATTGTCTACTAAGCATCACATTATACTTTGACATTTTTCGTGCTTTAAAATTGTGTGTGTGTGTGTGTGTGTGTGTGTGTGTGTGTGTGTGTATGTGTGTGACTACAGTTTACTAGTAATTTCATGAGGCAACCAATATGTTTGAGCGCCCCACACCAGCAAACTGAGCCGCTTGCGTAACACACAAGATAAGGGGGACCAACAGACCTTTTTTTTTTTTTTTTTTTTTTTTTTTTTTTTTTTTAAATCAGTATGTACATCTTCCTACCTCATTTTTGCAGTTAACCCGTATCATCCACACAGACTCTCCGACGCTGTTAAATTTCTTATATGCACTGGTTAGGTAAAACAGATTCTTTTACTAGGCTATATGTCGAAAGCAAAATTAGGTCATGGTCATAAATATTGCTGCAAGACCACACTGACATATGCTTTGGCCTCTATAAATAACCTGTTGGCGAATTTAAGTGATTATGATCCATAGGAGTCGTGTATAGTATTTTCATTTATTTTACTATACAAGGTGGTCTTTTTATGTAAACACTTCGCTCTCACTCCGTCGTGCGATTTCTTGTGCGCAGCGTCAGTGTCTATCCTGCATCTTCATTTTCCTACTCCCATTGCCACACCCACGCCCACACCAGCAGACTGAGCCGTCCTCTACATACAAAATACCGTCATGTGAGTTTCTAGTGCAGCACAATTTACGGACCACCCTGCATATATTTGCTGGGCTGCCAAGTTCCTGGAGATATAATTAAATCAGTATACACTAAGGTCATACGCACAGTTAGAAATCTATCTTGTGTTTCTAAGTACTGTACTGCACGCAATAGTAGTGTGGTATTTGAATGTATATAATTATCGTGCATCCAGGTGCCGATATATTTACCGGTATTTTACACACACACACACACACACACACACACACACACACACACACATTTGTATGTATATAGCCTGTATGTATGTACCATATGTATGTATGTATGTATGTGCGTGTGTATAGTAGTAGCTACCTGTACAACCCTACGTTCATCTGAAATGTGAACCCAGTGGACTGCAGGCTGAAATTGCCCTTCTCCGGCTGTTCACCATCCCCTTTTTAGGGCACAAAAAGGAGTTGAAGGACGTTTGCTTAACATGACAGCTGAGCCATCTAGTTATATCGGTGCCACCTCGCCAAGTCGTCCCTCTCCAGTATTAAAGAAAAGGAACAAAGATGGAAGTAAACGCTGGCCGCCACTGCCACGAGAGCTTCCAGAGAGAGAGAGAGAGTTAGAGTGTGTGTGTGTGTGTGTGTGTGTGTGTGTGTGTGTGTGTGTGTGTGTGTGTGTGACAAAAACACCCAGCCTCAGTCTCCCATCTCCCATCGTCAGCGTGGTCCCGGGAAGATGGTGGCAGCAGTGATGGTGGCGAGGCCGAGGGGCGCACCTCAGCAACAGGTGGTGGGTCAGGTAACCACACAGAGGCGGCACAACCCTACTTCCTCCACGACCACCTTACCCTCAACGTGTCTGCCCAGCTGGACTCCACCGTTCACCTTCACTGTCGCATCAACGGCATCAAGGATCAGTCGGTGAGTTTGTGAGATTGCCGATTTGTACAGTATTCTCTCGGTGTATTATGAGTGCTATAATATTCTCTCCTTTCTGTATGTTATGAGAGGGTGTGTGGGTTGGAGAGAGGTCAGACAGATAGCATAGGACAGTGTACCGTGGAGGAGATTCGCTTGTGGCCACCCATTTCGGGATTACGGCTTCTGGTGATGAATGGATTTTTTTTTTTTCACGCGTAAGGGAAAGATTTGTATGTTAATTTCTCTCTCTCTCTCTCAGCAGGACTGGGTATGGAGGAAATGGTCTCCTTTAAACGATATCCTTTAAATGATCTTTAAGCGATGTCCTTTGAATGATCTACTTTAAACGATGCCCTTTGAATGATCTTTAAGCGATGTCCTTTTAATGGTCTCCTTTAAACGGTGTCCTTATAACGGTCTCCTTTAAGCAGTGCTCTTTTAATGATCTTTGAACAATGTCCATTTGATCTTTAAACGATGTCCTTTTGATGATCTTTAAACAACGTCCTCATAGTGACCTCCTTTAAACGATGTCCTTTTGATGATCTATAAACGATGTCCTTTTAATGATCTTTTTAACAATGTCCTTTTTATATGATCTTTAAACGATGTCCTTTTGATGATCTTTAAACAATGTCCTTTTAATGATCTCTTAAACGACTTCATCTTAATGATCTTTAAGTGATGTCCTTTTTATGATCTTTAATTGATGTCCTTTAAACCATCTGCTGTAACTGATGTCCTTTAAATGACGTCCTTTGAAGCATCTGCTGTAACTTATGTCCTTTAAACGATGTACTTTACACCATCTGCTGGTACTGATGTCCTTTAAATGATGTCCTTTAAACCATCTGCTATAACTGATGTCCTTTAAACCATCTGGTGTAACTGATGTCCTTTAAACGATGTCATTGAGGATAGGAGGGATTGTTCGTGCTGAAAGGGTTAGTGAAGGCTGTATCGTATCTAAATCATGTTTCTCTCTCTCTCTCTCTCTCTCTCTCTCTCAGTAGCAATAGTAGTAGTAGTATGAATATATGTATTTACTTCACAAACTGACTGACATTTTCTGCACTCTCTCTCTCTCCTGTGTGTGTGTGTGTGTGTGTGTGTGTGTGTGTGTGTGTGAAGCAGTAGTAGTTGTAGTAGTATGTGTATATGTACCTGCATTTACCTCACACCCTGACTAACCCTCGCCTCACTCCGTCCCTTCCGTCCGCCCTTCAGGTGTCGTGGTACCGGAAGAAGGGCAGTGAGATCCACCTCATCACCTTCGGCTTCCAGACCTACCATAACGACGACAGGTGAGTGGACCATATATAAAGTGGCTTGGGAGATTTCTTAAGACCTTTTCCTGAGCGATTTATTTTACACTCGTACACCTCAGTATCCCTTTGTATATTACTGATGCATCCTGTGTCGATATTGAACTGATATACAGAACTTTTGCAAAAGAATGTGTAATAATCAGAATAAGTCGCTAATGATGAGGTGTTGCGAAGCGTCATACGTTACCTTGAAGGCCAGGTAGGGTCAGGAAGAAAGATGGCATTTCAGTATCAGGCGTGTGGGATTGTGAGGGGAAGAGAGAGAAGATGGGAGTCAGGAACGGAATCATTCATAGTGGAGTTAGATGCAAATGTCTGCGCATATATTTCAGCTTTTTTATTGGAAGAAGTGACAGTAGTCCTAGTGTTGGAGAATAAGTAATCTCTCTCTCTCTCTCTCTCTCTCTCTCTCTCTCTCTCTCTCCAGAAGGAACAGAAATAAATAATACTGGAAAATGTATTGCATAATATTGTAAAAAAAAATGTTTCTGGCAAGAGATTTATCACGATACCAGGAAATAACATTGAGTGTGTGTGAATCTGGGGTAAATTGGGCAAGATATCGTTTGACAACTACCTCCTTGTGGTGACAGCGTAAGAACAGGCGTGATTAAACCAGGGATTGTGATGTTAGAGGATAAGAAATGGAATGTATGACCCCCATGTACGGGAAATTAACCTCTGTAATAGGCTTGGTAAACTCAGATGCCTCTCCTCCATATCAGTAATAGCCAGGTCAGTGAGAGTTAAAGAAATACTGCCAAACCCTAGACCCCCTAATGTCGTAACACCGCTTCTTGGGAGGGGTCCTTGAAGCCTAACTGGAGCAATGGGGTGGAATACCGAGATAATATTGTGGTATGAGGAGTCCTGCAATAAGTAGAAGATTGACAGTACGTAGAGGATTATTTGTGAGAAAAGGTTCAAGTACAGACATGGTGGAACTATCTGCAAGACGATCAGGGATATGGGTAAGAGGCGCGCTTTCTCTGTTTTCCTGTCTGCTTGCCTGTCCGTCTCCTCATCTCTCCTATTGACCATTCCTCCATATTTCAGTCTTCGCATCTCTCAGTTACCCCCTTTCTGCTTGGATGTACCCCAGTCTCTCCATCTCTGCCTCCCTCCATATCTCACAGTTCGTCTCTGAGTCCCCTCCGTCTCTTCGAAGTTTCTCTCCGTCTCTCCACATGTTAATTCCTCCGTCCCTCCATATCTTTGTCCGTCCGCTCAGTGTGTCTCTCCACTTGTCCGTCTGTAAGCTGTTGTCCCCTGTCTGTAGTGGCGAGGTGAGAGAGCTTAGTGCCACTCTGTAATCGATTTAGTTTCGGATAGGGAGCATGAATGTCACGAGGTATTTAAGGACCGTGTTCTTGGGGGTATGGGAGGCTTCGTAGCCACCGTTCGTTAGTGATTTAGTTTGCATATCACAGCGTAACATTCTCTCTCTCTCTCTCTCTCTCTCACACACACACACACACACACACACACACACACACACACACACACACACACACACACACACACACACACACATTTACCCTTGTTTTCTTGGTTAATGTCAGGTTCTTCAAGGTCCTAATCCCTTATCTTACTCTTTTTCCTCCATCCCAAACGCCTTAACACCTCCACCCCTCTTGCTTCCCCTCAGATGCCCTGGAGGAACATTACACTAAAAGCTGATTGACTCTCTCTCTCTCTCTCTCTCTCTCTCTCTCTCACCTTCGTCAGCCTCCCCCCCCCCCCTTTTTTTTTTCTAACTTATACTAACTTCAAACGATTTTATTCAACTTCGATTAGACGTTGCCAATAGTATAACTTTTTTTTTTTTTGGGGGGGGGGGGGCTGTTGAGTTAAAAAAAAAAGTCACTGCTCTCCCTTCCTCTTTTCTAAATTTACCGCAATTTCCCTTTCCCCTTCGTCATATTTGTGTGTATTCTGTGGTTGCAATTTATACCAGTGCAGTTAATCTTTTCATTCTCGCTCTCATTTCCATTCCTCTCCCCTTGTTTTCATTTTTCTCCTCCCCTGCTTCACGTGTTTATGTATTCAGTTTTCTCAGTGCTCACTCTGCTTCCCTTTTACACTGTGTTTGTCTTCCCTCTTTTCCCGTTTCCCCTCCCCTCTTCACCTTCATTTTTCTTTCCCTCTGTTTCACCTCTTCATATATATCCTATATTCTCTGCCCTCCTCTTTCCTATATTTCTTTCCCTCTGTTTTACCTCTTCATATATATCCAATTTTCTCTGCCCTCCTCTCTCCTCCCTGCTGTCCATCTCATTTTTCATATCCGTTTTCTTCCCCCTTTTTTATTATGCCTCCGCCCACCTATGTTGAAGGATGGTTGGTCTGTGCGTTCGTGCGTGCGTGGGTCCGTAACACTGTTGTGGGCACGATGTCTCCTGAACTCATGGACGGATTTCCACCAAACTTTTGTCAGTGATACAGTATGAAGGGACGATGAACTGATTAGGTCAGCAAGATCAAGGGGTCAAAGGTCAGACGATGAGGTCAGCAAGGTCAATGTGTCGAAGGTCAAGGTCATACGGGTGTGGGCGTGGTACCTCCTGAACTTGGATTTCGACCCAACTTTTGTCAGTGATATAATATGAAGGGACGATGAACCGTTTAGGTCAGCAGGTTCAAGGGGCCAAGGTCGTATGGGGTCGACTTAGTTCATCTTTATTCTCATTTTAAGTTGAACCCACAATGAACCCTGTCATGGAGGTTGCTTGGAGAGTCCGTGTGCAAGGCTTGGCGGAGGCATACCGAACGACGCGTCACTTTGCGTCGACAGTTCGGGGCCTGAATTTTCGGCGTTTCATTTTCTTTTTGTATTCTTATGCTCAGAAATAGTAGAACACACACACACACACACACACACACACACACACACACACACACACACACACACACAGTATATCTGTCAACATATACGGTATAATGTCCATCTACATTATCTACCTGGACCTATCTATCTATCTATCTGTCTGACTATGTGTCTATATGTCTGTCTGTCTATCTATATAATAGGCCTATATATAATGTTGGCCACACATAAGGTCATTGGTCTAGGGAAGTAAGTATATGTGTCCTGATTCCTCCTCATACATTTTCCTTCACTTGCCTTGCATCTAACATAACATTTTTCTTTTCTCGTTTTCTCCTGCTTTTCATAGTGAGATTTTTTTTTTTTTTTTTTTTTTTTTTTTTTTTTTTTTTTAGCTACCAGAACCCCATCATAAATCAACTTTTCCGGTACATGAAAGCTTTCGGATTCGCCTGACATGACCTCATTCTTTCAACCAACCTGACTCCTGGTCTGACCCTAACTTCCCTCTTCTCCCCCCACCTAACCTGTTCCCCATGATGTCTGCTGACCAATTTTATATCCATCTTGCCCTTAATCTAACCTAACTTCTTGGTCTGACCCAGCCATACCCTCTACACATAAGCTGACCAGATAATGAGATCTTGCTTTTCATCCCTGTCCTGCCCCCAGCCTAACCCCGTAATATATCTGACCTCTGGCCCCTCATCTCTTATGTCTCACCTAACCTCCCCTCATGACTGTGCTTTCCGACAGGTATGCCCTTCTCTCGACCTGAGCTGACCCTGCCTAACATCCCTTTTCTCTCCTCACCTGACCCAACTTTTTACTCTTCATCCTTTTTTGTTTTTCATCTAACCCCTGATCTAATCTACCCTTTGCCCTCGCCTACAGGTTCGCCCTAATCTTCACGCAGCCCGAGGATTGGCAGCTGCGTATCCGGTATGTGCAGAGACGCGACGAGGGTACCTACCAGTGCCAGGTGTCCTCCCATCCACCCCTTATACGCACCATACACCTCCAAGTTGTAGGTGAGTATTAGTTATTAGGAAATAGTGGTAGGTATGTGGTATTAGGCGTTGTCATTGATGTTCTTCTCCTTGTGACCCCAGACAATTTGAAGGCTTTGGACTGCAGGAATCTGGCCACCTCAGCCGGGCACTTCAGAGATCTAATGTAGTGGACACGAGTATTTAAGGTTTGTGTATTAGTAAGGTGGTTGAGGTGTTGTGAGAGGGGCTGCTTGTCCTCCCTGGGGGCTGAGTAAAATTATTATTATTATTATTATTATATTATAATAATGATAATAATCACCCATCCATCCATCATCCAATCCTGTGTTGCCCCATGAGGAGCGTAGAGCCTTGGGTTAGGCAAGTTGGTCTTGACATTTAAGGTGAGAGTGACCAGCCTCACTCATCCCTGAGTGGCATTACATGAGCAGTAAACCCCAACCACCCCTTGGATTTAAGCCAACACAGGCTCAGTCTGATTGGAGTGCCTTAATTGCCCAATAAACCACCAGGCGCCATAATTGGGTTATATTGTCACCACCCATTATGGTAAATGGTTTCCTGGTATACAGGAAACCATTTGGCTTGTCACTCAATGTAGAACCACCCATAGGCAAAAGGAAGAGGAAAGAATGAAGGAAAGAAAGACAGAAGAGGGAGTTTGCCACCCGTAGGCAGAAGGCAGTGGAAAGAATGTAGGAAAGAAAGACAGAAGAGGAAGGAAGGACGAGAGGAAAGAGCAGACACCTAAAGCAGCACTACATCGAGTGAGTGGATGGTGAGCGCCCCAACCTACCACATAATAATAATAATAATGATAATATCACTCATCTTAAATGTCAGGACCAACTTGCCCAGCCCCGAGCTCCTACGCCCCTTATGGGGCAACGCAGGATTGGATGGTGGATGGATGGATGGATAATAATAATAATATTATTATTATTATTATTATTATTATTATTATTATTATAATACTATTATTATTATTATTATTAGCAGCAGCAGCAGCAGCAGGAGTATTAGTAGCAATGATGTGGGATTAGAATGGATTAATTCCTAATATAATTTTGTATTACAACCGAATTAGAGAAGGGTGAAGGCCACATCGTAGTCTGGTAAGTTGAACTGGTGTGTCTTAGAGAAAGGCAGCAGTTTGTGTGGGATAAAATATGTCAGATGGGGGTACATGAAGGATGCTGCATGGCTGATAAGTGTGTGTGTGTGTGTGTGTGATGGATGTCAGATGTGGATTCATGTGTGTGTGTGTGTGTGTGTGATGGATGTCAGATGTGGATTCATGTGTGTGTGTGTGTGATGGATGTCAGATGTGGATTCATGTGTGTGTGTGTGTGTGTGATGGATGTCAGATGTGGATTCATGTGTGTGTGTGTGTGTGTGTGTGTGTGTGTGTGTGTGTGTGTGATGAATATCAGATGTCATCCGCCTTGTTGCTAACATATACAAGGATAAAAAAGGACATTCTATCACCACTTTTTAAATGTCCACCATAACCCTTGACTTGGGGATACATGGATCACAGATGAGTACACTGCCGAGCCACCACATCCCCTCACTCCAATGCTAGTTCCTTATCATCACATGCTACCAGTCGTTGCTGAGGAAACTATGTCCGTTCTGAGTAGTTGTGCCCAGTGCTGTTGTGAATTAGCTTTCCCAGTAGTACTTTGTGAAGCATTCTGTCATGTTTCCGAGGAATCACAATACCTGGCATACATTGTTAGGTTTTCCACATTTTTTTTTCTTCTTTTTTTTGACATAACTCTTTCACTCAGATTAGTTGAAGTTTCACTAAATGGCCTGTTAAGTATGCCAACTGCCTTATACCAGAGAGTTTGAATCTTTTTACGTGTTCCAAGGTTTCGTTTGATAATTATTAAATACTGATAAGACTGACAGACCACTGTCAAGTTGAGTCCCTGCTCTCACAATATGTATCTTTTATGTAGATAGTTTACTATTCCTCTGGTATGTGGCTCTTGATGTATGAATTTTCATATACGGTCTTAAAAGGCTCGGCTAACTCTGCTTCCTTAGTTATACGTGGGTGTAACCTGTCAGGCCCTGGTGACATGCAGTCTTTTAAGCTTGGTAATATGTGATGTTATTGCCATATATAACAGTAACATCACATTCTTCATTTACAGAGTTACTATTTCATTTTCAGGTACCAACAGAAAACTGTTGGAACAGTTTCCTTCTTCAGTGTTTCAGATGGTATGTGCAGTAAAGGGTGCAGTATTTTTTCTTTCTTTTTTTCCTTTTTCTGTTTTAGGTGTATTTCTTCCTTCTCTTCGTTTTCTTTGTAATAACCCACTCTCCTCTACTCCTCTTCTTCGAATGACATCAGTTAAAGCTCCTTTCTTATTCTTATTTTTCGTATTCTAATCCATCCATTCATCATCCAATCCTACATTGCCCCATGAGGAGCGTAGGAGACATCATTTTAACTCACGTGTTTCTTCTGCCCACTGAAATATTCACATAGACCATGCACGAACCTGGTATGGAGGCGAGTTTCTTCGTGCTCTTCTGCGCAAGGCCAGTAAGTCTTATTGGCCTTGGTTCTGCGTCTGTCTTCCTTCTCCTCCTCCACAATACTAACCCCTTCTCTTTTTCCCCAACAGAGGCGTCGATACAGATCCTTGACGAGCGTGGTGTGGAGGTGGGTGAGAAATTCTACCGTGTGGGGTCAACGATGGAGCTGCAGTGTCGAGTGTCAGACGTACCCACCGCCACGGCCCTACACATCGCATGGTACCATCACGACCACAGGCTCAATTACGACGACTCCCGCGGTGGTGTCAGGTGAGAGGAGGCGTAAGGTGTGATAGATAACACGAGATGTCATAAAATAGGGAAACTAAATGTGAGGTAGTATAAAGTGAGAAGTGATGTAAGGTGATGTGGTGTTAGAGGTGGTATATAAAGTGGCCGAAGTGTGGAGTTGCCTAAGGAGAGACATTGAAAGTTGAGGGAATGTGTAAGGTGAGCAGTGACACACAACGTGAGGTGTGTCAAGTGAAATGGCTTAAGATGATGTGGCAGTAAGAAGTGTCATGAGGGTATGTGTATTGATTTATGAGCATACTTCCAGCTGGATATGACACTAGCCTAACTAGACAGCACTCACAGAGTGCATACCTCCGCCAATGCCCTTGCCATTAAAAAGCATCCGGATCTGGATCCATGGAGATATTGTGGAATACATAGGATCTGGATCTGTCCCCAAATTTTATAATTGTTCCTTGACCCATGGCCTGCTCTTCCACAAAATTGTATTGAAATTCATATAGAACTTCTGGAGATTTTGTGAGCGATACATAGGATCCGGATTCGCCCCCAAATGTAATCAGTTCATTCATGTCCCATGGCCCACTCTCCCACAAAATTTCAGTGAAAGTACTGAGAACTTTTGGAGGTATTGCGTGGGCAAATAAACAAAGGTGAATACATAACCTCCTCCAACTTCGTTGGCGGAGGTAATAAAGGTATTGGTGTCCTGAAGGTATTTGTATTGATTTATTAATATACTTCCAGCAGGACCTGACGCCCCGCCAATTAAGGGTTAAACTGTTAAAACACGTATTACATTGCGTTTCCCCTAAAAAAAAAACTATGCCTAATCCCAAATTGGCCATAATATGTGGGTTTACTTAGTTTTCGCCATTTGTTGATTGCTTGGCGTGTCGAGGTAAGTGTAATGGAAGAAGACATTGATAAAGACGCCAGGCGGGGAGTTAAAATTTAAAATGCTGTGGGAGTTGTAAAGTGCCGGGGAAGGTGCTGGGTGAGATATAGAGCTGTGTGAGACCACTACTGATACACTCGCGAGCTCCACTTTTACAGGAAATTTCCTCTCTCTCTCTCTCCCCACTTACATTTTGCCAATACCTCTTTTCTTCTTTTCCTCCTCCTCCTCCCATTGCTCTGTCCCATCTCCCTCTGCCCTCTACGTTTCCCCTACCTTGGGCCTGTCCCTTTCCTCCCTTCCATCCCTACCACTCCTGTGTTCCCATTCTTCCCCTTTCCTCTTGCCTTCTCTGTCCCTCCACACTCTCCCTTTCCCTCTCGCACATCCTCCTCCCTAATCCAAGTCTCCCTTCCCCCCTGCCGTCTCTCACTCACCCCCTGCATCTCGCTCCCTTTCACTCTACTTTTCCGTCTCACCTCCTTCCTACTCCTCCCATGTGCCAGTCCCTTTTCCTCTCCTTTTTCCATCGTCTCATCAGCTCTCCCTCTACTCCCTATGTTCTCTGTTCCTCCTCCCTTCCCTCTCCCTTCTCCCCTTCCTTTACCTCTCCATCTCCTCCCCCTCCCTTCCCTCTCCACCCCCTCCCACTCCCTTCCCTTTCCCTCCCCATCAGAGCCTGATCAAAAGCAACATTTCAGCATTTCACTCACGCTTGACGTATTCCCAACCGTTTGAGTGATGGTGCATGGAGGCAAAAGTTATGTGCTGCTGCTGCTGCTGTGATAGGAATGTGCTGAATGTGCGTGGCGTGGTAGGATATGGAGTGTGGTAGGGATATGGTTTGGTGTGGTGTGATAGAGTAGATAATTTATGTTGTAAGTTGGTATAATACCATGTGATAGGAATGTACTGTGGCATGGTGGGAAATGGGGTGTGGTAGGGATATGGTTTGCTGTGATGTGGCATTTGCCTTAAAAATATATGTAAAATATTGCAAGGGCGGCAACACTCTCTCTTACTTGTAGGGGAGGTAGTTTATTTATAATAGCAGGGTTATTAATAATTCCAACAGCGTTGTTCTGAATTTTGTGTAGTTTTAGTGCAACCTTTCCACATTCATTCCACGAGGGTGACCAGTATTCAAGCTGAGAGCGCACATGGCTCTTATAAACTATAGCTGACTGCTCGTCAGTTTTAGCAAGTGACCTAACATGAGAGGTCCAGCTGTGGGCATTAAGTGAAACACCGAGAGTTTCAGTACTTTTGGATATGGGAATATTAGTAGCATTGAAGGTAATATATGAATCTGGCAATATCTGTCTACTAGTAAATTCCGCCTCTCTCCCGGTGACGACTCGAGGTGCCTGGAACCACTGTCTGACTCTCTTCTTCATTTCTGCAACATTCGCGGCCTTTCCTCTAACTTTCGCTCTGTTGAGCACCACCTCTCCTTCTCTAAACCTCACCTTCTTTTTCTAACTGAGACTCAGCTGTCTGAGGTAACTGACAGCAAACCCTGTTCTGTATCCTCCTACTTTCTCTATACTCATTTCAAAGCCAAAGGAGTCTGTTGTGTATATATACGCGACGACTTATCTTGCTCTCGTGTTCCTGAACTCGATTTTTCTGAAATCTCTACACTCTGGCTTCGGCTTTCCTGTCATTGTCTGACTAAATATATCTGTGCTGTTTACTTATCCTCTAATTCTACTGACTATCAAAAATTCTTTGACTATCTTACTTCTACGATGGAACACATTCTATCCATTTCTCCTTTCTCTGAAATCTCCATTCTAGGAGATTTCAATGTTCACCACCACCTTTGGCTCTCCTCTCCTTTCACTGATCCACCTGGTGAACAAGCCTACATCTTTTCTATCCTTAATGACCTAGAGCAGCTTGTACAGCACCCTACCCGTATCCCAGACCGCCTTGGAGAGAGCTCCAACATACTTGACCTCTTCCTTACAACTAATCCTTCTGCTTACACTGTTAATCTTTTCTCTTCGTTGGGCTCCTTCGATCACAACCTTATCACCTTAACCTGTCCTATCACTCCGGTATGGCCAGTGGACCCTCCAGGGAAATGTCGCCTGTGGCATTTTGGAGCCGCGGATTGGGAGGCCCTCAGGCAGTACTTCTTTGATTATCCCTGGAATGTTTATTGCTTCCATGGCCGAGAGCCATCTGAGTGTGCCTTGCGCATTACGGAGGTTATTCTCGCGGGCATGGAAGCATACATTCCTTTCTCATATCCTTTGACTAACGCAAGAAAGCCTTGGTTAAATTCTAATGCTGTCCACAACAAGGAGAGGGCCTACAAAAGGTACCTGAGCCAACCCACCCCTGAATCACATCATCTTTACATTTCTGCCTGGAATCGTGCTAAGTCTGTTCTTTGCTCTGCTAAAAATAATTTCATCTGTACTAAATGCTCTCAACTCTCCAACTCGAATTCTTCCCGCTCCTTCTGGCACCTTGCCAAAAACCTTTCTAACAACTTTACCTCATCATCCTTCCCTCCTCTTTTCTACTCTGATGGTTCTGTAGCTATTTCTTCTGCTGATAAAGCAGATCTCTTTGCTCATACTTTCTCCTCCAATTCCACCTTAGACGATTCCGGTGCTGTTCCTTTATCACTTCTTGCCTCTGACTTCCTCATGGCTGACATTAAAATTTCTTCAGCTGATGTATTTTCTGCCATCACTGGCCTCAATACTAAGAAGGCATATGGGCCTGATGGAGTCCCTCCTGTTGTTCTCAAGAACTGTGCTTCTGTGCTTACACCCTGCCTAGGCAAACTCTTTCGCCTTTGTCTGTCAACTTGTACCTTTCCTTCTTGTTGGAAGTTTGCTTTCATTCAGCATGTCCCAAAGAAGGGTGACCATTCCCAACCCTCTAGCTATCGTCCAATTGCTTTAATGTCCTGTATTTAAAAAGTTTTCGAGTCAATTCTCAATAGAAAAATTTTAAGGCATCTTTCCTATCACAACCTTCTTTCTGATTGTCAGTACAGGTTCCGTCAGGGATGCTCCACTGGCGATCTTCTCACCTACCTTTCAGACTCCTGGTCATCCTCGTTTCGGGACTTTGACGAAAGCTTTGCCATTGCAATTGACATCCCAAAGGCTTTCGGTCGAGTCTGGCATAAATCTTTAATTTCCAAACTGCCCTCTTACGGTTTCTTTCCTTCTGTCTGTGCCTTCATCACTAGCTTCCTTTCTGGTCGTTCTATAGCCGCTGTTGTAGACGGCCATCGTTCTTCTCCTAGATCTATCAACAGTGGTGTTCCTCAGGGCTCTGTCCTATCACCAACTGTCTTCCTTTTATTCATCAATGACCTTCTAAGCTGTACATCTAACCCTATCCACTCATACGCTGATGACTCCACCCTTCACCTTTCCATTCGGTTCCCGCAACGCCCATCTCAGCAGTTACTTCAACAAACAAGGGATGAGGCAATGGCACACTAATGTCTGACTTGGCTCATATCTCTGACTGGGGTAAAAATAATCTTGTTGTTTTTACTGCATCTAAGACTCAGTTCTTACACCTATCAACCCGTCAAAATCTTCCACAGGTATACCCACTAATTTTAATAATATTCAGCTTAATCCTGCATCATCCTTGAACATGCTTAGGGTTTCATTTACTCGGGACTTATCTTGGAAAGATCATATTACATCTCTTGTAAAATCTGCTTCCTAGAGATTGGGTGTGCTAGGCCGACTCCGTTCTTTCTTTACCCCTGCACAATTGTTGACTCTATACAGGGGTTTTATCCGCCCCTGTGTGGAGTACAACTCTCATGTATGGGGAGGCTCCCCACATACAGCTTTTCTCAATAGGGTGGAGTCAAAGGCTTTTCGTCTCATTAACTCTTCTCGTCTTACTGACTCCCTTCAACCTCTGTCTCTTCGCCTCACTGTTGCATCTTTATCTCTTTTCTATCGCTACTTTAATGGTCACTGCTCCTCTGAACTGTCTGCATGCATTCCTCAACCTCTACGACGCACAGTGGTCAGATACAGTCATTTAGTGAGCAAAATTCGATATGAATTTTTCCACCAACACTATTGCTATTCAATTTTATACCATGTTAAATAATAATAAACGTGTATGGAACTCAAAAATAATGTTCCTAATAAGAAGGAAAAAATAAACAAAATAAATACATGAAATTTATGATACCCAGTACATTATGATCTGTTAATGGGTATCTCCCAAAATAAAAAGGTAATAGTTATGTGTCCCAACTATTGCATATATAACCATTCAACTGAATTCAGATTGCTTATAAATTTATCATAAATAATTTTGCTAAATTGCTGAAATGATATGGTAGCTGCAATGTGCTCGTATAATATACTTCAAAACATGTTAACTTACATATTTAACTATTATATGCAATATAAGAGAAATGCAGTAATCCGCAGTATAACATAAAAACAGCATTTAAGTGACTCTGAAGTCAGTCCCGCTCGTCAAAATGAGTTTAAAAATACCGCCCATCCTGGCCCAGCTGATCAGCTGCCTGTCATTCGTTTTCTTTGGCTAATGACAACAATGTCAACAGACGTCTGTGGCTGAAACTCACTTTATCGGTAAATACAGGTTTTCTAGATTTTCTTGTTGGTCATATATTCTCATGAAGGAATCGTAATACTGTGCTGTGAGTGTTTGAGAAGAAATATTGTAAATAAATATACGAAACACATTGATATTATAGTCCCACGAGTTAGACCATAACCGAATAATATTTTATAATAGCTACCCATAAAAAACATAATAGGAAATGTTTTTTGTCAGAGAAAATTGATTTATACACTATCTATCTTATAAAACAATTACACTGCATATTATTGTTTCGTCTTTTTTTTTTTTTTTTTTTTTCAGGTATGTATTCAATCACGATACAAGAAATAGTGACCGAATATGTAAGGAACATAACAACTACCACACTAGAAAATACTATTAACAAAGTAATATTAAGCCATCAACAAACACACGGGCACACGAAACACATACCAGATGTTAAGAAAAAATCTCTAGTGAAGGCGTTTGATGAGAGGTGGAGAAAAAGCTACCGAACAAGACATACCTTTTTGCATAAAAATAAGAACTGGCTTAAAACAGAGATCAAACTTGAAAACACAGATAATGAACATAGTGATGCAAATCAATTTAATGTTCATGGTGAGAGATCAAATGACAGTGATTCAGGAAGACCTGTAAAAAATTTTTCTGAGTGTAGTCACAGTACGAAAAGAAGAAAAATTAGACATGTGAGAGAAAACAATTCAACTGATGAATTAGCGTATGCTACTCAAATGAAGCTTAGAAAGGAGGGAAAGTCTGCTGCATCAGAAGTATGTGCACTGTCCATATCATCCCCAGAAAAAGCAGCTGAGATTTTGAGTAAGTACAAAGAACCTAAAGAATCAAGATTTTCTCCTCTTGAAGCTCTAAATATTCTTGTGACAGCCGACCTTAGTAAACAAAGTTATACCTTTTTAAGAGAAACACATAGAGACAAAGGCTGTTATATGTATCCACCTTATGAACAAGTACTCGTCGAAAAGAAAAGTTGTTACCCAGACGATATCTGTGTTTCAGAGTTTGAGGCAAAGGTCCCACTTCAAATATTATTAGATCATACAGTGAAGCGTCTTTGAAATATCATAAAAGTGCTATTGATATATGCTTAGAAAAGGCTAAAAATCAAGGCGAAGAGGAAAAACTTCCGTTGGAACTAATAATAAAAAACGGAATTGATGGAAGTGGTCTTATGAAACTATAACCCAAAAATTAGATAATTTAAAAGTATTGAAAGTTGTAGAATTTGACACTTTGTTTTTTGTACTCTACTGCTTTACTATCATTTATATACTTGTTTGCCTATGTGGAATTCACATTCTGTAAACATGGAAAATATAATTTGTTATAAATTAAATGTGAAAAAACAAAACATCAATTTTAAAGACATTTATTCCTATTACCATACAGAAAACGTATATGAAAATATGGGTGTTACGTCCTTAGACTTTTGCTCACGAAAATGGTCAGTCCAACCACTGTGCGACGGGGGCGTAGCACCCGTCTAGCAGCAAACTCTCATCTTCTTTCTGTCCAACTCTCTAATGCAAGAGTTAACCGTTACTCCCAGTCCTTCATTTATGCAACAGGTCAACTCTGGAACTGTCTCCCTCTGTCTGTATTTCCTGCTTCCTATGATCTCCAGTCTTCCAAACGCAGTGTGTCCAGGCATATCAAAATGAATGGATCTTGAATTTGGCTCTCTCTTGTATTTTGTTTTTCTCTTGGAGGGAACTCTTATTGCGGGCTCATGGCCTTTGGTTCCTTCTTCCTCGCATAAAAAAAAATGTTTTACTAGCATTGAATGAGACAAGGTTGTTTTGTCCCCATTCATTGATCGTAGATAAGTCTTGATTTATGGAGATGGCTGTACCGAGTTGGGAGTGAGAGATATTAGACTTTGTAAATGGGTGTTTGAGTGTGAATGAACTGTGAAATGTTAAGTCATCAGCATATGAATAGATGGGATTGTGGGTGACAGGGGGGAGGTTTGCCGTGGTTTGGTAGGGAGATGCTGTGGTGGTGATGTGAGAGGGATGTGGTCTGACGGTGGTAGTGTTGTAGGGATCCGATGTGGTGGTGGACTGGTGTTACATGATAGGGTAGAGATAGGGTGGTGGTGTGATGTGGTGTGTTAAGGCTGTGTTGTGCTGTGGTCAGAATGTGTTGTGGTATGTTGTGATAGGATTCGTTATTGATGTGGTATGATTTGGTGTGAATTTGTTAATGATGTGATATGATTTGGTGTGAATTCATTACTGATATGGTATGATGTGCTGTGGTGTGAGGTGTGCTGTGCAAGGGATGTGGTGTGCTTTTGGTGTGGTGTCTGGTGTGGTAAGTGTAGAGATGTGGAGTGGCATGATGTGGTGTGTTGTGGTGGGGATGGGGTATGGTATGGTTTGATGTGTGATGTGTTGGTGTGATAGAGTATTGATGTAGTTTGGCAGTGTGGTAAGGATGAAATGTAGAGTTGGTGTGAAATGATTAATAGTCGACGATATATAGTGTAGTGTGGTGGTATTGTGGTATCATTTATGGCATTTATTGGTGTGTAGCGAATTGAAATATGGGTTGGTGTAATAGAGTGTGGTAGTGGTAGGTGTGTAGTGGTAGTGGCAGGGGCAGTTGAAAAGAGTATCAAGGTCAAGTGGAGCAAGGGGGAGTGTGAGCAAGTGCGAGTGAAAATCCTTTCTGGCGCACGCAGGCCCACTGGCTGTGTGCTGTAGCCACTGACTCACAGGCTCGTATGAACACAGCCTTCCGTGACCCCCCCAAATTGCCTGTGTTCATGACCTCCTACCTCCACAAAGCCTCCATTTAGAGACATGGGTACACTTGCTGTGGAGCGAAGAAGGATTGTTGAGCATTCTTATTTTTAATTGAAAATTGTGTGTGCTGTAATTATGTAGCTACGGTATGACTGGTTGAAAACAGCCTGCTTCTCGAAACACCTCTGGATACAAAAAGGGCTTGGCTCGTAACACCCCCATCTTTAGGGGTTAAACTTAGCTGGTTAATAAGTGACGTTAAGTCTTTGTGTAGCATTCAGAAGATAATTAAATGCTGATGAGAACATTGATTGTACCGTAATACTTTTTTTTGTGTGATTAGAAAAAGTGAGTAGGAAGTAAAACAATTGTCCATATATATATATATATATATATATATATATATATATATATATATATATATATATATATATTGGCTAATTGGTATACTGGTATTTTCTTTAAAAGAGTAGTGAGCATGTCATTTTACTTAGCCTACTTGACAGTGCAGCATTAGTACATGTCATAGCAAGTGAATACAACATTTACAACCTTTATGATAAGTGTAGGCTATTATCTCCTGTGCGACCTTCCCCTTTTTGTGGTTTTCTTCTGTTGTTTACATTTATATAAACTCCAAATTGTGTATATTCTCTTGTCAGTGTATGCAAAAGAAACAGAGACACTGCTTTAGCCTTGGTGGACAAGAAGTGATCATTGCTGACTGATGAGTTACAGTGGTATAGATGGCAAAATGGCTGGACTTGATACCATTCCCTAACTCTCCCCACTGTAACTCTTTGATGTGGAAGCAAAGCTTGTACTCGTTAGACCTTAACCTTACCCTGCCTCTGCCTATTGTACACAGCCTGAAAACGGAGCTGCGTGGCTCAGTGGCGCGGTCGTGGCTGCGAGTGAGTAATGCAGTGAAGGAGGACTCGGGCACCTACTACTGTAACGTTACTAACCTTGCCTCTACCAACGTTACCATCCACGTCGTCACAGGTGAGTTGGGTAGAAGGGAAGAGGAGTTTAAAAAAAGGCTAAGGATTATGAGGTCCATTGTAGAGTCAGAGCTATACAGAAGGAGAGTGAAAAAGTAATGGCGAAAATTAGCTCTTCCCAGTGCTGGCAAAGTATGAGTAAAAAAGAAATCTGTATTGAGAGCATAGCATGTGAAAGCTGAAATACTACAGGTATAGTGACTTTGTGTTCGACAGTCTGTGCGTGTTACTGCTAGCGCTGACAGGATGTGAACATTACCGTATGAAAGGACATGCTACCAGCGTTTACTCTAAATGCTCGTCATAACGAGGGTCCTGTAACTTGCACTCAATTCAGACGCAGACCAGGAGACAATGGTGCTGACAGGGAAAACACCCTAAATAGATGTAGAGGGAAAGAGGGAACAGGGGAAGGAAACGGTGGTTAGATCAGTCAGAGAGAGATATATATTGGTGGGAATGAATGTTATTATGCAGTATGATGTGTGTGTGTGTGTATTTTCTGGTGTCCAAGTGCATGAATTATCAGTATTATCCAATGTTCATGATTATGGAATATAAAACTGCATTAGTCCACCACTGGAGCCGGACACTAAAAATAATTGTATCTCACTAGGCCAGTCATATCTCGTAGGTGGATGTCCTAAGTGCTCCCTCCAGTACCCTAAACATTTCAGCTGCCATCTTGTAACATCACATGTCACAACTGGGTGTCGTATCTTATAATGGCCTTTGGAGGTGTTATAGCGAAAGCCAGACTGAAAAAAAAAAAAACGGCCTCAAAATTCTGTTGAACCAGGACAAAGATACACTGAACCATAAAGAGGGCTTGAGTATTGGGAATAATTAAAAACTAGCAGAAAATGGAATAATATCAGGTAAAGGAATAATGAAATCTTCATAGGAGAAACACATAGGAGAGATCCAACAAAGGAACGGGAATAACAAAAAGAAAAAAGAAAGAAAGGATGATAAGGAGTTTGGCAGATGGAAATGTGGGGAAAAAAGAGATATGGATATGAAGAGGAACAAAGGACCGTCATATTCCACCACAACCCAGAGCATTGAACAGCTGCTGTGTGTACCCATTTGCAGTTGTGTGTGGCCTTCTGCTGGTTTGCTCTTTCATCGACGTAGTGTTTTGTAGATTGACAGAGCATTTAGTGGAATCTACAAAGATGTATGACCAGCTTGTGATATAACTCTGCCTTTGGGAGCTAATGTCATAAACAAGTCATAAGAGGATGTAAGTATTGCGACAGTCATCATGTTGTAAGTAATGACCTTTTAAGTATCTGGCAGCTATGGACTTGACATTTTTATTGTTTGTGCTGTAAATGAAGCGGTATTTTGTCAGGTCATTTGTGCACCTTTAAAACTACACCAGTTACGTGAACCCTGGGTAAAAAAAAGTAAAAATGAATATATGATAATGGTAGTTATTTATAATTCCCGTTATTTATAAATGTAGTTTGCACACTTGCATGGCTTTGTGATGTGTCCCCCACCCCATCCATGATAACATATAGGTTACTCCATAGTTTTGGTGTCATCAGTAAATTAAGCACATTTACAAAGAGAGAGAGAAAAAAAAACCGGTTTGGAGTCAGGCTTCTGATGCTTGAACGATGTGTAAATGATTGTGGAGTGTATTTCACCGGGGATGCTGTTGATGATATTGCCACTCTAATAGTTTCGCTTTCCTTGTTCCTGGGTCCTATCATTCCCAATCACTAGGTTAAAGAAGGATCAATGATGAATTAATGACTGAAGCCACACCAGTGGGCCTGATGCACTTGGATGAGGGTTACTGATATAGATCTTCCTGGAAAAGAAACAGTGCCAAAACCAGCTATAGTAAAAAAAAAAAAAAAAAAAAAACAATCTTGAAACGGAAATGCGAGGCCTCAGGTGTAACATTTAGAATAAATAGCTATGGAGAGGATGTAAGGAAAACCCCAAAGCCATTTAGAGTACGAGCATGTGTGAGCTAACAGTGTGCTTTGTCTCCCCAACAGAGAAGTACCCAGCGGCCATCCAACGGGCTTCAAACCTGTGCGCACGGAGCCTCACCCTCCTCGCCTCCATCCTGGCCTCCTTCACCGCCGCCTGCTTCCACCCGCACAGATAACCTCAGTACACAGTCAACCACACACTTCAGTAGTTTACCCTTGTCCTCCACAGCTCGCACCCCGCCTGCCTTTTATTTTTAGTTCCCCCCACTTTCTTTTCCAGCTTAGTTGTTTTCATTTCCTTTTGATTTGAATAAAATCACTCTTTGTTGGATTTGTTGTCTGTTTGTCATTCCTAGATCATCGTGCATAGATAGCCTAAATAAAGTCGGCATCAAAGGTTCTGTCTTCTCTCTTGCTTTTCTTTGCACAGGTTCAGGTAAATCCACAGCAACCTACACTGACTAGTTTATTTGGCCACAGCTCTGTGTTGTTAGTGTCGGCTGCTGCAGATTCACCACACGGGTTTTCATAGACCATGGAAAAACAAGCAGGAGAAGCAACAGAACTTTTGCTGCTGACTTTACATTCACATTTATATACTTCAGTGGTTTACTCTTTTGTCCTCCCAAGCTGAGATTTTTCCTTTTTGTCGTCTGAGGCTAATATTTTTCCCCTTTTTATCCCTTCTTCTCTCGTGTTTAGCTTAGTTATCTCCCTTTCCTCTTTATTTGAATAATGTCTTGCTCTATCATCGTTGCAGTTATTCCTAAATCCTCCTGCATAGAATACCTCAGTACATTCGCAACCATACACTCCAGTAATCTTCTCTTATCACAGAAAGACTGGTAGAATTACTATAATCTGAATTTTGTCTTCCCAGCTGTCTTAAGTGCAGCTGAGGCGTTCAGCGTGAAAAGGGACTTACAAACCAAAAGTAAACCTTGCCGGAAACCTCGTCACTTATTACATTTCAGTCAAACATTTACTTCTCATGTTTTTAGTTATAGGAAGGTGAAAATTGTGTCATTTTTTGATTCTGTTGTATATTCAGTACAAGTTCTACACAGGTTATTAAACATCTATTATAATATTTTAAGGATAAAAAAAAATAAATTAAAAATTATTAATTGTCATTCTTAAAGACAAAGTTGATATTGGTGTCATTTAGTAGTGCAAAGCGTGTAGCTTAAAGGATATGAATGAAAGAACGAAAAAGGTATCGGTCGCAAGGCCTGGTCATTGAAGTTTCAAAACCTGAATGCAGTTTCTGACTTAAAGATACTGTCTTGATGATGATGATGATGATGATGATAATAATAATAATAGTGTGATTGGTCATGGTATCAAAAACGATTCACAGCGGTTAAGTTTTAATTCCTTTCATCCTTTCTCCCAGTACTGTCATCGTCCCCTTTTGTTTATATGAAAAGCTGCAACTGAAAACCGTAAGTACATAATTAAAACAGTGCCAGAGAATAAACACAGCCAGTCCAGTCCCAGAGGGCGATACAGAGTGAGCAAAAGGCAGATCAAACTGTACACACTGAGCTTGAGCTGTGCAGGGGACGGGAGACGGCATATTTCTGGTACCGCGATTATCATTTTTAAAATCAGTATTTCACTGAGTTTCTTTGTATCATTAATAAAGTTATTATAATTTTACCAGTTGTTTTCCATGGTGTTTTCAATAAAATATCTATTATCTTTAATAATCCCTGTGCGTGACAACTGGGAACTGCTACGCCCACCTCTCTGTTCGCCTCACATGCTGACAGCATATTAGCCCCTTCTGGCATGTAGAGAGACGTAAGAATCATGCCACCAGGCGACATGGTCGTATCCATTAGTGTTCTTCGACAGTAATTCAAGCTTATTGAAATTGATATTAGAGGCGAATGCCCATACCGAGTTAAAAGTAAAGTCTTTGGGGAACGTGCTCATACCTTAACCTGATTTTGGTCTGGCTTGGACATTGACTCATCCACCACTGTAAG
This sequence comes from Coenobita brevimanus, assembly GCF_032717465.1. Taxonomy (NCBI): domain Eukaryota; kingdom Metazoa; phylum Arthropoda; class Malacostraca; order Decapoda; family Coenobitidae; genus Coenobita; species Coenobita brevimanus. Next base: position 2,833,423 of record NC_137037.1, read on the forward strand.
CCTCAGTTACTTCCCCTTACCTTAAATATATTTGATCCCTTCTTGTCTGGTTCATACTTTTCCCTTCCCCTGCACAGATAACATCAATACATTCACAACAACACACTTTGATATTTTCTCTGGTCTCCCGTCAAACTGACTTAATCCCTGTTCCTTTTAATTACAGTATTGTCCCATCTGCTCTCCCGTTAAGCTCAGTGATTTTCTCTGGTCTGAATTATATCCCTCATCCTTTTTGTCTCTGGTTTAGTTATTTCCATTTCCCCGCACATATAGCCTCAATATTTCACCCACAGGCACTTCAATATTTTATGTTGTTTCCACCCAAGCTGACATATTTCCTTTTCTTTTGGTCTTAAGTGTATCCATCTGCCTCCCTTTTCATCTAATCCAGTTGAACCGTTAAGCGCAATGACGTAATTTTGTAGCTTATTCCTGCTACTTCCAGACAGTATTAACCAGCTCAGGAGAGACGTTTGGAATTGGAGGAGTTAAACACAGGTTCATCAATAGTTTTCTTGTTAATTTCTGTCCTAAAATAAATAGAATCGACTGGTAGAATCAGGAATGGGATATATAAAACGTTAAGGGAGTCAGGGGGCTAAGTCGGTTATATTCTTATCATCTCAACTATATTATCATTTATTTTCCATGCCTTCGGTCGGAATTGTATCGTTCAGTCCTCTATCCGTCTAACCCATTGAGTCTGGCGATGCCCTGTGTGTAACGTCCTGGCTTCATTTATCACTTTATTATGCTTATTTTTCCCTCTTTCTCACCTATCAGTTTATATATTTTCAGAGCAGATGCTGTCATGGTCAAACTCTGATTGGTTATCTGTCCTCTCCTCGTCGCATAATTTCACATCTTTATTACTCAGTTTTTCTCACTAACTTAATTCTCAGTTTGTCCTCATAGCATCAGTAAATCCTGTCCCTTTGAAATGAAATTGTCTGCCAGGCTTTACTTTCCCTTCTCTCATCCTGCTTATCCTTATACATATTTTAAACTAAAGCCCGCCTTTCATAATATATTTTCATTCCTATCAAATCCTAGCCTCATCGATCTCAAATGATTCCTATCTTCTATCCATCTGATTAATGTTTTTTGTTTCTGTTCCCGTCTCAGTTTTTATAATGTATTTTTTAGTCGTAGCAAATCCCACTTGTCCTTATTCATGCATCATTAGTTATATAGTAGACCTTATGTCATATTTTTTTACCCAAAGAACACTTAGTTTCTTTAGTATTTATAGTCCTATCAAGTCCCATTTTCAATAAATTAATTTTGTCCAATCATATCTCGCTTTATATATTTTTCTGTCAAACCCCACCAGACGTCATATATACATATTTTTAGTTCTGTCAGGTCCAACTTCTCTCTATGCAGTATATTATTAGACTTGTCAGATCTTACTTTTTAATGTACACTTTTAATCCCATCAAATCCCACCTGCCTCTATAGGTTTTCTTTGTTATCAGATCCTAGTCTTTGCATTACGTTGGCCGCCACAGCACACGACTCTTAACCAGCCCCATAACACCACCACCATCAGGCCAGTATCAGAGCCAAGTGAATATTGTCTACCCAGAGATGAAACTCCTTGTAAACCAGCAGGTGTGTGTGTGTGTCATACCGAGGTGATGGATCATTGCTACAGAAAGAAGCAGGCTTAAAAATCGTCATTATCTGTCATGGTAAAATTATTGATGATATATTGCCACAAGAAGCAGATCTGAAAAACCTGTGCAGTTATAAAGAAATGGTGCAATTTAGTGATTAATTATTTTGAGGAGAAATAGAGTTGAGGTGACGTAAGAGTTGCAGTGACAAATTTGCCGACTGAGACTTTCTTGAAATTTCTTGATGATCTTTTGGAAGGTCCACGTGATCATTAAAGACAGACAATTCTTTTGCTTAATAATACTATATGTTAATTTTTTTTTATTATGCCAGAAATCGGTATGCATTATTGGCGTTGACTGAGATGAGGAAAGACTACAGGTATATTGTTAAATAGAATGTAATGAAATATTTTTGGAGTTAGGCTGTACTCTGTAATGTTTGATATTGGCGAGGAAACGATGGAACTCTATGAAAAGAGTAATTTTGCTGTTTTAGGGTCCTGTTCTCGTCGGATTAACTCCTTCAGTTCTGTGAGGCACTTCTGTATTTTTGTTACCTCGTGGGTTGAATTCAGGCTTTATTTTTGTTACCTGAGGGTTAAATTCAGACTTTATTTGGTTGCGGGGGGAGGGGGATTGAATTCGGCATAGGAAGTCAGGCTGTGAAGGTAATGGTGGGGAATAACCCCGTCACTGCAAATTGTCTCTGAGAAGCCTAACAGACTTCTCTGGAGACATTAAGAATAACAAAAATCACATCCTAAGTTGAGAAGGATTACAGGCTTTCTACCACCTCGTCCTTTCCCAGACTATTTTTTTATTTGTGTTGCTTACTCAGTTTTTTCATTTGTCATTTCCTTCTCATACATTTTTATTATTTTCTTGCGTGATTTTCTTTTAACCATCTCTGTCTGATAACTTTTCTTTATGTATTGTACCTTATGACCATTTTCCTTAGCGTTGGGGAGATCTTCCATAGAGAAGTTTAAGGGAAACTGTTCCTTACCAACCCCTTTACTGCCACAGGTTTGCCCAAAGTTTGATGTAATTGTGTGGAGGCAGCAAGACGTAAAAGATGTCCTCGGTCTGAAGGGACTGACTGTCGCCCTATATGACATTATTATCCAGCCAGAATGTATACTTGGCATAATTATACTGAAATATACTAGTAAACAAGGAGCAGGTGCTGTGGACCCACCCCACCACCTATTCCTTATTTAATTTGTGTATTTGCTGTGTTAATATATTCTGGTGTATAATACATACAATCTGTGGCCATATATATACAACCATATTAAGCACACAAGGGCAAAATTAACTCACATGGAAGATTGTGTTAAGGAAGAGGGGTTTTAGGTATCATGCTAAGTCGACGACGGTGCGGTTTTAGTATTTTTATTTTATTTAAGTAGAAATTGGGTGTGTCATAATTTTTTAAATAAAATCCTTGCTCATTTGAAGTGTGTATGTTCACCCTTAATGTCACCAATAGGTCCATGTATGATACAGATATTTGTGGTCTTAATAAAAAAAAGCTTGCAGTTCTGTTCCCCGCCCAATAACATATTTATTATACCTGAGCTCTTTTATTATCCTTTATTATGTTGTAAGTGGAGTAGACTGTAGCACCAGTCAAGCAGGGCAGTACTCCCAAGGTAGATGAAAAGCTGATGACAGGGAGTGCTGGAGCTCCCGTTTCATCAGCCCTCAGGACTAGTTCCTGACCATTCCTCTTTTGCTGAACTTTTTCAGTGTCTCAGTTACACAGAGAGTAGGCCAGCATGCTCTCCAACACAAATTTCTCTATCAACAAACTACATGCACAATACACACTACACTTCCTTTTCCAAAATTCAATAATAAATCATGGCGTCTCATCACCCAGCCTCGGAATCGCCAGGGGGGGGGGACCATAAATTCCCCCACCTTCCGCCCCTCTCCCGGTGATGACTTGAGGTGCCTGGAACCACTGTCTGACTCTCTTCTTCATTTCTGCAACATTCGCGACCTTTCCTCTAACTTTCGCTCTGGTGAGCACCACCTCTCCTCTAAACCTCACCTTCTTTTTCTAAACTGAGACTCAGCTGTCTGAGACAACTGACAGCAAACCCTTTTCTGTATCCTCCTACTTTTTACTCATTTCAAAGCCAAAGGTGGCTGTTGTGTATATATACGCAACGACTTATCTTGCTCTCGTGTTCCTGAACTCGATTCTTCTGAATTCGCTACACTCTGGCTTCGGCTTTCCTGTCATTCTCTGACTAAATATATCTTTGCTGTTTACTTATTCCCTAATTCTACTATCAAAAATTCTTCAACTATCTTACTTCTATGATGGAACACATTCTATCCATTTTTCCTTTCTGAAATCTTCATTCTAGGAGATTTCAATGTTCACCATCACCTTTGGCTCTCCTCTCCTTTCACTGATCCACCTGGTGAACAAGCCTACATCTTTTCTATCCTTAATGACCTACAGCAGCTTGTACAGCACCCTACCCGTATCCCAGACCGCCTTGGAGAGAGCTCCAACATACTTGTGTAACGCCAGGGATTCTTATCCCACTGTTGTTCATCAGTGTAACGATGAGAAATTTTATCCCATCATTATTTATCAGGTTTGTTTTGTTTAACTTGATACAAAGGGTACTCAACTTAGTCACCCCTCAATGACTGATAAAGTATTCACCAAAGAAAAAAACGAAGGGGGGGGGGAGTAACTTCGACTTTGAGTGATAAAGGTTAATTGCATGAAGGATATTTTTTTGGTAGTGTTTGTATTTTTAGCCGAGTCGAGAATAAGTTAGTACCACGTGTGTTAGTCGTTCCCAAAGCGGAGGAATCTTGAACTGGAAGGGGAGTGAGTCATGCGGGAGAGGACAAAATTCCCTTGGTTGGATATCAAAATTGCATATACTTTAATAAATCTATACTTGTTAAACAACAGAAATTTTTTTGAATTACATGACCTTTAATAATATGAAAAGAGTTGTAAATTAAGTACTAGTTTGGGCGATAGTAATACAGTACTGTTACCAAGCGAAACAATTTGAATATTTAACAATGACTCCTGAGATCATCACATTACATTCTCGATTATCAGTTATTCTTGGGCTCGTCGATAGCCTCAAGACTGGGACATTCAATGACTTGAACTGTCTTTTCGGGCTGGCATAGCCTCGAACCAAAAATATTCACTCATGTACTATTACGTCGGGCCAGTCTAAACTCATCACACAATTCACTAATATTTCATAATCACTCGGGCTTGCTTAGCCTCGAGGAACAACTCAAAATGACATATCCCTACAACCACTACATTCACTTCAACACTCCCAATATTCCTAACCTATTAATAAACGAAGAGAAAAAAAAAAACGGTTGATGAGTTTAAATTCGCTTTTCCGTTACACGATCACCTTAACTTTCAAAATTCTGTACCTTATCTACTATCAAAAAAAGGTTCACCTGATTGATTCATAATTCAATTGATACTACATTCAGTTATAAATCTATTTGTGGGCAGTGTAAGCATGTGTGTACGTCGTCTATGGGCAAATTCACATGATGGCCTCGTGCAAACCCCAAAGTCACGGTGTCTGTGGACTGAAACAACGTCTGTTACTCGTAACGTCTGGTTAGCCAATCTCTACGTTAAGCTTTTAACAACATTACATCATATTGTTCACGACAAGCAAGAATTAAAACAAGCAAGGGGGGGAGAAAGGAGGAATGTGTACAGCTCACCTGAAACAACGTCTGTTACCCGTAACATCTGGTTAGCCAATGTGGCTTAGCTACGTCCACAGGGGCGCTACTGCTAGTCAAATGAGACTGTGTTTTTGCGATATGGTGCATTTTAATTCTCTTCACTATTTATATAGTAGAGTACACATGACGTTAGGACTTTTGATTAAATTGGGGAAAATTTGGGATTCATTCCTTACTACAGTTAAATACTGAATTAACCTCCATCCCGCCCTGAGTTTGAGGTAGCTTATGCCATCTAGTGACGGCTAAAGCAAGCGGAACTACTTGGTCCTCACAAATTACATTATCTTTGCCTTTTCTGACTATTAATTTCACATATTTGGATTCTAGCAGCTTCATTAGTAAGCATTTCACAACAATGATACGGAAAGAATTGCATACCCATTATTATTCTGTTTAAGGTTTAAACTTGGCGCCCGGCAACGACGCACCACAAGCAAGAGGATGTTGCCCACATCTGCTACTCGTTACTCACCAGATGGGTGAACTCCCATAGCTCAACACTCCCAGTTACACTACCTATGCATAGATACAGAGATATATACATATAAAAATAAAGTTGTCCCTATATCGATCATTAACACATGAACTACTACTTAGAACAGGAGCCTTATAGACTAGTATTCAGATTACACTCTATCTAACTTAGAAATTACAGTACCTCTAAACATACACATGAATACTAAATTTGTAGCATTACACTTGACCTCTTCCTTACAACTAATCCTTCTGCTTACACTGTTAATCTTTTCTCTCCGTTGGGCTCCTCCGATCACAACTTTATCACCTTAACCTGTCCTATCACTCCGGTACAGCCTGTGGACCCTCCAGGGAAATGTCGCCTGTGGCATTTTGGAGCCGCAGATTGGGAGGCCCTCAGGCAGTAATTCTTTGATTTTCCCTGGAATGATTATTGCTTCCATGGCCGAGAGCCATCTGAGTGTGCCTTGCGCATTACAGAGGTTATTCTCTCGGGCATGGAAGCATACTGTACATTCCTTTCTCATATCCTTTTACTAACGCAAGAAAGCCTTGGTTTAATCACGCTTGTTCTAATGCTGTCTGCAACAAGGAGAGGGCCTACAAAAGGTACCGGAGCCAACCCACCCCTGAATCACATCATCTTTACGTTTCTGCCTGGAATCGTGCTAAGTCTGTTCTTTGCTCTGCTAAAAATAATTTCATTCTTACTAAATGCTCTCAACTCTCCAACTAGAATTCTTCCCGTTCCTTCTGGCACCTTGCCAAAAATCTTTCTAACAACTTTACCTCATCATCCTTCCCTCATCTTTTCTACTCTGATGGTTCTGTAGCTATTTCTTCTACTGATAAAGCAGATCTCTTCGCACTGACTTTCTCCTCCAATTCCACCTAAGACGATTCCGGTGCTGTTCCTCCATCACTTCCCGCCTCTGACTTCCTCATTACATTAAAATTTCTTCAGCTGATGTATTTTCTGCCATCACTGGCCTCAATACTAACAAGGCATATGGGCCTGATGTAGTCCCTCCTGTCGTTCTCAAGAACTGTGCTTCTGTGCTTACACCCTGCCTAGGCAAACTCTTTCATCTTTGTCTGTCAACTTGTACCTTTCCTTCTTGCTGGAAGTTTGCTCTCATTCAGCCAGTCCCAAAGAAGGGTGACCACTCCCAACCCTCCAACTATCGTCCAATTGCTTTTAACGTCCTGTATTTCAGAAGTTTTCGAGTCAATTCTCAATAGAAAAATTTTAAGGGATCTTTCCTATCACAACCTTCTTTCTGATCGTCAGTATGGGTTCCGTCAAGGACACTCCACTGGCGATCTTCTCACCTACCTTTCAGACTCCTGGTCATCCTCGTTTCGGGACTTTGGCGAAAGCTTTGCCATTGCACTTGACATCTCAAAGGCTTTCGATCGAGTCTGGCATAAATCTTTAATTTCCAAACTGCCCTCCTACGGTTTCTGTCCTTCTATCTGTGCCTTCATTGCTAGCTTCCTTTCTGGTCGTTCTATAGCCGCTGTTGTAGACGGCCATCGTTCTTCTAGATCTATCAACAGTGGTGTTCCTCAGGGCTCTGTCCTATCACCAACTGTCTTCCTTTTATTCATCAATGACCTTCTAAGCTGCACATCCAACCCTATCCACTCATACGCTGATGACTCCACCCTTCACCTTTCCATACGGTTCCCGCAACGCCCATCTCAGCAGTTACTTCAACAAACAAGGGATGAGGCTATGGCACACCTAATGTCTGACTTGGCTCGTATCTCTGACTGGGATAAAAATAATCTTGTTGTTTTTAATGCATCTAAGACTCAGTTCCTACACCTATCAACCCGTCAAAATCTTCCACAGGTATACCCACTAATGTTTAATTATATTCAGCTTAATCCTGCATCATCCTTGAACATGCTTGGGGTTTCATTTACTCGGGACTTATCTTGGAAAGATCATATTACATCTCTTGTAAAATCTGCTTCCAAGAGATTGGGTGTGCTAAGCTGACTCCGTTCTTTCTTTACCCCTCACAATTGTTGACTCTATACAGGGGTTTTATCCGCCCCTATGTGGAGTACAACTCTCATGTGTGGGGAGGCTCCCCACATACAGCTCTTCTCAATAGGGTGGAGTCAAAGTCTTTTTGTCTCATTAACTCTCCTCCACTTACTGACTCCCTTCAACCTCTGTCTCTTTGCCGCACTGTTGCATCTTTATCTCTTTTCTTTCGCTACTTCCATGGTCACTGCTCCTCTGAACTGTTTGCTTGCATTCCTCCACCTCTACAACGGGCGCGTATCACCCGTCTAGCAGCAAACTCTCATCCCTTTTCTGTCCAACTATCTTATGCAAGAGTTAACCGTTACTCCCAGTCCTTCATTTATGCAACAGGTCAACTCTGGAACTGTCTCCCTCTGTCTGTATTTCCTGTTGCCTATGGTCTCCAGTCTTTCAAACGCAGTGTGTCCAGGCATCTCGAAATGAATGGTTCTTGAATTTGGCTCTTGTATTTTGTTTTTCTCTTGGAGGGAACTGTTATTGCGGGCTCATGGACTTTGGTTCCTTCTTCCTCGCATAAAAAAAAAAAAAAAGATGGGGCTGCCCACCATCCACTCACTTGACGCAATTCTGGCTTCAGGCAACTACATTAAATGGGTAGCCAGATAGTCTCCTGTGTCCCTGGAGACCATTTACTACATTGGGTGGTAACCACACAACCAAAGAGATGCCTGGGGATCTAGGCACCAAAAATGTCTGAATTAAGTAGCCTAGCCCCGAGCCCCTACTGTCTTGCTGGCACAAGCTAGGACTGGAGGACTAGGTAGAACACATGTCCTGTTATACCAAGTTATTGTAATAAGTTGCCATTTTTTTAAACAGCATGTGTTTGCTTCTAAGTCCAAAGTAACTTTTGGAAAATTAATGTTGTCCAATAGAGTTCTATTGCCACCCGGCAAATCTGTTCTGCTAGTTGTCCTAGTTTATAGCAGCCCATCAAGTGTGTTGAAAGAACATATTCTGGAACATATACATTATTTAAAATGAAGACTATGTACAGTTTCCAGCAAAAGTCGAGAGACCGGCTCGACATGCAGCTTGGTATACTGTATGTGGCACCGCCGCACCCCTAGTTTCAGCCCCCCCCCCTCCCTCGTTCCTATTCATTCGTCTACCCTCCACCCTCCCCACATCCAAGGGCCCACTCTCATTGTCTCAACCACTCTTCCATCATCCATTTGTCCTGGGAAATAATGGTTTTGTTATGATAACGAATAAAACCACATTACACAGTATTTTACTCCATAGTATAGTTATTTATACACCACGATCTGAACGCAAGGTAAAATAAAATAGCAATATATTCGTATGACAGTGAGGTCTGTAATGATACAATTTATCATTTGGACGGTTGTATCCAGTCAGTGTATGATATTAAACAGTCGGAAGCTATAAGTTGATGTTTGCAGTTGTCGGTGGTGTGTGGGGGGGTACCTGGCCGTCACACGTTGTGGTGGGGGCATGGGGAGAGGGAGATGGGCCCGAGGTCGACGGCTTTTCCCGGGGAGGATAGTATCCGTGTGTGTTTTCCAACAATACTCAGAAACACGTCTTTATTATCACCATGAAGTGAGCATTACAATATTTTCCACTGCGCCATATAATAGTGATAATTATAGTGTAACGATATGACAAATAAGCATTTAATGATCAGTACACAGTAACACCTTATTTTCTAAATGTTATTCAGTCAGATATGCAGTGCAATAGCAGATTATAATACATTAGTTTGAACGTAGCCTTTAACTCTGCAGGGTAAGTCAGGCTAAAACACCAGATCTCTAGTAAAACATTCACTATTGTCACTATACCACATGTTACTGTAGGGCAACTGGAACAGGGCGATAGCAAAGGTGGTAGGTGGTCCTACTCGGTGTTGACAGGGTTACCTTATCACTCCCCCAGTTACCCACAACATTCCATTATCATATAAATCCAGTGTCTGACCCCATTATTTCATATCGTTTTAAAATGTGTTCTTAAATATACCGGTAGTCAGTTAGACTTCCTTATTAAATATTTGCGTAACCAAAACCGTTTGTCCATTTTAACATCCTTCCCTCTCTGAGGCAGCTGACGTTTCGGCTGACGATAGTTAATGGGAAAAACCATGGCCACACAGAGATAGAGGAAAGTAGTAACAGACATGGGACACAAGTTGAAGAGCAAATAATCATAAAGTTATCCTGACCACTACATCTATTATGTTGCTATACTGTAAGTAACACTGACCTGTGTGAAATGTAACTCGTCAAACCTATGTTGAAAACGTTTTCGCTGAAAACAAATAACGAATTATCTGTTGTATGGCACGATAATGTTGATTAGCGTAAGCTGCAATCGATACCAATTTATGCAGATCATCCATTCGGCCAGTTTAGTTATTGGTTACCTTTTTCGAAATACGTCGTGTTATAAACGTGTGAATCGCAAATTACACCCTATTGAAGTTATAACTATATAAGGCAAGGTTATATTCCTGATATAGTTATCAGGTGGCGGCGGGTCTCTTGCTGGAGTGAGTGGCGATAAGTGGCTGAGGCAAGGGGTGGAGGGGGTTGGTTGGTTGTATGCAGAGCCGGATTAACTATGCTGTGGCCTGGTAGGCAATGCAGACTGTTGGCCTGCAACATATAGATCTCTTTTTTCCGTTATTTCCAATGAACTGTTGGCATGACCTATAATGGCCTTTTTTGATGGCCTGATGGGTGATGGCACTTATTTGGACGCCCAAAACGTATATTTATTCCACTCCGGAAGACTGGATGGCCTGTGACAGGCCGTGGCCTGGTAGGCAGTTGCCCAGTTTGCTTATACCTGGTAATCCGGCCCTGGTTGTATGGTGTGCGCGGGGTCAGCACACCACGAGGCTCACTCTACTGTTGGCTGTCCTGTGTATGAAACTGATCCTGATACTTATAATACTGTCAGCAGCAATGAATGGCGTCTAAATATTGACTGACCTTTGGTAATGCCAGCAACCACGTCATGGCCTCGGCTTGACCAGCTTAGTTTGTTTAACCACCAGACAAGCTGTCACTCAGTCCCTGTTGCCCAACGTTATCCGATATCATGTATTAAGACATCAATAACCAAGATAATACTGATCCTGTGTTTTACTTATCAGCAACACTTTGCTATTACCACACATGGGGTATTAGTAGTAAATAATGGTTATGACCTATACTAGAGTTTGGATAGTAACAGTGATTACGTCGAGTAAGGGAAAGAGCACACCACTGACCAATACAAACATATAGCTTCCGACTGTTTAATATCATACATTGACTGGATACAACCGTCAAATTGATAAATTGTATGATTACAGACCTCACTGTCATACGAATATATTACTATTTTATATTACCCTGCGTTCAGATCGTGGTGTATAAATAACTATACTATGGAGTAAAATACTGTGTAATGTGTTTTTATTCGTTATCATATCAAAACCATTATTTCCCAGGACAAATGGATGATGGAAGAGTGGTTGAGACAATGCGAGTAGGCCCTTGGATGTGGGGACGGTGGAGGGTAGACGAATGAATAGGAACGAGGGAGGGGGGGAGGTGAAACTGGGGGTGCGGCAGTGCCACATATATTACCAACCTGCTCGTCGAGCCGGTGGCTCGATTTTTGCTGGAGACTGAACATAGAATTCCTTCCAGTTTCTCGTAATAGCCTGTCAAGACGCATATAACTCACCCATTTCTCTAAGTACCTCATAGTTTTTACAACAGATTAGTGATATTCATTTACAACACTGTCATAAACTGTAAAACCGAGTAAGTATGGCGTACACTCGCTCCAGAAAGTATCGGTGCACTGTGGGTCCGTTGCCATCCGGAATGATTCGACCATGTGGCAGTGACAGCCCGTTAATACCCGTATAAATTGTAACATTTACGGCCATTCCCTACTCATTATGAAGGACACAAGAGGTACCTGATATAGCAGTCATCTATCGTGGGATGCCTGCATGTGGGAGGATAGAACAGCAATTTCCAGTTTCCTCTGGTCCCTGTGTCATAATATTTAACACATTCTGCACCGATACTTTCTGGAGCGAGTGTACATCAGATGCAGCACTGTGGCTGTAGCGAAGTCAAAATTTATTTTACATCTTTAAGCTGTATAAGATTCACATTTAGTGGTAAACTAACCAGTAATATTGACATGAAAGGAATTATTGGTAGGATATAAATAATTGTGTACCCATAAACCAGCAAGAATATTAGGTACTGCATACATTGCGTTATGTACAGTATATAGGCTACTGTTTGATACATGTACAGTACGTATTCAAATTTGTCTAGACCTTTGCGTTTAATTTTCGAGTTGTGACAAATTTGGTTACAAAGTGGCGAATATTTGATGAACTGATGAACAGCATTTTTGGATGTGGCAGCATCTCTAAGAAGGGTTCTACTCACCTGATTCAACGATTTTCGGACGCAAGGGGTTTCCCTTCTGTTGAGCTTAGCAAAACCACAGCACATCACACCACTCGCTCACACTACAGCACACCACACTATACACCATACCACTCCCCCACACCACACCGCACCATAAACCATACCACTCCCCCACACCACACTGCACTATAGGCTACACCATATCACTCCCCCCACACCACACCGCACTATACACCATACCACTCCCCCACACCACACCACACTATACACCATACCACTCCCCCACACCACACCGCACTGTACACCATACCACTCCCCCACACCACACAACAGTAAACACCAGTCCTACACCACACCACAATATCATTCCCACACAGTCACACAAAATCAGTCCCACACCACGCCACACAAAATCAGTCCCACGCCACACCACACCATACCACACAGAATCACTACCACACCACACCATGCCACACCACACCAAGGACAATATCTAAACGGCCTTGAAGCTCCCGCATCTGGTACTTCTGACGTGTGTGTGTGTGTGTGTGTGTGTGTGTGTGTGTGTGTGTTTACCATTCAATACAAGCTCAATACAGTAGCCTACCGTGAGGAACGATGTCAGTGAAGGCCAGGCAGGAATGGGTAGAATAAGGTAAGTAAATGTGTCAAATATAAGAGGAAATAACTGTAGCTGACCCAGTACAACCACGGTACAGTGTTAGTACCATCGGGTTGACAGCTACACACGGGAGTACAAGGTTGATGGCAATGAGAAGTACAACAGATGTCAGGAATGGATGGAGTCAAGGGATAAGGAATTTGAGAAAAGGAAGAGAATGTTGGTCAGACCAATAGGGTGCCCTGGGTGAGTGATGAATTAACACTGCTGATGGCTATATCGCTCCCTGGCTGATCTTCAACCGTTCGCTGCAGATGCTCTATTTTATTCTGGATATTCCCACAAAATTAAGTTCAACAGAGATTTCTTGGCAGAGACTTCAAAAACTATCCTGAGTAGCACCTTCTCCCCCTTTTTCGTTTTCTTCTGGTACATCTAGGAATTTTATTAAGGCAGAGACTTAACGATTCTGTACAGCTGATAGAAACCCAAGCGAGGTCCTTAGTTAAAAATGAGTAGTTGGCGCCATTGTTGAAGACTTCGAAGACAGTCGATGAGGCTTGACCATTCTGGTAATTATTTTCAGAGTCCTTGGCTACACCCATCATTATCACTGGTTTCAAACTAGTGACATCGGGTATACTTACGATCAACACAGACAACTGGCACCCCATGGTACTTCTCCAGCATTCATCTACTATGTGTTCTCAAATGATGCAAGTGCTGTATACAGCTCGAGTTCCAGTGCCCCTATGCCCAGAAGGCAAGGTGAACATTGTCATTTTTGTTGGCAGTATGGTAAGGTCGGGTACTCTTAATATGGACAGATATATAAAAGCATCGGATTTAATTTGTGCTTTGGAAGACAACTAGTGTTACTTTGATGCAAATATTCATCTTTATTTTTTCCTCAAGCAATCGTCTGGCGTAATGAGCTAAACAGAGTTTCTTGTAATGCAGATGTGCATAGAACTCTTTTCGGATATTTTCATGTTAAAATTGCTAAGCTGAATGTAACATTAATAATTACTAATGAAGATGATGTAAATATAGGAAAAATATGATTTGACCGACGTAATCACTGCAGAGTAACTTATTATCTCAACAAAGTTTCATCGGAGTGTTAAAATATCGTTCAGTAGAATACACTACAAAATCGTTAGGATATATGATGTTAAGTTTGCAGAAATATCACTCATTGTAGTCAGAGATCCGTAAAGACTAAATGGATAACATATCTAGATTTAGCGGAAGTAAGCGCTAACTTGCTAACTCTGCTTCAGTAGCTGGGAGCAGCGTCACTGGCTCACTGCGCAGGCGCAAGGTTATTGTTTTGGTAACCACGGTGGGAAGAGTGTTGCGACCTCGGCGTTTTTGCATTAATGTTGTTCAAACTTATCACTGGACTGGTAAACACGTGAGAAAGCTGCCAAACGTTGTCGATAAGCAGTGAAGACGTTCAACTTCACTGCAGCCAAAATGATACCAAGGAAAGCAGAAATGGGCTGACAAGGTGAATACTGGAAGCTTGTTTGCTATTATTTCAGTTTTCAATAGTTAGGCCACTTGTTTAGGCGCCTTTTTGTCATTCAAGCTGGAGTTCAGGATTCGAAGCAAGTCTAGGGCCGCTTGATTTCTTTCGCAAACCGAGTTGGCTACGTAGAGCCGAATAAACTACAGCCACTGATCAAAACGTAAACACGGGTCGCTATAAACGATCAAAGGAAATAGATCATGGTCCTTATTTGTACCGTACTGCATTGGCTATATATATTTATATGTCTGTACTAATAGCCACCTGCACCCCAATTTTACGTACATTATGCTAATTTCGTATCTCACTCGTCCCTGCTAGCCATTTTCAGTCTCCAAGGGTGAACCAGGTAGTTGCACGAAGACTGCTACCGACCTCTCTTCGGATAGGTGTACGAAGACGTCTTCGTTTCGATGAACAACAAAAACAGCGCAGATGTATCGCCGAAGACGGCTGTGAATGCGATCCGTCAGCTTGGACGACGAAAATACCTCTTCATTTTTTTTTTTTTTTTTACATTAGATAGGTTAGTTTAGATCGGTGGAGAGGCGGCTTGCAGTCCTAATGGACCTAGGATCGAATCCTGGCTGGGGCAGGGAACAGTTTAAGGATTTGAATTTCCTAAGAAAAACAGACTTTCCTGATCTACCAGATGACCCGCCGACATGTAAAAATACCCCCACTAATACCAATACACCAGTCCTGTATGAGACAGCCCTAGCATGTATTCAGTATGGACGGTGGGTGTTAGCGCCGAAGAGGTGACATGTGGAGGTGTAGGAGGACTACTGGACCTTGGGATAGGCAACTGCCCCCAAGAAATAGGCCCTGAGCCTGTGCCCAGAGTCGGACACACACACACACACACACACACACACACACACACACACACACACACACACACACAAAGATAAAGTAAGTTAAGTAGGTTAGTGACCGACGGTTGGACACAGCAGTTTGCCGACCTGATGTGCGTTATGACATTTTCGCAACATCGTAATTCAAGTTCTGCTGTTGGTAATTGTTCAGGTACGATATCCCCAGTAGTATTAATGGTTCTTAATTATGAAGTGATGTAGTTATTTTTGTACAGACATTTCCAACTTGAAACTTATAATAACATAGGCTAACAATAATAATTACACACACACCTGTCTACATGCTTCGATTTTACAGTTTGTGCTGTCAGTTATAAATACCAGCTGGCCTCAGAGTTCCATGCATTATATCACAGTAGTGTTCCGCGCCGCTGTCAGCGTCTGTGCCATTTTTATTGGAACTAAGTGAAGGAGCTTTCAAAAAAAAAAAAAAAAAAAAGGCCTGTGAAATTGATTGTGCATTTGGAAGATAGATATGATTAGCAAATGCGTAAAGGGACTGTAATATCTGGAGGATAGATATGATTAGCAAATGCGTAAAGGGACTGTAATATCTGGAGGATAGATATGGTTAGCAAATGCGTATAGGGACTGTTAACTCCTTCAGGAAAGATTCTCTCTCTCTCTCTCAAGAAAAATAAAATCAGTGATAAAGGTATGTAGAAAAAAGTCCAGCTGAATTTTTCGTTAAAACCACCACTATTAAAGTTTCACTGATGTTCATTAAGGTTTCAGCAGACGCCAGCCGAAACTAAGCCCGAATAGGGGTTCTAGAACAACTGCCCCTTGGACAATTGCCCCCCTGACAACTGCCCCCTGGACAATTGCCCCCCTGACAACTGCCCCTTGGACAATTGCCCCCCTGACAACTGCCCCCGGATAACTGCCCCCTGGACAATCGCCCCCATAGGCTAACCGCCCCCCGGACAACTGCCCCCCAGACAATTGCCTTCGCTAAATATCACCTGATTCAGTGTACAAATGGTCGCAAATGTCTAACCTAACCTAACCTAACCTAATCTTTTGTGGGAAGCAATTGTCCGGGGGGCAATTGTCCTGATACCGCGAATAGGCAACAGGAGAGTGTGTGTTAATTATCCTTCCAACGCTTATGACTCCAGCCTGTGCCAGAACATATTATTCATCTCATGGTAGCCTGAGAGTGTTGATATGTTGTTACCGGTATTTTTACGCGCTAATTTACCATAACCTAAAGTAATTCACTAAGTAGGCGTAATTTAAGTTACCGTAGTTCACCGAATGTTTGAGAAGTCGCCTATAGTGCCTGGAGATATCGACGGTAATTAACAAATGTCGGCAACTTGTCCAGTATTCTCGTATGTCATTGGGTTTTATGTATAACGAGTTAACTTGGTACTGTCGCCCCTCCTGCTTCTCTCTCCACGGACTTTGAAAATCAGTGTTGTTAATCTGTGACAAATCAATGTGGTAAATCAGTGCAGAATATCCATGTGGTAAATCCGTGTGGCAAATAAGTGTGTGGTAAATCTGCAGCAAGCCGCACTGATGATACTGATCTGTGGCCAAAGAAAATAATCAGTGTTGGTTACTGCTCATTCAACACTGATTTTCAAAGCCCGTGGAGAGAGAAGGAGAGGCGTGAGGACTTTCGATGCCGACTGTACACTTCCTCCCTTTAATGTGAAGACCTCATATATTCCTCTGACAGAATTTGGTCCCGTCTTCGTTAACCTTAGTAAATTATCTTTTCAGGCGATACTGAGCAGTAAAATGGCTTTGAGACACTTCTGTTCTGGGTTGAGAAATTGAATTTTGTTGAAACATACCATACCCACCTAACTTTTCACACACACACACACACACACACACACACACACACACACACACACACATCTATTCGTTTCCCCTTTCCTCTCTAGCCAGCTTCCTTCCTCCCTCACTTCATCCCCTCCTCCTCACACCACGACCCACGACTTCCCTCACCCTATCTTTTAATTCGCTCTTACCGATTTATTTAATTCCCTTTCCTCTTCCAAGACTCCCCTCCTACTCTTCTTTTTTCAGCTCCCCATTCAGCTCTCACATAGTGTTTCACTGTCTCATCTTTCACACTCTCCCTTCCATTTTTTAATCATTCTCCCTTTCCATATCCATTTCCAGGGATCATTCATCATTTTTCCCCCATTTTTTCTTTCACGTCTCTCTCCCTTACCTCCTCCCTCTCCTTTCCTCCTCTGTCCATGCGTCCTAATGCTGTCGCTTTAATCTGTATTTTTTGTGTCCTGTCACCATATCTTTATTTTATGCCTTGTCACCGTTCTCGCCATTTATCTCAAACCACTCAGAAAAATGGCCCTTTTTTTTTTTTATTTTTTTTATTTTTTTTAGGAGCACAAGTGTCGTATTTTTACTCGTTGTTCTTGTTATTTTTATTGTTGTCATCGTTGGGAACCTTAAAATGTGCCATTGCGACACCTACTACGGCTAATCATTTATTACATCGTCCCTGTTACACAAACTACCATCATCGCAGCCCATCCTGCCCACTCCTTTCCACACACCCCTTTCCCCTTCCATTGCTGCCCACTCTTTTCCATTCTCCCACCGTTTTCTTTCCCATCCCTCCTTCCTTCATATCGTACTTCAGTGACATGCACCTTCCCACCACCAGCGTCGTCCCTCGTACAGCACCCATCTTCAAAGGGTGTACTCGCCTCCAGGCCCCCCATTATTCCCCATCACAGCCCACCTCACTCCATTATTGTTATTACATTACCTGTATGTTTGTTTCTTCCCCACAAATGACATGCACCTTCCTGGCCTACCCACAGCACCCATCTTCACAGCAGCGTATACACTTTATTGTGCATGCCCCACCACAGATCACCATCTAATGCCATCCCACACACTCATTCCTGAGATCTAAACTGATATATCTCAAAAGCTGTTGCGTTGATAGGACTTTTTTTTTTTTTTTTTTAATGCATGCAAAGGCATGGCCTGATGCAGTTTGTAGCTGCTGACCTGAACTGGTCGGATTGTCCTTAAGCGACCTGACCTAACATAAAGTGACCTAGGGTCTTGTGTCTCGAAAACCATTTGGCTGATGGGTTTGATGTCTAAGCACACGGAAAAGAATGAATAGATTTCATCATTACCAACAAAGCACAGACCGGTACACTGAAGCATGTTGCGAAAACAGAAAATGTAGAAGATACAACAGAATGAAGTCGGGAAATAGTACCGTTAGCTTCAGTAGATCTCAGGCGGGAGAGGGACAGACGGATCTGAAGGAAACAGCCAAACTTTTATGCTGTCAGAAAGCAGTAGAATGTAGTGTATTAGCCAGGAATATGTCCTTGTTGATGATGGGTGGAGAAAATTATTACAGTACAGAACAGATGAGCGAACACTTGTAGATGAGTAAACGAGATAGTTCTAGAAATAGTAGGTAGGAAATCCCGAAACAGCAGCTGGAAGGTTTCAGAGTCCTCTTTAGTAGTCTCTTATGGAAAATTAACAAACCACGGACACGAGAAAGTGTTATCAAAATAGCAAAGGAATTATAATTGAAGTCAGTTCTGGATACGTATGGTACATGGTGTACACAGTGACTCTCAGAATTACATATTACTATTTTAAAAAAGTCTTAAGAGGATAAAGATCTTGTTAAGAATTTAGTGACTTTACACTAAATGAACTAGCACTCAGTAAAGGTGCTTACGAAATCTTTGTGCTCGAAGTTATACCCATATCACGGAAAATATATCTGTTATACAAGATTACTATACCGGTACTTATAAAAATAATGAAGACCTTAATGACCGCAAAACTACTGCGTGGCGGTAAGACTTCCCCCCCTCCCCCCCAATCTCTCTTCCTCCTCCTATGGTGGAGGTGACAGGATCAGGATGTGTGTGCCAACACTGAGTCACGCCAACCAGCACTTGATCTGGTGGTGTTACAAGCTGGTAATTGCACTGCACTGTTGGCACAAATTATCACTGATCCTGACCCTTAAAATGTACCTTGCCTATTGACAGTACCGCAGCTACCACGTGCGGTACTAAGCCTGGAATAACCTATGTAGCATATATATTATAGAATGGAAGGTAGCAAATAATGAAAGAGAGAGAGAGAGAGAGAGAGAGAGATACTACAATCCAGTTTGATAACGCGCACCTGGTAAATTAACTCCAAGTGTTTTTCCCGTTATCCTCTTATAATCCGATATGCACCGTATTGTCCTGTGTATTTAAGCAGAATAACCGACGTTTAAACACTGGGTGAGTTAACTCGGCGCTTCATAGTTATTCCCGCTTAACTCTTTCAGTATTGTTATATCCTTTATGCTGTAGCTTTGTTACTACCATTAGATTTTGTTTTGATTGACAGACTTGCTGAGCTGGAGGAGTTACATCAATGGTTCTCAGACTGGCGGAGTTCACGGTAAGATTGTATGTCGGCCAGGACGATATATTGTAATCCACCATTCCGTTTGTAAAATTTATTCATGAAAATTCGGCAAGACACGGGTAGCTGTTGGCGTGAAAACAGTGGGTGGAGGGAGGCGTTGACAGCTTGGCCTCCTGAATATACGATGCCCACATGTTTTGTAAATGACGCTGCAGAATTGTATTTGCAAGTATTCCAGCTGACCAACAATCTTGCAACTGTACCATCTTCATTCATGCCTTCCATTACCCTGCCTTCCAGTACCTTTCCTTCCCCCTACCTTCCTGTTCGCGCCCTCTGTCCCTTCTCGTCCATCTATCCCTTCCCTTCCTCCCCCCTCCCTCCCTAACCCCTTCCTCACCCTTCCTCACCCTTCCATCCCTAACTCCTTCCTCACATTTGTCGCCTCAGCTTCATTACTTTTCCCGCCTGTTCCATACCTTTCCCTTCCCTCACTCATCCTTCCCTACCTTACCTTCCCCTCCCTTCGCCTTCCCTCCATTACCTATGACTTCTCTTCACCCGTGTCTCCCTGAACTTTCTCTCCTTCATCCTTCATTCTTTCACCCTTCCCTCTCTCACTTATCCCGTCCTCACCTTTTCCTCCATCACCCTTCACCCTTCCCTCTCTCATTCATCCCCTTCTCACTTTTCCTTCCTTCACCCTTCATTCCCTTAGCCTACTGTTCACTCCCTCACCCTCCTTGCCCTTCCTAACCCTTCCTTTCTCTTTTATATTTGGGACTCAGTTATTCTCTGTCTCTGTCTGTCTGTCTGTTTGTGTCAGTCTTTCTGTGTCTGTCTGTCTCTGTCTCTGTCTGTCTGTCTCTCTCTCTCCTAAATTGCATTCTCCTCTCCCAGTTTTCTTTATTGCTCGGGTGTCTCCATACTTCACTCTGCATTTTGGCTCGCTGTCCCACCCTACCTCTCTCTGCCTGTCCTTGTCTGTCTCAACCTGACTCTCTATGACTATCTCTGCCTCCCTTGCTCACCTTACGTCCGTCTGCCTAATCCTGCTTCTTCCTAATCTTGCCTCCCTGTCTCACAACGTCTGTTTTTTTTTTTTTTTTTTTTTTTTTTCTCCCAAGCCCACCCAGGCTCTCTTTTCTTATCTCTGCCTGCATTTCCCTGCCTAATCCTACGTCATCCTTCCTTTCTGTTTCTCCTACTTGACTCCCTTCCTTCTTTCTCCTTGACTCTCTCCCTAACCCAGCGTCCCAGGTATCCTAGTTACCACCCTGCCTCTCTCTTCTTATCGCTGTTTGCCTCTTCTTGCCTATCCCTGCTTTACTTCCATCCTAGTTACCACACCACTTCTCCCTGTCGCACCCTCCATCTTACACCCTGCCAACTGTGCTAGCTTCCCTGTTTTACCTAAGCATCACCCTGCCATTCACCTCACCCTGTCTCCTCGCCTCTCACAGTTCCTATCCTGTCTCCCACCTTGCCTCATCCAGCCAGATACTCTACCTCAGTCCTGTCTCACCCTGGGAGCCTTCTACTTTGCCGCTCCTTGTCTTCCTCCTACCCTGCCTCATCCTGCCTCCTACTCTACTTCACCCTACCTTTCTCCTGCAACGCTTCACTTTAGCTACCTCCTACAACACCTCATCCTGC
>NC_137037.1:2859860-2874860 GCF_032717465.1 Coenobita brevimanus
TACTAATGATAATCGGATTATCAGTTTAACGGGAGGGGTTGTGTAGATCAAAGCCGTCATGGAGGTGGTTACCTGGTGGTGTTAAACCCTTCACCACGAGGATCTGTTATTATTTATTCTGGCTTTATCCACACGATTATATTCTGTTTAAGTGAGGTTTTCCGAACTGGTGAGGTTATAGACTCCATTAGCTAACCCTTGAACCACTAAATATCTTTCCTTGAACTGGTGAGGTTATAGACTCCATTAGCTAACCCTTGAACCACTAAAGATCTTTCCTTGAACTGGTGAGGTTATAGACTCCATTAGCTAACCCTTGAACCACTAAAGATCATTCCTTGAACTGGTGAGGTTATAGACTCCATTAGCTAACCCTTGATGAACCACTAAAGATCTTTCCTTGAACTGGTGAGGTTATAGACTCCATTAGCTAACCCTTGAACCACTAAAGATCTTTCCTTGAACTGGTGAGGTTATAGACTCCATTAGTTAACCCTTGAACCACTAAAGATCTTTCCTTGAACTGGTGAGGTTATAGACTCCATTAGCTAACCCTTGAACCACTAAGGATCTTTCCTTGAACTGGGGGAGTTGGATATTACCTTTATTAATACCTTCACTAATACCATGCCGTCTTATGTAGGATAAAATAATGCGGTTGCAGTTAGAAGAAACTCCAAAAAGACGACCTCGGACTGAAGTGGTTAGTGAGGCGAGGGAAGATGTGATGTGTTTATATCCAAGCTGTGACAGAGGTGGTTATGTGGTGGTTTATGGCAGGGTGGGGATATTACTCATACATAACAGGTTTATGGAAATGATGGTGTTGGCTAATTGAACTGTGATTACGTGTGTTAATGGGCCCATGGTGGGATGGCCAGTTAACATGGGTGTCTGTGTATCAGTAGCTGCCATCATAGTTGTTAGAGTCGTAGATAATGCGTCAAATCGGACGTGTGGTTGTGAGGGTGTTAGTCAGACACGGCACACCAAATTTCCCTACACAAACGTTTATTCATGTACAGCGTTGGCGTTATTTTTGTTTTATTCTTTCTTACCTGGACGATTACATTCATCTTGGGATAGATTTTTTAACTGGATATTTTGGACAATGTCATCATTAACGCTTTCACTTCTAGAATACTTTACTAAGCTGATTGAAATCGTCTGGTATCAATGAGATTAAAGTGAAAAAGAACGTCATGGTAGTGGCGGAGTTGATGACGTAATGGTAGGCCATATCAACACGGAAAATATATTTGATATTAATGTCGGTGAGGTAGTTGGTTCTTGATCCTTCAAGCCTGAGATCAGCAGTTCACTGGTGAATCACCAGGCGTTACCACTTGCCCTAGAGTGTGACGTGACTCACTGTGTGGAGCAGTGATGGTGATATGTTATGGAAGTTGCTACTTGCCTGCGAGTGTGAGATGTGGAGTGATTTATATAATGACCTTGTGTGAGGCAGTGATGGTATGGAATATAATGCAGGTGTTGAGGTAATAGAGTCATGTGTGGTATTATCTCGTTGATGGCTCAATATGGTCTTGCAATACTCTATTCAGCCCCAACCAGGCTGCCTCGCAGTAGGGGTGTCTTGCAGTGCAAGGTATGTCATTTATTGCTGGTCATGTATCTCCTGTGAAATGGCCTCTTCTCCATGACTGCGAGGCGGAATTGCAGTTTGAAACTGACATGGTGGAAGGAGTCAGCGCGTTTACCAAGACATGTGCTGAGGCTGGCACGTGGGCACCGCCTCAGAATCCTCAATATCCTCACTCACCCGCCACCCTTTGGACGCTGTTGTTGTTTTTTTTTTTTTTTTTAATGTGAGGAAGAAGGAACCAAAGGCCACGAGCCCGCAATAACTGTTCCCTCCAACAGAAAAACAAAATACAAGAGAGAGCCAGATTCAAGATCCGATCGTTTCGAGATGCATGGACACACTGCGTTTGAAAGACTGGAGATCATAGGAAGCAGGAAATACAGAGGGAGACAGTTCCAGAGTTGACCTGTTGCATAAATGAAGGACTGGGAGTAACGGTTAACTCTTGCATTTTGGGTCGGTGCTGGACCTGGGTGGGTTAGGACAGGTGCTGAACCCGTCTTGTTTATATAAGGAATATATGAACCTGGGTGGGTTATGGCAGGTGCTGAACCCGTCTTGTTTATATAAGGAATATATGAACCTGGGTGGGTTAGGACAGGTGCTGAACCCGTCTTGTTTATATAAGGAATATATGAACCTGGGTGGGTTAGGACAGGTGCTGAACCCGTCTTGTTTATATAAGGAATATATGAACCTGGGTGGGTTAGGACAGGTGCTGAACCCGTCTTGTTTATATAAGGAATATATGAACTTGGGTGGGTTAGGGCAGGTGCTGAACCCGTCTTGTTTATATAAGGAATATATGAACCTGGGTGGGTTAGGACAGGTGCTGAACCCGTCTTGTTTATATAAGGAATATATGAACTTGGGTGGGTTAGGGCAGGTGCTGAAATCGTCTTGTTTATATAAGGAATAGCCTATATGAACCTGGGTGGGTTAGGACAGGTGCTGAACCCGTCTTGTTTATATAAGGAATATATGAACCTGGGTGGGTTTGGGCAGGTGCTGAACCCATCTTATTTATATAAGGAATATATGAACCTGGGTGGGTTTGGGAAGGTACTGAACCCATCTTATTTATATAAGGAATATATGAACCTGGGTGGGTTAGGACAGGTGCTGAACCCATCTTGTTTATATAAGGAATATAATTATGAACCTGGGTGGGTTAGGACAGGTGCTGAACCCATCTTGTTTATATAAGGAATATAATTATGAACCTGGGTGGGTTAGGACAGGTGCTGAACCCATCTTGTTTATATATGGAATATAATTATGAACCTGGGTGGGTTAGGACAGGTGCTGAACCCGTCTTGTTTATATAAGGAATATAATTATGAACCTGGGTGGGTTAGGACAGGTGCTGAACCCGTCTTGTTTATATAAGGAATATGATTATGAACCTGGGTGGGTTAGGACAGGTGCTGAACCCATCTTGTTTATATAAGGAATATAATTATGAACCTGGGTGGGTTTGGGCAGGTGCTGAACCCATCTTGTTTATATAATGAATATAATTATGAACCTGGGTGGGTTACGGAAGTTGCTAAACCCATCTCGTTTATATAAGGATTATATGAAGTAGGTCAAGGGGCAGGGGCACATGACATGGTCAGCTTTAATAGTTTTTTTTATTTAGACTAATAATATGTCGTACGGTTCAGGATAAATCAAAGACAAAGGGTTTCGATTTTGAAAACAGTGAAACGTCAGGTCCAGGGCAGTCAAAAATCAGTGTCACAGGGAAAGGTCAACTTGAACAGCGTTGACCCGATTTGGACCAGTCTTGGTAGAAGTGTTAAGGGTCAGGCAAGAATGAGGTAATTCGAGTTTGAGAGCATTTGGTCGAAGGTCAAGGTCACAGGGCAAAGTCATATGTTCGGCCCTTAGATCAGTGGGTGGACGAGAATACTGAGCTCTTTGGTGCTCCTTCTTCTTTTTATTTAGTCTGTTATTCATAGTCTTCATCGTCAAAATATTATATTCACTGTCAGTATTTTCAACAACATCAACAGCATGGCATTGTCATCATTACCAACGTCAGCAATCACACCCAGTGTCTTATACTCACATAAGATGGAAAGACTAAAGTTGTGTCTGCAGATCTCTAGGAATGTGAATCAAGAGATGTGAAGCCATAACTACGCCTTCCATTCCTGCCACTCTTCCTGTGCTATAGGAGGTACGAGGATGCTTGTACTGGAAGGCGTAGGTCAACACTGTCTTACACTAGTAGAAGGAAGTGTCAGTTCACCGCCTTTCCCACCTTTTGATTGGTTTCATAACGTGCAGGGAATACGTGGATGGTGTTCCTGTTCACTTAACCCAGGGGTAACCTCGTGTAAATATCAATTGAGCATGTTCAATATAGATTTTTTTAAAGATTATGTTAGTATTTTTCAGTAAGCATGTGGATCAAGTCTTTTTTAATATTTGTTTTACCATTCCACCTCTTACCAGCCATAAAAAAAAAAAAAATCTAGCATGAGAGAGAGAGAAGGGGGGGAGGGGTGTATGTAGTATGTAGTAAGGGGTCGTTGCTGTGTGGGTACTGACATACATGCAGGGTCTTACCAGTGTGTGTGTGTGTGTGTGTGTGTGTGTGTGTGTGTGTGTGTGTGTGTGTGGTCGTTGCTGTGTGGTTACTGACATACATACGGGGTCTTGCTATAATTAGTCAACTAAGCTGGTCATTTTGTAAACCTGGTACGATAAGGGGGTGTGTCTGTTATGATGTGGCAGTTGTAAACCAGTTCTGCTGTCGGGCCCTGCTGCGGATGTCACTGATTGCATTGCGCAGTTGACCCTTGTGCGGTGTGGTGCGGTGAGAATCTGTCCGTTCTCCCCTTTGGGGCTAAGATGCGAATGAATGTGGTTGAATGGATGAGTAAATGGGGAGTGTGTCGTCCTGTCTCGGCTACCTCCCTTTCCTTGGGGGAAGCAGCCTAGGTATATAGATAGATAGATAGGTACGATAACAACACCATTATATAAGCAAAAGGTGCCATGGTGGCCTGATGGTATCGTATTTGCCTCCCGTTCTTCCATATCATGCGTCTAGTTACTTGCTGGTGTATTGTTTACGGACTGTATGTAGTTCACTGTGACTGTCTGGATAATACATGTCATCTCTGTTGGATATACTCACCTCATAAAGCCAGCCTCCCCCCATTTATTTATACCAATACTGGAAAAGGACTTCTGGCATGAGGAAGTGGAGTGGCTGGTGCATCCCCAGCGTCTGGTAAATTATGTATATATGTGATAACTCCATGATGAGAGGAAAAGGTAAAGGGGCTGATGCATTCTGGTGCTTTGTTTTCGAGTTAAACTTCATAACCTGGCCTTTGAGCTTGTGGCGGTTTATTCACCCGCCGTTTCAGTACACATAAAAATATTAAGGTGAATCAATATCTGGCCGTGGTTAATGTTTAGTCCTGCATATCAAAGTAATGGATTTTCAGTGTAATACCATTCTTATTGCTTCAAGTTAAATAGCATGACTTACAATTGTGACAGACACAGAGGTGACAATGACACGTTGCAAATTATCCCTGTATTTAATATGCATTTTTTTTTAATAACATTTATGTAATGCAATATGTTAAATTAGTTTATTTATGGTACATGAAACTTCACGCCACCACATACTGTTGACCTAAATTTTATTACCTTGGCAGTACAGAACTCGTAAACTGAACCAGCCCCAACTTTATAGTGATGTAAAGTGGCAACATAAACTCCTCCAAGGGTTGCAGTGGTCAGGATAACGCCACTGTATTCTTCACTGTACGTCGGCCAAAAAATTGCCATCATTCCATCTTGAATGCTGAGTTATAACAATAGATTAACGCAAAAATATGACGCTAGTCACTAAGAAGTGCTACAGAAAGGATGTAGAGCCACAAAATTGCCTTTTTCTGATACAGAACTACGTGAGATAAGCTGCAAAAGGATGACACTCTGGGCCAAGTTAAAGTGAATGAACTACAGTGTTCGCCGTGGAAGTGTCACTTTTCCCCCGAGTGTACACGTATTTCAGTTACATAAATACCGTGTGCAGTGGTGGCAGATTTGAGGGTGTTTTGTGGTGGCAGATTTGAGGGCGACTGTGTCACTGTTGGTAGGACTGAAGGTGTTTGGTGGTGGCAGATTTGAAGGTGATTGTGTCAGTGTTGGCAGATTTGAGGGTGTTTGGTGGTGGCAGATTTGAGGGTGATTGTGTCAGTGTTGGCAGATCTGAAGGTGTTTGGTGGTGGCAGATTTGAGGGTGATTGTGTCAGTGTTGGCAGGACTGAAGGTGGTTGGTGGTAGCTAATAGATTTGAGAAAGATTTTGTCATTGACTGTAGGACTGAAAATGGTGTTGGCAGGTGAGAAGGCGATGGTGTCAATGATGGCAGGATTGAGGATGATGGTGGCAGGTGTGAAGGGGGTGGTGGTGGCGGAGATGAGGATAAAGGTGTCAGTGGTGGCAGGACTGAGGGTGATGGTGACATAACTGATTATGGTAGTGACAGAACTAACAACGATGATGGTAATAATGGTGGACTGTCCAGGGTGATGGTGACACGACTGATAGCGGTAATGACAGTGTTGGCAGGACTAAGGGGGCGGTGGTGGCAGAACTGAGGATGTTGGCAGGAATAAGGACGTAGTGGTGGTAGAACTGAGGGTGTTGGCAGGAATGAGTACGTAGTGGCTGCAGAACTGAGGGTGTTGGCAGGAATAAGGACGTAGTGGTGGCAGGACTGAGGGTGATGGTGACATAACTGATTATGGTAGTGACAGAACTAACAACGATGATGGTAATAATGGTGGACCGTCCAGGGTGATGGTGACACGACTGATAGCGGTAATGACAGTGTTGGCAGGACTAAGGGGGCGGTGGTGGCAGAACTGAGGATGTTGGCAGGAATAAGGACGTAGTGGTGGTAGAACTGAGGGTGTTGGCAGGAATGAGTACGTAGTGGCTGCAGAACTGAGGGTGTTGGCAGGAATAAGGACGTAGTGTTGGCAGAACTGAGGGTGTTGGCAGGATTGTGGACGTAGTGGTGGCAGAACTGAGGATGTTGGCAGGATTGGGGCCGTAGTGGTGGCATAATTAAAGGTAGTGGTGTCAGTGGTGGCAGCAGCTGAGGGAGGGGGTCTATAGACTGCTGCATCATGCTGTAATTTCACCTCCCTCAGCGCAACCAGATCGTACACACTTCCCATGAAAATTGACCCATCTGGCGTAATTATCGCAGTGTTGAATAACGGCTGCGGCAGTGTGGTGTGGTGTGCTATGAGGTGGTGTAGTGTGACGTGGTGTGTTGTGTGTGGCGTGGTGTAGTGTGGCGTGGTTTGGGCTGGTGTAGTGTGACGTGACATGGTGTGGTGTGGGGTGGTGGGATGATGTGGTGTGGTGTGGTATATGGTGTGGTGGTGTGTGTGGTGTGGTTTTGTTGTGGTCTTGCGAGGAACGGAGCCTGGAGTGGAGTGGAGTGTAGTATAATGTATTAAGTTTAGTGGAGGCTAAATACATTGGTTCTGGTGATCGCTGGTCAGTGCATCCCTACCCCACCCCATTACTGCACCATTACCTCGCTGTGAGAGGAGGTGGGACTGATGGGGAAGGGTACGGAGAGAGAGAGAGAGGGGGGGGTGAAGGAAATTGTGAGAGGAAGAGTTAAAGGCAAAATGTACAGGAATAGAACGATAACAGTTTGTGTCCTCGCCAGAGAGAAGACGAAAAGGAGAAAGTTGACAAGAAGGAATAAGGGAAAGAATAGCTAAGTTGGGAATAAAAGTGAACATGAATTCAGTGTGAGAAGAAAAGAGAATTAAAGAAATTTTATGGAAGAGACAGAGGAATAGAAGTTTATGCCCTTGTAGGGGAGAAGACAGAAGTTAGAAGCATAAAAGGGAGAGGAGTAGTCGAGAAGAAAAGAGGAATTGGATATGTAAGGTAGTTAGCAAAGATTACTTATTTTTTATTTATTTATTTATTTTCCGGTGCGGATGTGTGTGGGGGGGGAGAACATTAGTGTCCTTGTTCGAGATACGAGAAAAAGGAAAGGAAAGGTTGGAGATGGACGAAAAAGCAAGGAAAACTAACTAGGAAAACATAATTATGACATTTATTATTAGTAAAAGTTAAAACTAGAGGGATTTATTTTTTGCTGGATGTGGCGGTTCAGCGGTAGTGCGCCTTACTCGAGACCGAAGAGTCGTGAGTTCGCGCCGCGCCCGGGTAAGCTGCCCTGCCGGGAAGGGGAGCGCTCTCCTGTCACCTAGCTGGTTGTAGCAGCCGTGGCTCAGTGGGTCAGAGCACTCAGACCGAAGGGTCGGAGGTTGGAGTCCACCAAAGGGTCATTGGTAGACATCAGGAAGGGCATCCGGTCATTAAGTGCTACACGCTCCAAAACCAAAGTTCTCTACTTAGGGGCAACGCCTTAGCCTGTATCGAAAAAAGGGGACGACGTAAAACTCAGAATAATAATAATAATAATAATTGAGAGAGAGAGAGAGAGAGAGAGAGAGAGAGAGAGAGAAATGGTGATGGCACTGGTGATGATAATGGCGATAGCAAGAGAGAGAGGTGGGGAGAGGCAAGTCTGATTTGTGGATAGGGAGAATTGAATTAGCTTTTGCCTTCGATCTCTTATGTTTCTCACTATTACACGTTTATCGTGTTTCCCTCCATCGAATTCTTTCACTTCTTCCTCACAGATTTATTATCGTCCATTTTGTCCTTGTTTGCCCATCACCGTTTTCATTCACTCCTGTCATTCCTTATCCTGGGCCTGTCTTTTCCAGCCACAGCTTAACAGAAGAATTTGTACACTGATTCTGGATATAGGTTAGGAAGCGCGTTCCCGAGGTGCAGTACTTCACCTTCATCAACAAAGGACGGATCCTGTGCAACCCTCACACGTCACCTGACACTTGTGCACTAATACCCACCATCTGTACTGTGATACGCTAGCGATATCACATTTAAATCTGGTGTAATGGCATTAACACGGGTGTTTCCAGAACGTGTGTGGGGCGATTTGAAAAGCAGTGAACATGGTGACTTAATTCAGATCCATTTTTTTTTTTTTTTTACAGGCAATAAACAGACGAAGGAAAAGCAAATTAAATAAAAAACATTCCATGCACCAACATACAGGTACTCTTAGTTCATTAAAAAAAAAAATGTGTTACTATTGGAACTGTTGGGTGTCAGTCCTCTGACTAACACTGATATTGGTGGTGTGTGTGGGAATGCAGGTGTGGTGTTGGCCAGGTGGTTATAACCATATGGGTGTCAGTACTGTGGCTAACACTGATATTGGTGGTGCGTGTGGGAATGCAGGTGTGATGTTGGCCAGGTGGTTATAACCATATGGGTGTCAGTACTCTGGCTAACACTGATATTGGTGGTGTGTGTGGGAATGCAGGTGTGATGTTGGCCAGGTGGTTATAACCATATGGGTGTCAGTACTCTGGCTAACACTGATATTGGTGGTGTGTGTGGGAATGCAGGTGTGGTGTTGGCCAGGTGGTCATAACCATATGGGTGTCAGTACTCTGACTAACACTGATATTGGTGGTGTGTGTGGGAATGCAGGTGTGGTGTTGGCCAGGTGGTCATAACCATATGGGTGTCAGTACTCTGACTAACACTGATATTGGTGGTGTGTGTGGGAATGCAGGTGTGGTGTTGGCCAGGTGGTCATAACCATATGGGTGTCAGTACTGTGGCTAACACTGATATTGGTGGTGTGTGTGTGGGAATGCAGGTGTGGTGTTGGCCAGGTGGTCATAACCATATGGTTATCAGTACTCTGGCTAACACTGATATTGGTGGTGTGTGGGAATGCAGGTGTGGTGTTGGCCAGGTGGTTATAACCATCCACTCATACGCTGATGGCTCCACCCTTCACCTTTCCATTCGGTTCTCGCAACGCCCATCTCAACAGGTACTTCAACAAACAAGGGATGAGGCTATGGCACACCTAATGTCTGACTTAGCTCGTATCTCTGACAGGGGTAAAAATAATATGGTTGTTTTTAATGCATCTAAGACTCAATTCTTACACCTATCAACCCGACAAAATCTTCCACAGGTATACCCACTAATGTTTAATAATATTCAGCTTAATCCTGCACCATCCTTGAACATGCTTGGGGTTTCATTTACTCGGGACTTATCTTGGAAAGATCACATTACATCTCTTGTAAAATCTGCTTCCAAGAGATTGGGTGTGCTAAGTCGACTCCGCTCTTTCTTTACCCCTGAATAATTGTTGACTCTATACAGGGGTTTTATCCGCCCCTGTGTGGAGTACAACTCTCATGTGTGGGGAGGCTCCCCACATACAGCTCTTCTCAATAGGGTGGAGTCAAAGGCTTTTCGTCTCATTAACTCTCCTCCTCTTACTGACTCCCTTCAACCTTTGTCTCTTCGCCGCACTGTTGCATCTTTATCTCTTTTCTATCGCTACTTTAATGGTCACTGCTCCTCTGAACTGTCTGCTTGCATTTCTCCACCTCTACGACGGGCGCGTAGCACCCGTCTGGCAGCAAACTCTCATGCCTTTTCTGTCCAGCTCTCTAATGCAAGAGTTAACCGTTACTCCCAGTCTTTCATTTATGCAACAGGTCAACTCTGGAACTGTCTCCCTCTGTCTGTATTTCCTGCTGCCTATGATCTCCAGTCTTTCAAACGCAGTGTGTCCGGGCATCTCAAAATGATCGGATCTTGAATTTGGCTTTCTATTGTATTTTGTTTTTCTCTTGGAGGGAACTGTTACTGCGGGCTCATGGCCTTTGGTTCCTTCTTCCTCGCATAAAAAAAAATAATAAAAATAAATAAATATGGGTGTCAGTCCTCTGACTAACACTGATATTGGTGGTGTGTGTGGGAATGCAGGTGTGGTGTTGGCCAGGTGGTCATAACCATATGGGTGTCAGTACTGTGGCTAACACTGATGTTGGTGGTGTGTGTGGGAATGCAGGTGTGATGTTGGCCAGGTGGTTATAACCATATGGGTGTCAGTACTCTGGCTAACACTGATATTGGTGGTGTGTGTGGGAATGCAGGTGTGGTGTTGGCCAGGTGGTTATAACCATATGGGTGTCAGTACTGTGGCTAACACTGATATTGGTGGAGTGTGTGGGAATGCAGGTGTGGTGTTGGCCAGGTGGTCATAACCATATGGGTGTCAGTACTCTGGCTAACACTGATATTGGTGGTGTGTGTGGGAATGCAGGTGTGGTGTTGGCCAGGTGGTCGGGGTCACAGTCGTATTTTGGAGTGACTGTCATTGTTAAAGCCGTTGTGTGGGATATATGGCTACCTACTTGGTGTGGGTGTACGGTAATGGTAACGGGATACCAACATACCATACCACCCCATACCATACGGTACCACCCTACCCTACCCTACCCTACCCTACCCTGCCATACCATACCCTACTATACCATACCATACCACACCACGCCACACCTCACCACGCCACGCCACACCACACCACACCACACCACACCACAACAGACCTTACCAAATCATTCCATACTGTTCCACACCACACCACGCACACACTTCCACTCCACAGATCCTCTCTCGTCACCTCATTCCCACACCTCATGTCACCACACACGCTGTCCAGCCCCCATCCCACCCTACACTGTCTGACTTACCCCTTCCCTCACTTCCACACCTCCATTACCTTACCTTCAGTACTCCTCCACCTCACCTCATGTCACCTTCACTCCTCCCTCACTTCACATTCACATTTTGTGTCATTCCATTCCTCCCTCCCCTCTCTTCCACACCTCATGTCACTTCCACTCCTAACTTACACCACTTCGACAACTCATGTCACCTCCACTCCTACCACACCTCACTTCCACACCTCATGTCCACTCCTCCCTAATCATACTTTCACACTTTGTCACCTCTACCCCTTCATCTCACTTTCACACATGTAACTTTCCTTCCTCCCTCACCCTGCTTCACAGATTCATTCGCTCCTCCGTCACCTTGTGTCTTCACATCTCTTTCATGCACACAACTTTTCCTATCCCGTCCCGGGGACACGATTACCCCCTCACCTTACCTCCGCACCTCACATCACCTCCGTACACGCTGTCTAGTCACTTGAAACCCACAGAAGGACAATGAGAAGTAGACCATCAACGTGGTGGAGAGATAAGGATGGAGTGTATGAGGGAGCATAGTAGGAGGGACAGTTACTGAGTAAGAGACAAAATCCTGGAGATAATTTTGCCGAAGTTACCCCTCCCTCCCCACAGGGTGTGGCAATGATCAATAGACAAAGATAGCTAGCTAGCTAGATAGATGGGTAGATAGATAGACAGATAAGGAAAATTTGAAGCAGATATTAAAGCACTGTCATTAAGATAGATACAAGCAAAGTCGATACGATTCCATATACTATAACAGACCTATTTATACACACAGTCATATATACCACAAAAGTAGGTTAATAAGTTAATAATGATATAAATTAGCCTATAAACCATCCACTATTCGGTATTAAGAGGTAAGATATGGTAATTAGATCGGGGTCAGGTGGTGGTAAATATCGAGTGTCAATACCTAACACGTGATGATTATAACAGTTTCCCCCCAACCACTCTGATCCCATACCCTTACCTCACTATCAACCTTACCCGCACCCTCTCACCCACACCCTTACCTCACTCTCAACCTTACCCTTACCCTCTCACCCTCACCCTTACCTCACTCTCAGCCTTACCCTTACCCTCTCACCCGCACCCTTACCTCACTCTCAACCTTACCCTTACCTTCTCACCCTCACCCTTACCTCACTCTCAGCCTTACCCTTACCCTTACCCTTTCTCTCACCCCCACCCATACCTCACTGTCAACCTTTCCCTTACCCTCTCTGTCACCGTCACCCTTACCCTTACCCTCCCAATCACCCCCACCCTTACCGCACACTCACCCACACCCACACCCTTATCTTCTCTCTTATCCGCTCCCTTACCTTCTCTCTAACCTTCACCCTTACCCTCCTTCTCACCCCGCACCCTCACCCTTTTTCTCACTCCCACCCTCGCCCCCTCTCTCACCTGCTCTCTCACCTGCATTATTGCCCCTTCTCTCACTCGCACCCTCGCCCCCTCTTTCACCATCATCCTTACCCCTTCTTTCACCTGCTTTCTTACCCCCTCTCACCTTCACCCTTACCCTCTTTTTCATCCCCATTCTCACCACCCCCACCCTCACCCCTATTCTCACCCCAACCCTCACCCCCTCTCTCACCCGCTCCTTACCCACTCTCTCACCCCCACTCACCCTCACTCTCACCTTCACCCTTACCCTTTCTTTCACCTTCACCCTTGCCCTCTCTTTCACCTTCACCCTTACCCTCTCTTTCACCTTCACCCTTACCCTCTTTCTCACCTTCACCCTTGCCCTCTTTCTCACCCGCTCCCTCACCCCTTCTCTCACCCGCTCCCTCACCCCTTCTCTCACCCGCACTCTTGCCCCCTCTCTCACCCGTACCCTTATCCCTCTCTCTCCCGTACCCTTACCCCCTCTCTCACCCGTACCCTTACCTCCTCTCACACTTCTCCCTCACCCCCTCACTCACTTCATCTCATCCCCCTTCCTCACTTCCCTTTATTATCCCCCTTTCCTCTCGTCAGCCCTTCCTCCACACCTCTCCCTCTCTTCCCTTATTCTCCATATCTTAAATTAATTCCTCCTCCTTCTTTCTTCCTTTCTCCTTCAGTCTCGTTATCTCATGTTCCCTCTTCTTTCCTCCCCTCTTTTCCCTCACTCTTCCACACCTCTCCGTCCCTCACCTCTTTCTTTCATTTCACCTTCTTTAACTGTTTTTCCTTCTTGTACTTCTCTCATTCGCTCAGCTATCACTCTACTTCCTTCTTCCTTCTTTTCTGCTTTGCTATCCATGTCATTGACTCGTAGATCAGGTACGGTATCTTAATTTAACCTGCCCTATAACAAACAACCACGAAAGGACCAATAACCCTCTTGTGGTTTCCTTTATACTCTTTCCCTCGCCTCTCCATCCCTCGTCTGTCCAACCTTCTCCTCTCCATCCCTAACCTCTCCAACCCTCTCCTCTCCTTCCCTCACTCCATCTTCTGTCACCTCTCCATTCCCCACTTATGCTTTCCTCCCAGGTCATATGGATTCCCTCCTCATTTATATTCTCCTTTCAGCCACCCTGCTCATAACATCCGCCGTTCTCCTCCACTACTGAAAAGAACTTCCCCATCCCCCATCCAATTTCCATCCACTTTATTCGCCATTGTTTTCAGTTCATCCATAATCTCCCCGACTCAACACTTTCTTACATCTTCTGTTCGTCGTTAGTCAGTGTTTTTTTTACCTTCTCTTTCTTTCCTTTTTTAATTCATCACTTTTATTATCACACTAATTCTGGTTTATAGTACATAACTTTCTTTTTATGTTTGCTCATGCCCGCCTACTCTGCCATCCCCTTAACAAGCCATTCAGCCTTTATCCCTTTCACTTCGAGGACGTTTGAGGCCACTCGTGCTCGGTCTTGGCGATTTTATTCGTCTCAGATTTTTTTTTTTTCCAAAATGAAGTGGTTAGATATAGGCCTCACTGACATCTGCAGTACCAGAGCACATGCCTACTTTCTCCTGACCATGTGTACAACAGCTGTTTCAGTTTGAAAGTGACTAGAATAGTGTGTGTGGGTAAGGTGGAGGGGCAGAGGAGGAGGAGAAGGAGGAGACCAAGTTACGGCTAAGACATGGAGTGGAAATAAATATGAAACTATTGGTTGTAAATTGGAGGGAGGGCAGCCAAATGGCAGAGGACAGGGCGACGTGGAGACGAATTGTTTGTGGTCGGTCCTTAAGGAATTAAGGTGTTTGGCGATAGTTAGATACCGGTATATAGATAAACCTATCAACCCACCTACCTAGAATTTACTCTTTGCAGTCTGCCCTACATCATCATAATAAAGTCGTATTCCCGTAGTATTAAACCTGAGGTCATAAAGGGAGAACACAAACATCCAAGCTTTGACATCGTCATTTTAACACTTGATGGAAAATGAAAGTTTTGCCATTGTGGTTCGTTGCAGGCTTCGTAAAGTAGAGTGGGATGTAGTCCAGCAATTACTTATCCACACAAGGGTTATATAATTGACCGTCAGAAATCAGGGGCTTGCCTACACTTTCTCGTTCACAGTTTAAAGAATACTGCAAATACTTTTTACTGTATCGTTCATTATTATTTCCTTCAGTCCTATGTTCTTTATCTCTCGAAATTCCTTTCACAGGATACACCGATTCCCTCACTCACACAGCCACTCTGACACAAATATCCACATTCGCCTCTTACTCCACACTTGCTAAGCCTGCCGT
>NC_137037.1:2879860-2939860 GCF_032717465.1 Coenobita brevimanus
AGAAGACCTCTGTCAGGCTGAAAGGGTTGGGTGAAATTTATATTAACCCTTTCACTACCTAGACATTTTTTTCATTTTGTTTTTGCTACAGCCAGAGTATGTTCACGTCAGAAAAGAAAAGGAAACTTTTGTGCAGTAAAGGATATGAAGTGACTGACTATAATTCATTGACATTTGGTGTTTTCATACAGGTGAATGTAGTCGTCGGGCGGTAGGAAGTATAAAACATTTAAGATACTGGGGTTGGAACTGGATACAGACGACAATTCTCTAGTTATTTTGATGCATTAGGTACCTACTGAAATCGTTCCAACCTTGCTAACTTCGGAGTGGATACAGACGACAACAGTTCTCTGATTATTTTGATGCATCAGGTACGTACTGAAATCGTTCCAACCTTGTTATCTATGGACCCAACGTCCCCACGTCTTGTTCTGTTCTCCACCACGTCTCCTTCAACCCATGTCTGTCTTCTGGTTCGCCTACCTATCCTCCACCCGCTGACGAGAGGAGCGTAAGACATAAACATGGCTGGAAGGAGATGTTGAGTATAGTACCAGACGGAGGTGGGTATGTTTGGTGCAAAGTTAACGAGATATAATACGATTTTAGTTACGCTCCTGAGACACCAAAGAATGGTACAGAAGTGTTGGCGTCTGTATTATATTAAGCCCCCTCCCCCCTGCACCCTTCCTCATATCTGGACAGTTTTATTTTCGCTGTTGCATAAAATATTGGGTGAAATTTCATGTAAGATAAATTGTGGTATGGTGGACAGAAGTTCAAAAATGTACTGTATATCTTCACCATTAAGAGATTCAGGTAATAAGATTTCCCCCCATGTAGGTCTCATTTATTGAAATCAGCCATAACGATCATGATGCTGTTTGAGAGCTGTATGCCACATTTATGGTAAATTATTGGAGAAAAATCTGGTACTGCCAACCTAACAGCATGGCAGATTAACACCAGCAGTAGTAAGGAACACATTTACCCCCTATACTAGTTTCAGTAATCGTAGGAGCAGTAAATCTTTTACAGTTGGAAAATTATATGGCTGTCTAAACAGTAACCTAATGGTGAATGAGTAGAATTGTCCGCATGTCATTATTGATCCAGTGGAATGAGAGCACCAGTGATGCCAGATGTGCCAAAAACAACGGGTACTGTTGTTATTATAATTTTATCATCTTGTATACAAGGGTTATTGTATGTTAATGCTGCAGTTTATCAGTACAGCTTCTTATGGCGTGACGGACTTGACTGTGTCTGCTCCGACTTGTGTTAACGTCCAGGTCAGTTTGTCTGCCAGTTTGTTACATTATCAACGCCCTGGATCGTCGCAGTGGCTTGATAGCAGCCGTCGTTCGCCTCAAGATTTGCTTTTGCCCAGAACCATAGGTTCGAAAAACCTAACTGAGATGATCTTTGGAATGGGTGATGGTAGAATGTACTGTACCTTCATAGCCTGTGCTTGCATTTGGTCGCACGAGGCATGTTTGGCATCCTCTTCATCGTCGTCCTCTCACGTCTGATTCCCACCGTGTATATGGGTGAAGACTGATCCGGATAGGCTACAAAGAAAGAGGAGTCAAGCAAGTAGGAGAACAATGAAGAAGCTGTCCAATGAATGGTCCCCACAGTTATTTACGCATCATTCAGGCCTACGAGATGTGTACGTGACAGCTTCTTTCATTGAAGATCAAGGTGTGAAATTAATAACAAGTAGAAAAGTGTGTAGCAGGGCAGGTATTTGCCATATTTTTCCGCCTTAATGTTTATTAATCTTCGTACACTTGATTATCAGTGTACACTTGACGTCATCCTGTCTAATTCATCTCCCGTTTTGATACGGACTGATTCCTTCCCTCTCCATTCCCTTTGTTTTGTTCCACTCTTTATATTTTTCTTTTCCTCTCCAACCCCTTTCCATCCTTTCCTTTATTTGTCAGTGATTTTCTTCTAGTTCCCCAAGCCCTTCTTTTCCTGCCACAATTCTTCTTCATCCATCCATCTATCCGTAATCCAGTCCTACATTGCCCCATGAGCGTAGGAGCCATGGGCTAGGCAGTTGGTCTAAGATGAGAGTGACCAGCCTCACTCGTCCCTGAGTGGCATTACATGAGCAGTCAACCACAACCACGCCTTGGATATAAAGCTTCACCAGCTTAATCCGATTGGAGCGCAATAATGATCCACTAAACCACCAGGCACCAAAATTTGGTTATATGGTTACCACCCAGCATAGTAAATGGTTTCCTGGTGTACAGGAAACTATTTGCCTTGTCACTCAGTGTAGAGTCACCCACAGGCAGAAGGAAGAGGAAAGAATGAAGGAAAGACAGAAGAGGGAGTGTAAAGTTACCCGTAGGCAGAAGGACAGGGAAAGAATGAAGGAAAGGAAGACAGAAGAAGATGGAAAGAAAGAAGGATGGAGGAGAGGAAAGGGCAGACACCGACATCAGCACTACATTGAGTGAGTGGATTCCATTTCTTGTTTTCTTCTTCTTTAATTTCCATTTTCTTTTCATTCCCTTTCCTCCCCATATCCTTCCCTCTTCGCCCTCTTCAATTTTCCTTCATTAAAGTACTTTTCTTCCTTCGTTCATCTACATTTTTTCCTGTTCAAGTTATTTTCCTTCCTTTGTTTTACTTCCTGTTCCTCTCATTTCCTTCTCATCTCACTACATTCGTGTCACAGTAGTTGATAATTCATTATTATGATTTTCATCCTCGTACTCTACGTCCCTTTGGGTACAGGGTCAAGCAGATTATGGTGGCCTTGTGTCCCTCTGCAGTGCTTATCTGCCCCGTGAGGCTCCCAAGGATTGCTCCCTGGTTCCTTCCAGAGGTGCAGATCTGCAGAGATTTTGAAGGCATTAAACCTTCAGTCACACTCCAGGCTCTTCGTCAGCTATTGTTGGAACATCATCCATTCATAGAGGCACCGTCTCTTTATATCTTTGAAATTAGACGCTGATGTTGGGTTTGGGGAGGTGTTCCCAAATTTGTGAGAGGAGAAAGTCTTGCTGGGCATATCCCATAGCACAGCTACCGGTACTTCCCCGGCATATCCCATAGCATAGCTACCGGTACTTCCCCGGCATATCCCATAGCACAGCTACCGGTACTTCCCCGGCATATCCCATAGCACAGCTACCGGTACTTCCCCGGCATATCCCATAGCATAGCTAGCTGTAATTCCCGAGGATATTCCATGGCATAGCTACGGGTACGTCCTTGGCATATCCCATGGCATAGCTACCGGTACTTCCCCGGCATATCCCATGGCACAGCTGCCGGTACTTCCCCGGCATATCCCATGGCATAACTACCGGTACTTCCCCGGCATATCCCATGGCACAGCTGCCGGTACTTCCCCGGCATATCCCATGGCATAGCTACCGGTACTTCCTGGGCATATCTCATGATATAGCTACCGGTACTTCCCCGGCATATCCCATGGCATAACTACCGGTACTTCCCCGGCGTATCTCATGATATAGCTACCGGTACTTCCTGGGCATATCCCAACACCCACGATTATCCCAGTCCATGCTAGCAACACCACTGCGCCTACCCTATCTAGATCTGCCCTTAAACCATTGCACTGATAGCCCTGTTTTTAGATATGCAGTTTCATAGGCATAACCTGAATCGATGTGGCTACAGTATATTAAAATAAAATTGCAGATGGATCTAAAGTGACTTAATGACCCAAAGGGACCTAATGTGATTGACGTAGACCTGAACTGTTGTACTGGGTCTGGACATAACTGAAAGAAACTTGAATGACCAGAATGGATTTAAGCTAACCTGAATTGATGTGGATCTACCTGAAGTTGCCTTAATGGGCAGTGATGGGATCTGAACTGAGCTGAACTGGTAGGAATTGATATGGCTGGGTGTGATTGGGTCTGAACTGTGTTGAATTGATAGGAATTGATATGGCTGGGTGTAATTGGATCAGAACTCAGCTGAACTGATAGGAATCGATATGGGTGGACAGAACTGCATCTGAAAACCCTGAAGGAACCAAATTCATTTTTTTTTTTTTTTTTTTTTTTTTTTTTTTTTACGGAATGGTAGTAACTTGAGGTGACTCTAAACTGATGGTAATGAACTGTAATGGGTGTAAAGTGCCTCAGTGGACCCGAAATTGCCTGAGTGGTTGTGAATAAATATGAAATCATTTGAATGGAGTTAAATGGAAGTGAAGGTTCTGGATGGACCCTGAGTAGCCAGAATGTAGCCAGAATGTAGCCAGAATGGACCCAAGTGGACCTGGTGGACCTTGATGGATGGTATGGACCTAAAATGAACCCAACTGTTTTTGAGTGGCAAATATCGGCCTGAATTATCTTGTTTGGATCTGAACATGGCTGAAACTAGGATACCGGTACCTAAAAGAATGGCACAGCTGACTACATGAAGACAAATGGATGGACCTGAAGTGACCTGACTGGACCAGAACGACTTTGGCGACCTGGAATGGATCTGCAGTAGCTGACACTGGCCACTGGATGTATTTATTGGTACACTGGATGTATTGATTGGTACACTGGATGTATTGATTGGTACACTGGATGTATTGATTGGTACACTGGATGTATTGATTGGTACACTGGATGTATTGATTGGTACACTGGATGTATTGATTGGTACACTGGATGTATTGATTGGTACACTGGATGTATTGATTGGTACACTGGATGTATTGATTGGTACACTGGATGTATTGATTGGTACACTGGATGTATTGATTGGTACACTGGATGTATTTATTGGTACACTGGATGTATTTATTGGTACACTGGATGTATTTATTGGTACACTGGATGTATTTATTGGTACACTGGATGTGTTGATTGGTACACTGGATGTATTGATTGGTACACTGGATGTATTTATTGGTAACTAAGCCATACGCCATTACCACCCTTCTTTTGACGGTTTTAAAGGCACCACACAGCTACTGCAGCCACCAACGCCATTGTCTTTAGTAGTCTTTCTGCCGCCAAACCATTTGATCAAACTCGGGGAAGACCTCTCGGGCGGGATGGGTTAAAAACACTACATTTACCTTCTCACTGAGTTGACCTTTGATACCGGCAGACGATTACACTGGCACCAAGAAACAAAATGAAACTGAAAACCTGCGCAGTATATAATATAGAGTGAGTCACGCTGTAAGTCATTTAGGGTTTTCTTACAACTGAATATTGTCGTTTGTCGGTACCAAGAATAACTTAATAAAGATACTTGGGATCTGGGTGGAATATGAACTACCATATATGTCAAAATTTTGGGTGTCACAGGAGTAAAAAATCACATTATGCTGGTTACCTCTGCACCTAACGTACCCACCTCCCTCTGGCAACAGACTCCACCACGTTCTCCCCCCCCCCCCAGCCACACCCATGTCTTCAGCCTACTCTCGCCATTGGTCATCATCATCATCGTCGTCGTCGTCGCCGTTGGTGTCATCGTTCCAACTCATTTTCTGCTAAGAGGTGGGGTAGAGTATGACCCGGAAACAAAGCCAGAGAAGTCACAAAAGTTGGAGAACTGTGACGCAGCATGGTTGATGACTGTCCCGTAATATCATTCACATATCATCATAAGTTTCAGAATTCGAACTTGGTATCATCTGGTACTAAAAATATGGGTATGAAGCCAGTTACACGTATGAAAAAAGGTCTGGCAAAGCAGATATTTCTGTTTCCTTGCTTGGTATCCATCCATCTCTGTATACCTCACCATCGCACCTTTTTATCATCCCTTCAAGTTCCTCTCATGTTTCCGTGCTTAACCATTCTTTATCTAGCCATTCCATTTATTTTGTTCCCTCCCCGTATTTTCTCTCTTTCTCATCTCCCAGCTTCTGCCACTTCATTTCCTTGCCGTTGCTTTAAATTTTCTTCCACACCATTTCTTTCCTTTCCCCACCTGGTCACTTCTCAGGCAAGTTCTTGCTTTTCTTTCGTTTCCCCTCCTCCCATTTTCTTTCCTTTCCACTTCCGTATCCCCTTTTCATATCAGTTGTCTTCTTTTATTCCTATACTTCCTTTCCCTCCGTCCACTACGTTCTTTCCCTCTCACAATTTTTCTGTTCGTTTTCTTTTATTCCTTTACTTTCTTTCCCTCCTTCCTTTACCTGCTTTCCCCTTCATTTCTTTTCTTTTTTTTTTTCTTTCCCTTCCATCCCATCCGTCTCATTTTATTCTCCTCCCACTCGTTTTCTTCTTGTTTTTCTCTCCAGTTGTTTCATTTTCCTTTTATCTTTCATTTTTATTTTCACGTTTGGTTCTGTCCATACCCCGTTCATTTCTCACGCCCGTATTTTTAAAAATAATTCCTTTCCCAAACTTTTCCCTCCTTTGGAAGGAAGTTTCATTCCTCTCGGTACGGTGCATATACTTGAGATTTCCATGGAAGGGAAGGAAAGATTTACAAGTTGGTAGCTCTGTTAAGCTACAGCATGCTGATATATGGTGTGCTGGAGAGTTAAATTATAAACTCATGCTTCAAAGCACGCATCTCTGGTGCTAGATAAAGAAAACACAATTGAGATGTGGGAGGTCGCCACCACATCCATTCTGTTGGTTTGTATTCAGCCATAAATGCCATTCTAACCAACACTACGGCAGTGTTCACTCATCAAAATATAATATTTTGGTTATAAATAACATTGGAGGAATATCATTAGCTTCAGTCCTGTTATTCATAAGCATAAGAATCACTTGTTTATCGTCCATCTCATACTGGCATGGCGATGCTCACTTGTTTTTTCCAACTGGAAGACACCAGCTGAACCACTCATTGGCCTTGATGGTAGATTTTCCTTTTCCGGGCAAATTACCAAAATGTAAACAAAGCAAATAAAAAAAGTGACCCTGGCCTTAATGTAGATGTGGCAACGTCAGATCATGTACGATTGGATAAATACTGAAGATAGTGTGTGAATTAACCATGCGTCAGTACGTCGTCTATTCAGCTTAAGTTTGGCTAAACATCCCAGCCGACATGGGAACACTTAAAGAGATACAGATAGCACTTAAAGAATAGTATATCGTAAATTGTATTGATAAAACTATAGAGTAAACTTCCTTCAACTTTTCAAACATTTATAAGTAAATGAACTATAAGAGAGTGCACAAAAATTGCGAAGGAATTTTTGAAGAGACCTGTCAAATAATTCCTTCTTGTTCCAATAAGTTCAGTAGCTCGAAGGAAAACCTTTCCTTTGGAGCAGCTCATGGAGGGAAAGAAATTTTAAAGAATTCAAGTTCAGCTAAAAGATATCCCTCCCATGCCTGTACAAGGGAAGGAAATGTTTTAAGAATACGGCCGTCAATAGGATGCTTCTGAAAAGCCTAGTATTCCTGTAGATGCCACCACCATTAGGACCAATACATTCCCCACGCTGTTAAAACAGCATATTTTTCTTTGTTAAATATCTACACTGTTGTGTGAAACTGTGAATCATGGTAATGTCAGGTACCGTAATACAAATAATACAAATAGAACACGCATATATAACGTAGCGTGAATTGTTTATATTTATCACAAACGGAAATTAAAATATCATTGATGGCATGTGATGGCAACCCACCATTGCAGTGGTCCTATATTATTTAATTTCTGCCACATTTAGTGCAAGTTAGGTTCTTAATACATACTGTAGTTTGTTCAGACTGTAAATTACGCCTAGTGGGTATCTTGACTCATTCAGTTTCTATGTGGGCAGAAATTTAATGTTGAGTAAATACAGGGACTCAACATTTTGCTCACTCCCTTCACCCATGCACACCACAAGACCCATGTTGCCACGGG
Organism: Coenobita brevimanus; assembly: GCF_032717465.1. NCBI lineage: Eukaryota > Metazoa > Arthropoda > Malacostraca > Decapoda > Coenobitidae > Coenobita > Coenobita brevimanus. The sequence goes on from NC_137037.1 coordinate 2,887,697, forward strand.
TTATGAGAAGGCCGTGGTGTTGTCCCCTCAGACCCTCCAAAGCAGTTACAGTACCATACTTTATCAAACCTAACCAGACCACTTACAAGCAGTCTAAATTGTATTATTTTTAGCATTAGTCCTCGTGGATTTGGTTTGAAAACAAATCTCTCGTGAAAAAAATTAAACACTGGACTGTCTTGTACGCATGCGTGAAGGGAGTGAGCAAAATCCAGTATTTATTCAACATGAAATTTCTGCCCACATAGATACTGAATGAGTCAAGATATCTACTAGGCGTAATTTACAGTCTGAACAAACCATGTATTATGAACCTAACTTGCACTAAGTGTAACAGAAATTCAATAATATGGGACCACTGAAATGACGGGTTGCCATCACATGCCATCAATGATACTTTGATTTCCGTTTATGATAAATATAAACAATTCACGCTACCTTATATATACGTGTTCTATTTGTATTATATATATTACGGTATATGACATTGCTATGATTCACAGTTTCACACAACAGTGTAGATACTTAACAAAGAAAAATATGCTTTTTAAACAGCGCGGGGAATGTTTGTCCCAAAGGTGGTGACATCTACCGGAATACTAGCTTTGAAAGCACCCCATTCCTTCCAGCTTCCCCTCCTCCCCACCCGCCCTGTGTAGTCCCATTGATGCCATTGTACCATACTCTGCACCACTTCATCAATAAATACTGTGCCTCTGTGACACTTTATGCAAGGTCATTCTCTATCACTCTGTACACTTTTTTGTATTACTTCCAGTTGAACAGAGCTGATCGAGTTGTCTTTGCTAGGCTTAGATCAGGATATCATACAGCCCTACTCATTTACCAGCTTAGAGATGGGTTAGGTAAAATTACAGATGACACGTGCCCCTTTTGCAGAACAAACCCACACAAGAACACATGTATCAGCACTGCACAGCACATGCCACACTAAGGTGCAGACAAAACCTATGGGACGACCTCATAGGGACAGTTGTGTACCAAAGGTCGACGGGTCTGCTCGGCCAGGCAGATCGAGGTTGAGCAACAGAAGCTCCCAAATTCTCTGCTACCCAGTTTCGTTCATTACCACTTAGTTAGCTCTTCTGTGTTATTATGTAGTGTCCATTGCCATCAAATACAGCTCAGGCCCATGCCTCCCGGTTCTATCCATTTTGGTTCAGTGTCGTCGAGTGCCACTCAGTAGTTTCCGCCGTCAGCCAGTTGTGTCCTCAGTGTCCCAGTTGTGTCCAACGGCATGGCAGGCGTGTGGTAATGTAATACAACGCCCAGCAAGCCCCCTAATCCTCGTTACAATTTTTTGGACCACGGAAAAATTTACTTGTATACTTAGCTCACATTAATGTAATTATGCAGTTAAGGTGTAAAGAAACAGCGACGGGGGGAGGGGGAGGCTGGCAGAATGTTACGCGGAGGGCGTTGTTGTTTTTTTTTTTTTTTTTTTTTTTTTTTTTTAATGGGTGGTATTGTGGCTTATCCTCCCCGCTAAGCTGGTAGTTAAAAAATAATAATAATTACGGTAGCATGATTCGGTGGAATAATTATTAATGAATTGCAGCGTAGTGGCCAGTAGTATAAAAGCTTAGGACAGGGCTGGTGTTTGTGATGGTGGTGTTGGAGAGCTTAAGGCGTGGCCGAATTATTAAACTATTCACTGTTTGCAACCCTCCCACCTGAAGGAAACTGCGTGGTGTTAGCATAAATAACATCCCAGTACATGGAAAGGGTTACCCGAGAGAGTGACAGCGTGGGTTTCTCTTAGTGTAACCTTGGAGGGCAGAAGTTTTCCTCACCAGTGTGAACTCGACCCATGCTAACCAAAATTTAATACAAAATTAGATCCTGCCTTCTGAGAGATTGAGATAAGCTCTTCCTCTTGTCAGCAAAGACTCAAACTGTAGAGGACATAGTTTCCCCTCACTTGAACAGCATTGTGTGATGGAAGCAAAAATAGGAGACTGTAGCCTACCGTAAATAAATTAATGTACTGTAAAGGAACCTTTTTTTTTTTGGTTGCGTGAATAAATAATAAAGCAAGATGATATATATATATATATATATATATATATATATATATATATATATATATATATATATATATATATATATGTATAATATTCTTTTACGAACTTATCTATCTGGAAGTAAACTTAGTGGTATAGGAAAAATATATGTAAGAGTAAAACCGAAGGTACAGATGTAAGAGGGATACTTCCAGTTTGGTGGGAGGAGACTTACTGTTTTAATGCTGTACTGCATGTCTGTTGTGAGTTCATGACGAGATGTTGGAGAGTTGGGGATCAATAATCCCCGTTTGCCCCACCCACTAAATATTTAGAGGAGGCAACTGCCCCTTTGACCCCCTACTTCTGGCACCCTTGCAAATGTCCCTCAAGTGCTTCCCTAGCCCCCAACTGGAGGATGGGGAACTACAGGACAAGATCAGCTTAAGCCAACAGTCCACCGGGTTCACGTTTCATATGAGCCTGAGGTTGTAATTACTTCTCTTTACCCGAGAATGTATTTTTTCTGTTTTATCGTTGGTGCATCCAGATGATTTTGTTTATCTGAAGAGAGACTCAGTGTGGCTTCATCTCATGTGTGTTCTCCTACGCTATCTTTCTGAGTCCTTGTCTTATCTTATACCTAATTACTCTTTTCTTTGTTTTCCCTTTCCACTTCCATGCATTCTTATCCTTCTTCATTTCTTTACCAATTTCTGTCCGTTGATTCCTCCCAAACTTGTTTTCCTTCTCTACCTTCCATATTTCATTGTCTTTAGGTACAATGCCTGTTTTCTGGTTGGCATATTCTTAGGTCCACCATCACCGGAATTAATTAGGCTGTCTGTCCCGAACGAGCTGCGGTGTGTGGCAGGGTTGTGCTGAGGGTAAACACTGCGTTTTAGCTTGTATTTACAGTCTCTCTCTCTCTCTCTCTCTCTCTCTCTCTCTCTCTCTCTCTCTCTCTCACACACACACACACACACACACATTTTGAATACGACCTTCTACTTGTTAACATTTTTTTTCGGTTTCTCATCGTTTTTGTCAGCCCAGCAGCCTTGTGCTTTAATCGTAATTATGGCGGTGAACACGTCACTGGGGTGGAAGCAGACACACTAGAGGACCCTGTAAATGAGACATAAATACGTGGAAATCCTAAGCCATGCTGGACCTACTACATCTTCGTTATTATCAACCTCAGCTTCAAGCCACACCAACCTCGTTTTCTGTGGGCAGTTAAACTAGTGAGACTATCTCTTATTACTGCACCTGGGGGTTGTAGGAGGCCTTACATCAGCCCTACAGTCTGGGGAAGATAGCAGGTTTTCTTGTCATTGAGTTTAGCCTCAAGGACGAGGACCCGAGTACTGTACTTGGGCATCGCATGGTGTGTCAGCCAGACAGAGACTCCATGGGAAGGTGCAGTTGTCGTCAGTGGAGGTATGGCACTGTAGCCTGGGCCACAAGGCGAGTCATACCAGTGGAGATATGGCACTGTAGCCTGGGCCACAAGGCGAGTCACACCAGTGGAGATATGGCACTGTAGCCTGGGCCACAAGGCGAGTCACACCAGTGGAGATATGGCACTGTAGCCTGGGCCACAAGGCGAGTCACACCAGTGGAGATATGGCACTGTAGCCTGGGCCACAAGGCGAGTCACACCAGTGGAGATATGGCACTGTAGCCTGAGCCACAAGGCGAGTCACACCAGTGGAGATATGGCACTGTAGCCTGGGCCACAAGGCGAGTCACACCAGTCAACTAACCAGGCCTGATGGTGGAAGTTTGGTTAGGGAAATTGGTTGCTTTCTGGAAGGACACGATTTTGATCCCAGGCAGGAGCATGGAAGTTTGGTTATTTGAATGTGGTTTGTTAACAGAGACCTCTCAAGGCCTACACAAAGTCTACCGATATGCTAAAACAATCACCTCGCCAGTATAATCACACCAGACCAGAATCAGGCAACCCTTTCATGTTAGTATTCAGTATTCGAAATGGGTGGTGGGAAATAGCGCCAAAGTGGGGACATGTGAAAGTGCATGGCATGTAAGAGGACTACAAGGCATTTGGACTCAAGTATATTCACACACACACACACACACACACACACACACACACACACGCACGCACGCACGCACGCACACACACACACACACACACACACACACACACACACACACACACACACACACACACACACACACACACACACACAGCCTATGGCAAAGGAGAAAGAGAGAAACAGATTAAGAGATGCGAAAGAAAGCAATGGATAAAGGAAAATAAGACATGATTAATTGTTGAGAGAGAGAGAGAGAGAGAGAGAGAGCAAATACGAAAAGTTATAAAAAGGAAGAGAAAATAAAAGAAATCAGAATGCGATAACAGAAAAGTGTATTCATAGCAAAGAGGAAGAGCGATAAGAGAGATGAAACTGAACTGAGGAAAGAATGATAACGTACAGGGTTCATCAGTGGAAATTATTATCTTACAGTGAGGTTTGTTAAACAGAGGGGAAAGTGATGTGTAAAGGGGAGAGAGAGAGAGAGAGAGAGAGAGAGAAACGAATTACAACTCCCCCTGTCAGAGCCGCGGTTGGTAATTCTTAGAGTCTACACTGCCTTCAGCTCCTCTAACCAAGTAAGAAAGAGAGAGAGAGAGAGAGAGAGAGAGAGAGAGAGAGAGAGAGGAAAATTGGCTACCTGGCATGTAACGTAAATCTGCCATGGAAAAAGATCTTCCTGGCTTGTACCTCGGTGTAAGTAGCGAGGTTTTTCATTCTCTCTCTCTCTCTCTCTCTCTCTCCGTCCGTTTTCATACATCTTTCTTCTCCCTGTATTTGTTCAGCATCCTTGCATCCCTCACTGTCTCTTCCTTCACACACATTCTTGTTCCTTCCACACTCTCTCGCTCCATTTCTCCCTCTCAGTTTCAGTCCATCTTCCTTCCTCCCTTCACCTACGTCCTCCATCCCTTCGTCTATCGCCCCTCACACCCTCTCACCTTCCTCTTTACATTCTTCCTCCATCTCTTGACGCCTTCATCTCTCCTCTGTTCTCCCTCATTAAATTTCATCTCATTTTTTTCTCACTGACTCAGCTGTGCCTTAATTCACTCCCACATTCCCTCCACGCCTCCATCCTCCCCCACATTCCTTCATGCCTCCTTCCCTACTCTTCCAACATTCTTCCCTCTCGCCCCTTTTCGAGTATTTCCCTCCCTCCCTTCATTGCCTCCCGACGGGCCTTTATTTTTCTTGCCTTTCTCCCATCCCTTTCTACCCACTTTTCTCCCCTTCCCTTCTCTCCCATGTTTCTTCCTCCCTCCATCCTTCCCATTACTACATACCTTTTTCCCCTCTCCCTGTCCCACATGCCTGCCTCCCTCTTCTTCCTCTTCCAACATGCCTCTCTTCCTCCCGTTCCCTCTTCCTTGACGTCTCTTTGCTCTCCCATCCCTTCCTGTCCTTCCCTTCATCCGTCCCCCATTTATCTCTGTTCCATCTCCTCTCACCTCTTTCTTCCACGTATTTGTTTACATTCTTCTCAGACATCCTGTTGCTTCATTCACTTGCCTTTTGATTTTCTAACATAATACAATCTATTCTTTATTTTTCTTCATCATTATTTTCCCTTTTCTCTTTCACTTCTTGTCTCCTGCCCTGCCTGCGTCATTGCTAACTTGTCTTCTGTTTCTCAGCTCATTTCCTCTTCCAGCCCGCCTTTCATAAACTCTTCCTCCCCTCCCCGGTCTCTCTCTCTCTCTCTCTCTCTCTCTCTCTCTCTCTCTCTCTGTAAGACTTTTTCCTCCCTCTCCCCTCATTGATCTTCCTTCTCACCTCCTCTTCCCTCCTGGTGCCGGTGGAGGGGGAGGATGTGGGTGGGTTGTCAGCAGAAGCCGATGGGGTGGAAGGAGAGCAGGCAGGTGTAACATCACCAGGAACTAGTCTTCATCAGCAGCCAGTATGGGGGGAGGGAGTGGGGGGAGGTGCAGAATCATTGCTTGGCCCAGGTCTTAATCATGTTGTTGCAGACTGGTGTGTGTGTGTGTGTGTGTGTGTGTGTGTGTGTGTGTTGAAGTCGAGCGCACACACACACACACACACACACACACACACACACACACACACACACACAGTCTTTTTCAATTTTTTACACACGTTGTCGCGCGCCCACTCACTCTCATACACTCACTCACACACACCTTGCCACACCATGCACTCACTCACACACACACCTTGCCACAATCACTCATTCCTTTGCACTCACACGCACTTTGCCACACTCGCTTACTCTATTACACACACACACCCTGTCACACTCGCTCCCTCACTCTCCTGCACTCACAACACGCCTTGTTGCACTTATTTACTGTAGTCGTCCCTTTGCATTCACTTACTCTTTCACACCCACCCTTTCCATTTCTCCACACACTGTCATATTATTTCACTCCGTCTTGCAGTAAGTAATCCACATCTTGTCCTAGTCACTGAGTCATTTACCCAACACCGTACAAGATGGCGACACACAGCTGCCAGAGAGATGCGTTGGCAGGACCTTTGCTGTGTGTTAATTGTGGTTTGATGTCAGGCGGGTGTTGGCAGGACCTTTACTGTGTGTTTATTGTGGTTTGATGTCAGGCGGGTGTTGGCAGGACCTTTGCCGTGTGTTAATTGTGGTTTGATGTCAGGCGGGTGTTGGCAGGACCTTTGCTGTGTTAATTGTGGTTTGATGTCAGGCAGGTGTTGGCAGGATCTTTGCTGTGTGTTAATTGTGGTTTGATGTCAGGCGGGTGTTTGCAGGACCTTTGCTGTGTTAATTGTGGTTTGATGTCAGGCGGGTGTTGGCAGGACCTTTGCTGTGTGTTAATTGTGGTTTGATGTCAGGCGGGTGTTGGCAGGACCTTTGCTGTGTGTTAATTGTGGTTTTGTCAGGCGGGTGTTGGCAGGACCTTTGCTGTGTGTTAATTGTGGTTTGATGTCAGGCGGGTGTTGGCAGAACCTTTGCTGTGTGTTAATTGTGGTTTGATGTCAGGCGGGTGTTGGCAGGACCTTTGCTGTGTGTTAATTGTGGTTTGATGTCAGGCGGGTGTTGGCTGGACCTTGTGGCATTTCTGATGCATGTTTATAGTGGCTCTCCTTCTTGTCATGCCAGTTTATGCTTACTTTAAATAGTTTGAGCTTTTAGTGGCCGTTATTTTATTTATCTTAGCTCGTATGTATTTTGGGAAGACAGGATAGCTTTCACTCATATCCATTCCCTATTTACACTGTATATATATATATATATATATATATATATATATATGCATATCATCATCATCATCATCATCAAATCCTACTTTGCCCCACGAGGAGCATTGGAGCCCGGGGCTAGGCAAGTTGATCCTGACATTTAAGATGAGCGTGACCAGCCTCACTCATCCCTGAGTGGCATTCCATGAGCAATAAATCCCAACCATCCCTTGGATATAAACCTTCACCAGCACAATCCTATTAGAGTGCCATAACTGCCCACTAAACCACCAGGCGCCAAAATTTGGTTTTATATATATATATATATATATATATATATATATATATATATATATATATATATATATATATATCCAGTAGCTTCCTCTTCCTCTTCAGCTTCGGACAAGAACCTCTTAATTCCTTACGTGATCTAGTTCTTGGCTTTGTGTGTGTGTGTGTGTGTGTGTGTGTGTGTGTGTGTGTGTGTGTAGCTTTCCATGAATAGCTTGGGTAGCTTCAGATGTTTTTTTTTACCATCAGCCTCACACGCCAGTTTTTTATTCAGCAGTGATATTTTCAGCTGCATTTCAGCCACACTGTATCTACCTTTTTCCCCAGTGGTTTGTACTGACCCTGTGTAGCTTTTTGTGTGTCTGGTCCGGAAACAACAAACATCCTTCTCTCTCTCTCTCTCTCTCTCTCGTTACGCGCGCACGCACACACACACACACACACACACACACACACACACACACACACACACACACACACACACACACACACACACACACACATTGCAACATTAACAGGGTGACATATACGACCATTCATTTGCATGCGTACATAGAGTCAGGCTCACTCACGCAGTAACTCATTGACTCACTAACACTGCTAATTGCACGCAACCATTCTCCCCTCCCCCCACTCACCCACACACACACGAGAGTTAACAAGCTACCAGAACACCATGCATAAAACGACGTGTGAAGAAGTAGTGAGACAAGACGCGATGGCCTGTTGTAACTATTGGTTTAGAGAGGGTAATGAGGAGGAGGTAGTTAGTATTGAAGAGGAGGAGGAGGAAGAGGAGGTAGTTAGTATTGAAGAGGAGGAGGAGGAGGTAGTTAGTATTGAAGGGGAGGAGGAGGTAGTTAGTACTGAAGAGGAGGAGGAGGTAGTTAGTACTGAAGAGGAGGAGGAGGAGGAGGTAGTTAGTATTGAAGAGGAGGAGGTGGCGGTAGTTAGTATTGAAGGGGACGAGGAGGAGGTAGTTAGTATTGAAGGGGACGAGGAGGAGGTAGTTAGTGGCGAAGAAAAGAGTTAAGAAGACACTGGAGGTCTGGAAACCGATACTCATGGGAAGAGAGTGAGACAGAATGGAGGAAAGATGGGAGAGAGGATTGCGATAAGAAAGTATACATAGAAAGTGGAACTTAAAATTGTGCAGTAAGAGAAAGAAAGATAAGGAGAAGGAAGCGAATAAGAAGGAGGAACGGTGTAGGTATGAAAAAAGGAGAGGGTGAGATAGTCAAGAGGGACTAAGACATGAGAGTCCAATGCAGTGCGTGTGTGGAGGAAAACTCGGGAAGGAGGAAAAGGAAGAAGTTGGAGAATTAGAAAGAGGGGAAGAAGGAAGGCGAAAATATTAGAATTGTGAAGGAATGCGGTGGGAAGGTAGGTAGGTAAAGAGGAAGGGAGAGTGAAGAGGTGGGAAGAGGGAGGCGAAAAGTTGGGAATTGTGGAGGAAAGCGGTAGGAAGGTCGGTAGTAGGGAGGAAGGGAGAGAGGGAAAGTAGTGAGGAGACCGTGAAGTAAGGCAGAAATGCAAACAGCTGTCTGAGAAGGTGAGGGAAGTGGGTGATGTGGTAGGAGGGATGGCGTTGGTCCTGATGTGAATACAAAATCGTGTAAATGTGTGCGATGAGCGCAGAGTTTCCCGTCGTTGCATATTTTACAGGCATAGTCTGACTCATATATCACTGCTACATGCAGGCGAGTGTGGGGTGGATAGGCTGATGGTAGATGGGGACAGATGGATGGATGGAATGTGTGGATGACTTGGGGATTGACGTGTGTGATTGTAACTGGCAAGTGTTTGATGGATAGTGTGATGAAGGTGGATCGTGGTAGATGGATGGATGTGGGTGGTGGAGTGTGACTGTGGATGATTCTAAGGGACTGTCGTATGTGATTGTGACTGTAGATAATGATATTGTTGATGGGCTTCATATGGAGAGACTAGCGATGGATGGCGAGAATTAGAGTGTGTTGTGAAGTGTGACTGGATTGACTGGTTGGGGGTGTGGATGGATGGTAGTGGATGATGGAGTGTGACTGTGATTGTGGATAGACTGATGAGTATTGAGTATGTGGTTGATTTTAAATAGGCTTGAGTGGATTTTACAATGTGACTGATTCCGATTTGACTGGCTTTGGTTGATGGTAATTTCAAGTGGATTGTGGGAAGTGACTGTGGCTGTGGACAGAGTAAGGTTGTGGGGAAGCGAGTTTATGAAAGAAAGACTTGCCTTGGATTTGAGTTGATTGTGTAGAAGGCTGTGATTATGAGTTGACTGGAATGGACTGTAGAGTATAACTGTAATTGTAAACAGAGTGACGTTGCTTAATGGTACCAGATCCTTAGTCAGTAACAAAAATTAGTTACATGTTGAAGCTTAATTAATACTTGAAATGGTGTTTTGTTGCTTCCCCTGCTTACACCACCAGTTGTATGGAAAAAAACTGACATTTGGAATACTTGCTTTACGTATGGTAAGAAATGACTGTAAATTACTCAGCCGGAATGAGTCTTTCTTGGAATGTTGATGAAATAGATTATCGGAACCAGACCGGACTGGATTTTCACTGCAGGTTGCCAGCTGCACAGTAGACGAGATTGTTGAAACTTACGTAGTTTTGATGCTGGGCTGATTGGGTCAGATAATGGGTTGGGTTAGGCTAGACTGGGTTAAGTTAGGTTAGATATTGGGTTGAGTTAGGCTAGATCCTGGGATGAGTTAGGTTAGATATTGGGTTGAGTGATGCCTGCTGTACAATTGACAGACAAGACAGTTGTGTGAAGCGGAGTTACCTGTAGAGTAAATAGTCTATTTGCCGTGATTTAGGCTGTGGTTGATAGAATGTTGTCTAACTATCTATCTATAGTCCGACGCCCTAATCCCGCAAAGGGTGGCCGCAGACAAAACGCCTCCAAGTCACTCTGTCACCCACCATTTGACTACCTTCCCCCCAATTCACCCCCCCCCCCTCCGTCATATACCTCTCAACTCCATCCCTCCACCTCATCCACGGTCTACCCCTCCCTCTCCCTCCCTCCACCTCACCTACATACACCCTCTTAGTCACTTTCATTCTCCATTCTCTCCACATGTCCAAACCACCGTAGTGTATTTCTCCTAATCTTCTCAACCACATCCACATCTACCCCACAACGTTCCTTCACTTCTTCATTCGTCAACCTGTCCCTCCACGTCACTCCACATGCTCCTCTCAAGTAACTCATTTCCACTGCTCTCACTCTTGACTTGTTCCCCTCTTGCAAGGTCCACGCCTCGCTTCCATACGTCAGGGTAGGGATCACAATAGAATGTTGTACACTGATTAATATTTGGCTGTAAGTGGTAAATAGTTAACGTGATTTACATTGATTCAATGGATGAGGTTATTAATAGACCGAAGTAAAGTATAAGATAACTGGTAATGAATAACGGAATTCATAATGAACAGTCTGAGGCTGATTAGTGATGAATAAGGCTGATAATGGTAAATGAGAATATGATTAAAGATAATGATAGAAGAATGAAATGACTGCCGTTATTCTAAAGTACTCGATGAAAAGGAATAAAAAAAAAAGCCTTGTACACAGAAGGGTTTAGGTCCTGCTTCCATGATCTTTGGACAGATAAATGCAGACAAGGGCACTCTAAGAGCGCAAACCTTCACCAAGGCAGCCGCACCTGCTTTTTCATAAACTGTTCCTCAAATAACTTCCAATCAATATTCCAGACTTGGTGGTGGGGGGGGGGAATCCATAATGTTGCTAACATCTGACTGGCAGACAAACCGAGCCAAAACTTAACCTTCTGATTGGAGTAATAAATTTGAAGTAAAATGGATTAAAACTGGTACGATCCCATGACAAAACAGAAAATACAGCCAGCGTCACACCTCTCTGGTGCATTTATGTTCGCAAGGGCTGGTGGCGCCCTCTCTTCCCTCTCACACTACCAACACTGATATTAGCAACCTGGCGAGGGTGACGAGATCAGAGGGATGTTAATTTTCCTCTGTAATACTCATTTGTGTCTCCTTTACTAAGCTATCCTTTATATAATGTAGGTGTTGTTATACCGTGCCTTGGGGATACTTAACTCAGAAATGCCTTGGGGATACTTAACTCAGAAAATCGCTTGCCTTATGGAAGACTGTGGGGACGAGGAATCTAAGAACGGCTCAACGTTTTAGCAGTTGTTTTGGCTTAGTGACCGTGAAGCTACCTAAGGTGGTAGTCAGTCAGATATGGCATGGGTTAATTCCAGTACTTGGATCCAGGTTTTTAAGTTCCAACCACGGCAGCTGGGAGTTTGGCTTAGGCATAAGGAGGTGGTCACAGTCTCCTTAGCTTCATAAACTCCAATGTTGTCAGCTTCCTGTTGTGACTGGGCACATAGCTGCTGATGGTACCGTCAGCTATCCAGGTGAGTACAGAGGTGAAAACACCGTCATTACCACAAGGTCCATGAGGTTCAAAATAACTATGCAAAGACCTCGCTCCAACCTGTCCATTCCCTAGCTCAGTTGGGGATGGAGTGACACGCCACTATACAGTAGTTTTCTCTTTAGCATGGCACAGATTTTCGTCCTATTGCAGCTTACTGAACGTGGCTCAGTGGCAGAAAATGGCAATTCTGCGGCTGTACATTATTTTCATAGCACTCCCTCGAGACTCTCATTATGTTATGGTGTTAATCTGCTACTAGAACTCAGCATAAAAGATGGAAGTACTGCAATTTTAGGCCAAGTTGAAGTGAAAAAAAAGTATAATGCCTCGCACTGTGTCTTGGTAGAGAATCAAGAGAAGAATTTGTCCCCATCTTTTCAAAGCCATTTCTTCCAACATCTCTAAGTCGAATTGTATTTTTGTCTCCTTTGCGTACGGTCTCGGCGCCTTTCATTCGCGACTTGAAATTCATTAAGAATTAATGAGATCGAAAATTTTCCCCGGCAGACTTGACTCGCCTGATCCCATGAGTCTGCAGCTGCTTAAAGACGTTCAGAGTTTTGTAATTGACTGGTGCATCCAATGACGTTATTCTAATGCCCACTCTTATATTTTAATGTTTTGTGATCTCTTTGTCTTATATTCTGCTTGTACGATGCTGGTGGAGTGGAAAAGAGAGAGAGAGAGAGAGGTGGGGGATGGTAGAGGAATGCTTTGGTCTATATTTCTTTTTGCAGTCGTACCACAGACCTATAAAAATAAGATACAAAGAGGTGTATTTCTCCATGCATCATGTTCTGTTTGTATTTCACATGCCTCTGCAGAGAAGAAAAAGAAGTGAGAGGAGGAAAGCGAAGATGATAGTGCAGTGGCCTTTTTTCCCGTTGTATCTTACTTATATTCTTTTCTTTCTTCTGCCGCTGTAGTGTACAGAGAGAGAGAGAGAGAGAGAGATGAGTAATGTTTAAGGAGTTATATACTGCTTTTCCATCGGTAAATACTTCTTTCTTACTTATAACGTATACAAAAAGAATAGATAAATGGGAACGAAGAAAGAAAATATGTATGTACTGTAGTGTTACATTTCTTTTGTACGAGTATGTTTATATATCTGTTTGCATTTCCTTTACTTTCAGTTTCATTCCTTGTAATTCTACTTCATAAAATGAAGTAAACGAGAAGGAAAAAGGAAAATGTGTACGAACAGTTATATGCCTTTTCCCTCACTTTTTACGATTATGTTTTATATTCTGCTCTTTTTCCCGCTGAAATCCAGGATAAAACAAAGTGGAGGGGAAACAAACAGAAAAATGCTTTATTAGTTTCTCTCTCTCTCTCTCAGTGGCCGGAAAAAGGAAAGGGAAGAACACATTGTCTAGTGTAACTGTTTGTTGTTCTTTTTGAATTATGCATTCTTTTTTATTTTATTAATTTTTAATTCCTGAAAGGGTAAAGCAAGAGAGGGAAAATGCTAAAGAGGAGGAGATGGAGGAAGAAGAGATGAAAAAGGAAATGGAAGAGAACAACAAGAATATGGAGGGATAGGCGACGGCAGAGGGAGAGGAAAACGATAAAATGGGAAAGGAAGGAAGAGGAGGAAAAAGAAGACGTAAGAAACGCAGGAGGAGAAAGAGGGGAAGGAAAGAAGAGATTGGTGAAGAAGAGGATGAGGAGGAGGAAGACGGTGTATTGTTTTCTCTTTATTTCTTTGTATATTTTCTCTTTTCTCATGGAGTTGATAAAGAAAATGGAGAGAAGTAAGGAGGAGGGAACGAGAAACCCATCCACCTTCTTAGCTTTCCACGACGCCTCAGACTCTCTCCAAATATACTTCTTTTTTTAAACGGCATTCCCATCAGGGCATTTGATTCTCCTAGTACTTGTTTTCACCCCTCTGCCCATGCTTTACCTTGAAGACCCTGATATTCCCCCACCTCTCAGCAACCCTTCCCCTCATGCAGTCCTCACGCCACTCCATGGATCTTTTTTTTTTTTTTCACCACCATCCCCAAGGCATTGTCTCTCCTCACGTTTCTCGTTCCTTGTAATGATATCCTCACTTTCCTTTTCTCCCTCTCATCTCACCTTTTCGTTCACTTCCCCACCCCTCCTCGCCTCTCAGTTTCTCTCACACTGTCTCCTCACCTTTCTTTATTCTTTTCCACCTCTCATCCCTCCTGTCTTCTTCCCCACCTCTCCTCAAATCCATCTTTTCTGCCTGTCCTCTCGTTATCTCTGTTTCCTTCGCCGCTGCTTCCACTAACACTGTCTGTCTTACCACGGTACTCTTTCCCTCTCCACTGCTCTCTGACTCTTTTCCACTTCTCTGTCTTCTTCTTTACATCTCCCCACCTCCTCCCGACCGTCACTTTTTCTCCCCACCAGTAAATCAGTGGCTCGTCTCACTTCCCTAGCTCTGGTCTCTCACACCAGTGCCTCACGTCTCAGTAATTACTCACCGCCCGGTTCTTGACTCTCTCTCTCTCTCTCTCTCTCTCTCATTATCTTTTTATTACCCCTGCCAACGAAGTTGGAGGAGGTTACGTGTTCACCTACTGTATGTTTGTCTGTTTGTTTGTTCGTTTGTCCACACGATATCTCCAAATGTGCTCAATGAATTTCAATGAAATTTTGTGAAAGGGTGGGGCATGGGCCAAAAAAGAATTGAATAAATTTGAGGGCGGATCCGGATCGTGCAAGGGCATTGGCGGAGGTATGCGCTCGCTGAGTGCTTTCTAGTTTCAGATGTGGTTTATATTTATGCCATACAGCTTCTCTGTTGTGGAAAGCGTCGAACATCTTTCACTGACTCCGTCCCACGCCGTTATTTTTTGTACCAAAGTATATTCCGTATGAACTTGGCCATTTTTCGTTCATCCACTCATTCTGCAATTATGTTTTCATCCTGTTATCATTGGCTGTGCCTTATGTAGCTCCTTGTATGTCTTGGAAGACATCGGAAATACTGCACCCTCTCCCAAATGTGATATATATATATATATATATATATATATATATATATATATATATATATATATATATATATATATATATATTCTCATTCACCCTCCATCATCATTTTTGTCAGCTTGAGTAAATGGGAAGTTGAATGCCGTGAAGAGTATGTATGAGTGTGCTAAGCTGCAGTGCGTGTGAACTGCGAAATGAGTGAATTTTTCTATTTGAAGGTTGGATTGAAACAGGGATGTGTCATGTCTCCATGGTTGTTCAGTCTGTATATTGATGGGGTTATTAAAGAGATACAAGGTATGGCAGTGGATGTTGGAGCGGCCCTAGTCAGAGAGGGCAGCGTGTGGGAACTCCCAGTACTGTTGTATGCAGATGATACTCCGTTAAGTGAAGACGAAGGGGAGATGCAAGGCTTGATGAATGAGTCTGGGAGAGTGTGTAAGAATGGAATCGAAACGTGGTTGTAGGGGACAGTAAAGTAATGGTCTTTGAGAGAAATGAAGTCACCGAATGTACAGTGAGGTTGGATGATGAGGATATCGAAAATGTGAGTGCGTTTAAGTACTTATGTAGTGTGATGAGTGAGGATGGAAGTTTAGAGGGTGCAGTTCTTGAAAGGGTACAACAGAAAGGTTGCTGGATCCTTGAATGCAGTGATAAGAAACAGGGAAGTGAGCAGGAAGTGAAAAAGTTACTGAATGACAGTATTGTGATACCAACTCTAACGTATGGAAGTGACGCTTGGACCTTGTTGGAGGGACACAGTTGAAGAGTAAGGGCAGTGAAAATTAGTTATTTGAGAGGAGCCTGTGGAGTCACATGGAGAGACAGACTGACAAATGAGTATGTAACTGAGTGTTGTGGTGTGGATGTGGATGTGGATGTGACAGGAAGCGTTAGGAGACACACATTGAGGAGGTGTGGCCATGTGGAGACGATGGAGAGCGAGAGACTGACGAGGCGAGTGTATGTGAGTAAGGTGGAGGGGGGAAGAGAGAGAGGGAGGCCAAGGATGAGATGGAGGGATGGAGTGGAGAGGTATATGAGAGAGGGGGCTGTGAGCCGGGAAATGAATTGGCGGGGGACAGGTCGACATGGAGGAGATTTGTTTGTGTGCCACCCCTTACGGGATTGAGGCGTCTGGCAATAGATAGGTGGATTTTTTTTTTTTTTTTTTTTTTTTTTTTTTTTTTTTTTGACACGCACTCTCCATTCGCCTGTCCAAGTAATTTGTGGAAAAAAAAAAAGCTGAGATAACAGACTACAATACGCTTCTCTCCTCCGTCACATCCTCCACCACTTTCATCTCCCGTGACTCTTCTTCTACCACCTTGAGTCATCGCCTTTCATCTCCCTTTTCGATATTGGCCACGAGCGTCATTTTCCCAGAGAGAGTCAGACCTGGGTGGTGATGAGGTGGCGCTCATGTGGACCCTGCCCCAGCCCCCTCACCCTCCCGCCTTGCCTCAAGACGTCTTCACATTTCCATTTCTCTTGACTGTAATCCCGAGCTGGACTTTCAAGGCGCGGCGACCAAAGAGCACCTGTGAAGAGACTCGTGTATATACCTGAGTGTAAGTGTTGGGGGGATTAAGGTGTAGTTTTCCTTTTAACCAAGTGCGTCTCTTTGGTGTAGTTGTTTGTGCTGGGTATCACACGTGCATTATACATTTTTGTCGTGTGCACCCATCCAGCACTTGTTTTATTTTTCACTGCTGCTCTGCTGTGGAGGAACGATAAATGACCTAAAGAACATAATACAGTATTACTGTGGTGTATAGTTAATGATTTACGTATTGCAGAGGCTAATTATTCCTAGAAATTACCAGGAATTGAAAAGTAAAGCGAGCGTGGGAGTAAGATAATGTGGTGTGTACCTGGTATAGGAACGATAAATGTCCTGATAATATTATCCCTGTGGCGTCAGACAAATGAGGTACGTCCTGCAGATGGTATGTGTATCGTTCAAACATACCGGGATGGGAAGCGTGTGGAGTGAGCGTGGGAGTAAGGTAAATATGGATGAGCGGCACCGTAGAGTTGATGGCACTGCTGTGTACAGTTCCCGGCATAAATAGCCTTCACTTCACTGCCATAAATTACCAGACACTGAACAATGACTTTCGAAACTCATTTGTTCGATCTGTTGATCGCAACAAAATTTTCAGAGTATTGTGTAAGAGTTTCATAACTTTTCGATTGAAAATTGGAATGATATTTCCGTCGGCAAGTGTACCATGTATTGTTGAGTCTGTGTAGGCAGGGGATCTTACGGAAATGCTGGATTTTTTATATAATTATATATGGTTGCCGATGTTGTATTTTATAGTCATTATTTATGGTATAGGGTGCATTATTTACGGTGTTTAATTTATAGCAAATAATAACGATGTTAACATTGTGTGACTGACGAGAACTCAAGCCTTAATACTTAATGTTTTCTCACCAAGAGATTCCTCTCTGAGCAGTTGATTATGAAGCTCATTTCACTACGTAATAACATTAACTTGCTCACACTGAGAGGCTCTTCTACGTTGAATAAATTCGTGTGGAAGTGGCGAGAAATGAAACTAAAATATTCAGACAGAATTGCCTAAACGAGATTCATTCATCCATAAACATGTCAGAATTTAACCTCTTCATTACGATAAATAAACCATTTAAAAATCGCTTTGAGGTATCAAGAATATACTTGGTCAATGTCCTGGTACTGAGAGAACCAATGGGGATTATTATTTTGTACTTCATTAAGAATTTTTTTTTTCTGAGTTTTATAGGCTTGTCTGGAGACAGCAAGAAGGAAACAACTCTGAATGTCATCGTAGTGAAGAGATTAATTTGCAGGAGTTGTTGAAGAACTATAGTACCTATGGATACCAATGGAATTAATAGACTTTGTGCAGTAACGATGATGTACCAATAGAATAATAATCAAGGTATTAATTTTTAAAATGTATAGACAAGGCATAATAGACTGTCAGTGAAAACCAATGGAATTTATAGGTAAAGGTACGATGTTGATGCAGTTACTCAGTGGAATGGCAGCCGTCGCTCTTGTGACGCACATTAACTTTTAAACCCGAAGTGCCACTAAGTTTGGAAAGAAAAATGCTGCCAAATCTCTGAGGACATCAGGTGTGTGTGTGTGTGTGTGTGTGTGTGTGTGTGTGTGTGTGTGTGAGAGAGAGAGAGAGAGAGAGAGAGAGAGAGAGAGAAACAGTGCATCATCCACTTACTTGATGTAGTGCTGCCTACTTCTTCCTTAGCCTTTATCATTTTTTTTTCTGTGCCTGCCCTCCTCTCTTCCTATTTCACCCATCTTTCCTGTCACTTCTTATTGCTTTTCTTTCTTTTACTGGTAGCTTTACATTGAGTGACAAGCAAAATGGTTTCTTGTAAGCCAAGAAACCATTTACAACGCTGGGTGGTAACCATATAACCAAAACATAAGTGCTCCCTACGTATCAGCAAGTGGGTTGGTGGAGGGTTAGTGCCCCTCCCCGTCAAACAAATAACTCAAAGTGAAATGGCCATCCCTTACGGGATTATGGCGTCTGGCAATAGATAGATAGATGGACACTCTCAGACTCATATATTTTGTATCTTCTCCACGAACTAACATACCATATCCATCCACCACCATCTTGGCCATCCATGACGCCTCAGTCACAAAATACACAGTCTTTCTATATAGTATTACCATCAGTGTATTTTACTCTGCCAGTATTTCTTTTCCCCGCTCTGCCCATCCGTTACCCTCAGTACCCTGATATTCCCCCGCCTCTCACCAACTCTTCCCCTCAGGCAGTCCTCACCCCACTCCTTCAAGGATCTTCACAGTTTTTCATACCACCATCCCCAAGGCAGTCTCTCTCTTCATTTTTCTTTTTTCTTCCAAAGCTATCCTTACTATCTTCTCTTCCTTTCCTCACCTTTTAGTTCTCATCCCTAACTCTCCTCACCTTTCTCTTTCCTTTGCCACCTCTCCTCACCTTTCTCTTTTCTTTGCTACCTCTCCTCACCTTTCTCTTTTCTTTGCCACCTCTCCTCACCTTTCTCTTTTCTTTGCTACCTCTCCTCCTTCTCTTTTCTTCCCCACTTCTCCTCACGTCCATCTTTTCCACCTCTCCACCTTTCTCTTTGCTTCCCCACCTCTCCTCATCGTATCTTCTTCTCCTCTTGTTATTTCTATGTTTCCTTCGTCAACTCTCCCCAGCCTCTCCCACTAACATTCTGTGTCTTACTACGTTACTTTTTTACTCTCCATTGCCCTACAACTCCTCTTCGTTTTTGTCTTTTTTTCTCCACACTTCCGCACCTCCTGCCCACCATCACTGTGTCTGCCCACCTGTAAATCATATGTACCCTTACTTCCCCATCTCTGGTCTCTCTCACATCAGTTCCTTACTCTCGCCTCAGTAATTCCTCACCGCCCAATTCTTAACTTTCTTCTTCTCAGGCGTTACCCCCCCCCCTCTCTCTCTCTCTCTCTCTCTCTCTCTCTCTCTCTAATATCGTCATAGATTAAGTACCATAGAAGTTAATGTAAATTAGTTAGTACGATTGTTGCATTTGACCTAGATATTTTTTATTAGTAGTAGTACCGGCTATTACCATTATTTATTATTATTATTATTATTATTATTATTATTATTATTACTATTACTATTATTAGTGTTATTATTATTATTATTATAATTATTATTATTATTAAGTGACCATTATATTAGCAGAGACAATCCGTCTGCAGGTAAGGGGCATCTGTGTAAGCGTTTCACTGCGATTGTTCAACTTAACTGCTGTGTCCTCGTTGGCCGCAGGCGATTTTATTCCGCCGAGACCATGGTTACGCAGGTAAAGGGTTAAGATACAGCAGACAGGATATATCAGTAAGGGAGGCGCGTTACCACACCACGAGAGCCAACAATAATACCACCTTTTGTACTGTTGTCTGAATCATTGGCTGCTTCGGTGCGTCCCTTACTGATAATCCGGCATAATCCCACACAGCCTTGGTTCACCCGCACCCAGTAACCATAAGGACACTACTGTACCTACACATAAACACCATCCTACTAACAGTACTATACGCTTTTCACCTTAACTTCACCTAAAATTGCCATCTGTGGTGTGAATGGCGACCTGTAACAATAGATCAACACTAGAATACGTTACTAGTCACGAAAAAGTACTGTGGAGGGGATGTTCTGTGCAACCATAGTATTTTATTTATCTGCCACTGAACTGCGCGAAATAAGCAACAAAAAGGCGAAAGATCTGGGCCAAGTTAAGGAATAAAAATAAGAACCGGATTGGAAATGGTTGTACAAGGTATTAATGTATTGGGTAGTGTGCATGGAGGCCTTTTAAGGTGTGGGAAATGGTTGTACAAGGTATTAATGTAATGGGTAGTGTGCATGGAGGCCTTTTAAGGTGTGGGAAATGGTTGTACAAGGTATTAATGTACTGGGTAGTGTGCATGGAGGCCTTTTAAGGTGTGAGAAATGGTTGTACAAGGTATTAATGTACTGGGTAGTGTGCATGGAGGCCTTTTAAGGTGTGGGAAATGGTTGTACAAGGTATTAATGTATTGGGTAGTGTGCATGGAGGCCTTTTAAGGTGTGAGAAATGGTTGTACAAGGTATTAATGTACTGGGTAGTGTGCATGGAGGCCTTTTAAGGTGTGGGAAATGGTCATGCCCATATACCCATCTCACATGTTGTATGGTGTCGGATGCAGAGGTAAAGGATTTGTTTCCTTACGGTCATAATGGTAGTAACTTGGTGTCTGCATCGTGACAGTGACAGTAGGTGGGCGAGGGTGTTATGGATTTATTGAATTTATCAGTGGTGGATTTGTGTGCCTTTGTTTGTTTATATGTAGTTTGTGGTACACACACACACACACACACACAGTAGGTGGGCGAGGGTGTTATTGCGTCTGCTGAATTTATCAGTGTTGGATTTGTGTGCCTATGTTTGTTTATATGTAGTTTGTGACACACACACACACACACACACACACACACACACACACACACACACACACACACACACACACACACACACACACACACACACACACATTGCAACATTAACAGGGTGACATATACGACCAATCATTTGCTTGCGTACACACAGTCAGGCTCACTCACGCAGTAACACATAAAGTGACTCACCAACACTGCTAATTGCACGCACACCACTTTCCCCAAACCACCCACACACGAGAGTTACCCGGCTACCAGAACACCATGCATGAAACGACGTGTGCAGGAAATAGTGAGACAAGACACGATGGCCTGATGTGATTACTGGGTCAGAGAGGGTATTGAAGAGGAGGAGGAGGAGGTAGTTGGTACCGACGAGGAGCAGGAGGAGGAGGAGGTAGTTAGTATTGAAGATGAGAAGGAGGAGGTAGTTAGTATTGAAGATGAGAAGGAGGAGGAGTTAGTTATTATTGAAGAGGAGGAGGAGGTAGTTAGTAATGAAGAGGAGGAGGAGGTAGTTAGTATTGAAGAGGAAGAGGAGGAGGTAGTTAGTATTGAAGAGGAAGAGGAGGAGGTAGTTAGTATTGAAGAGGAGGAGGAGGAGGAGTTAGTTAGTATAGAAGAGGAGGAGGAGGAGGTAGTTAGTATTGAAGAGGAAGAGGAGGAGGTAGTTAGTATTGAAGAGGAAGAGGAGGAGGTAGTTAGTATTGAAGAGGAAGAGGAGGAGGTAGTTAGTATTGAAGAGGAAGAGGAGGAGGTAGTTAGTATAGAAGAGGAGGAGGAGGAGGTAGTTAGTATTGAAGAGGAAGAGGAGGAGGTAGTTAGTATTGAAGAGGAAGAGGAGGAGGTAGTTAGTATTGAAGAGGAAGAGGAGGAGGTAGTTAGTATTGAAGAGGAGGAGGAGGAGGAGGAGGAGTTAGTTAGTATAGAAGAGGAGGAGGAGGAGGAGGAGGAGTTAGTTAGTATAGAAGAGGAGGAGGAGGTAGTTAGTATTGAAGAGGAGGAGGAGGAGGAGGAGGAGTTAGTTAGTATAGAAGAGGAGGAGGAGGTAGTTAGTATTGAAGAGGAAGAGGAGGAGGTAGTTAGTATTGACGATGATGATGATGATGAGGAGGAGTTAGTTAGTATTGAAGAGGAGGAGGAGGTAGTTAGTATTGAAGAGGAAGAGGAGGAGGTAGTTAGTATTGACGATGAGGAGGAGGAGGAGGAGGAGTTAGTATTGAAGAGGAAGAGGAGGAGGTAGTTAGTATTGACGATGAGGAGGAGGAGGAGGAGTTAGTTAGTATTGAAGAGGAGGAGGTGGTAGTTAGTATTGAAGAGGAAGAGGAGGAGGTAGTTAGTATTGACGATGATGATGAGGAGGAGGAGGAGGAGTTAGTATTGAAGAGGAGGAGGAGGTAGTTAGTATTGAAGAGGAGGAGGAGGTAGTTAGTATTGAAGAGGAGGAGGAGGTAGTTAGTATTGAAGAGGAGGAGGAGGTAGTTAGTATTGAAGATGAGGAGGAGGAGTTAGTATTGAAGAGGAGGAGGAGGAGTTAGTATTGAAGAGGAGGAGGAGGTAGTTAGTATTGAAGAGGAGGAGGAGGTAGTTAGTATTGAAGAGGAGGAGGTAGTTAGTATTGAAGAGGAGGAGGTAGTTAGTGGGGATAAAAAGAGTGAGGAAGGTACTGTAGGTCTGGAAACCGATAGATGGGAAGGAATGGGAAGAGAGTGAGACAGAGTGGAGGAAGATTTGTGTGTGTGTGTGTGTGTGTGTGTGTGTGTGTGTGTGTGTGTGTGTCCAACTCTGGGCATAGACTTCACAACCCGTTCCCAAGGCCCAGCAGTCCTCCCACATTCCATACACTACCTTATGTCACCACTTCGGCGCTAACACCCACCGTCCATATTGAATACATGCTAAGGCTGTCTCATACAGGACTGGTGTATTAGTATTAGCGGGGGTATATTTATGACATGTCGGCGGGCCTTATGGCAGATCAGTAAAGTCTGCATTAATGAAATTCAAATCCAGAAACTGTTCCCTGTCCCAGCCGGGATTCGAATCTGGGTCCATTAGGACTGCGGGGTACCTCTCTGCCAATTCAGACATAGAGAACGGAACTTAATGTTAGAGGGAGGTGAACCAGATAGTGAGAACAGGAAGCGAATAGGAAGTAGGAATGGTGTAGGTATGGAAAAAACAAGGGAGAACTGATAATCAAGAAGGGCTAAGACATGAGAGTTTAATGCATTGAGTGTGTGGAGGAAAACTCAGGAAGGAGGAAGAGGAAGAGGTTGCAGAATTGGAAAGAGGGGAAGAAGGAAGACGAAAGGATTAGAACTGTGGAGGAAAGCGGTGGGAAGGTAGGTAGGTAGGGGGAAGGGAGAGTGAAAAGGAGGGAGGAGAGAGAAGAGGGAGGCGAAAAGATTGGACTTGTGGAGGAAAGCGGTAGGAAGGTCGGTAGTAGGGAGGAAGGGAGTGAGGAGGCCGCAAAGTAAGGCAAAAATGCAAAAAGCAGACTGAGAAGGCGAGGGAAGTGGGTGATGTGGTAGGAGGGATGGCGTTGGTCCTGATGTGAATACAAAATCTTGTAAATGTGTGAGATGAGCGCCTAGTCTCTCGTCCTTGCTAATATTACAGACGCCGTCTGAGTAATATATCACTGCTACGTGCAGACAAGTATGTGATGGATAGACTG
The DNA here is from genome assembly GCF_032717465.1 of Coenobita brevimanus. Classification (NCBI taxonomy): domain Eukaryota; kingdom Metazoa; phylum Arthropoda; class Malacostraca; order Decapoda; family Coenobitidae; genus Coenobita; species Coenobita brevimanus. Next base: position 2,911,341 of record NC_137037.1, read on the forward strand.
ATGATGGATGGGGATAGATGGATGGATGGAATGTGTGAATGACTGTAGGGGATTGACGTGTGTTACTGTAACTGGCGAGTGTGTGATGGATAGACTGAAGGTGGATGGTGATTGATAGATGGATGTGGGTGATTGAATGTGAGTATGTGATGGATGGACTGAAGATGGATGAGGATAGATGGATGGATGTGGGTGATGGAGTGTGATTGTGGATGATAGTGGGGATTGTGGTGTGTGATCGTGACTATAGATAGTGGTATTGTTGATTGGCTTCATATAGAAAGACTAGCGATGGATGGCGAAAATTGTGGTGTGTTGTGAAGTGTGACAGATTATGGATTGACTGGTTGGGGGTGTGGATGGATGGGAGTTGTTGATGGAGTGTTACCGTGATTGAGGACAGACTGATGAGTATTGAGGAGTATATAGTTGATTTTGAATAGACTGGAGTGGATTTTACAATGTGACTGGTTATGGTCTGACTGGCGTTGGTTGATGATAATTTCAAGTAGATTGTAGGCAGTGACTGGCTGTGGACAGAGTAAGGTTGTGGGGAGGCGAGTTTATGAAAGAAAGACTGGCCTTGGATGAGTATAGATTTGAGTTGATTGTGGAGAAGGCTGTGATTGTGGGTTGACTGGAATGGACTGTAGAGTATAACTGTAATTATAAACAGAGTGACGCTGCTTAATGGTACCAGATCCTATCATAAACACAAAAATTAGTTACATGTTGAAGTTTAATTACTACTTGAAATGATGTTTTGTTGTTTCCTCTGCTTACACTACCAGTTGTATGGAAAAACTGTGACATTTGAAATACTTCCCTGGCTTATGGTAAGAAATGACTGTAAATTACTCAACTGGAATGAGTCTTTCTTGGAATGTTGATGAAATAGATTATCGGAACCAGACCGGACTGGATTTTCACTGCAGGTTGCCAGCTGCACAGTAGACGAGATTGATGTGTGAAACTCACGTAGTTTAGATACTGGGTTGAGTTGGGTCAGATATTGGGTTGAGTTGGGCTAGATACTGGGATGAGTTGGGTCAGATATTGGGTTGGGTTAGGTTAGATAATGGGTTGAGTTGGGTCAGATATTGGGTTGAGTTAGGCTAGATCCTGAGATGAGTTAGGTTAGGTTGAGTTAGGCTAGATCCTGGGATGAGTTAGGCTAGGTATTGAGTTGAGTTAGGCTAGATGTTGGGTTGAGTTAGGCTAGATCCTGGGATGAATTAGGTTAGATGTTGGGTTCAGTTAGGCTAGATCCTGGGATGAGTTTGGTTAGATATTGGGTTCAGTTAGGCTAGATCCTGGGATGAGTTTGGTTAGATGTTGGGTTCAGTTAGGCTAGATCCTGAGATGAGTTTGGTTAGATATTGGGTTAAGTTAGGCTAGGTACTGGAATGAATTAGGTTAGATATTGGGTTAAGTTAGGCTGGATGCTGGGATGAGTTGGGTTAGATATTGGGTTGAGTTAGGCTAGATATTGAGTGAGTGATGCCAACTGTACAATGGACAGACAGGACAGTTGTGTGAAACGGAGTTACCTGTAAATAGTCTGTTTGACTGGGTAAAGTTGCCGTAATTTAGGCCGTGATTGATAACATGTTGTACACTGATTGCTATTTGGCTGAAGGTGATGAATAGTTAACTTGATTTACATTGATTCAATGGATGAGGTTACTAATAGCCCGAAGTAATTTATGAGGTTACTAATGATGAATAATAAAACTCATAATGAACTGTCTGAGACTGATTAGTGATGAATAAGGCTGATGATGGTAAATGAGACTTAATACGTTTAAAGATGATAGTAGAAGAATGAAATGACTGCCGTTATTATAAAGTACTGAATGAAAAGGAATAGAAAAAGCTTTGTACACAGATGGGTTTGTGAAGTAAAATGGAATAAAACAGGTACGATCCCAAGACGAAACAGAAAATAATGCCATCGTCACTCCTCTCTGATGCATTTATATCCCCAAGGGCTGGTGGCGCCCTCCCTTCCCTCTCACCCCACCAACACATAACATTAGCAACCTGGCGAGGGTGACCAGATTAGAGGGATATTCATTTCCCCTCCATAATAATCCTTTGTGTCTTCTTTACTGTGTTATCCTTTATCTAATGTGGGTGCTGTTATGCCGTGCCTTGGGGATACTTACCTTGGAAACACAATCGCTTGCCTTATGGAAGACCGTGGGGACGAGGAATCAAAGAACGGCTCAACCTTTTAGCAGTTGTTTTGGCGTAGTGACCGTGAAGCTACTGAAGGTTGTAGTCAGTTACGCATGGGTTAATTTCAGCACCGGGAACCAGGTTTTTAAGTACCAACCACAACAACTGGGAGCTTGACTTAGGCCCCTAAAAAATTAGCACTGGACACGCCCTGTCAGTTGTAAGACAGTAATACGGTAGATGTATGAGTGGCAGATGTGAGATGAGGAATTGTTCCACATCGCCAGGGTATAAAAGTTAGGTGATGTTTTCAGTTTAATGTTAAGGCGTTTAGTATCCAAATTGCTCCTTCAGTCTTTACGAGGCATAAGGAGGTGGTCACAGTCTCCTTAGCTTCATAGATTCCAAGGTTGTTAGCTTCCTGTTGTAGCTGGACACTTAGCTGCTGATGGTACTGTCAGCTGCCCAGGTGAGTACAGAGGTGAAAACACCGTCATTACCACAAGGTTCTCGAGGTTCAAAATAACTATCCAAAGTCCTCACTCCAACCTGCCCATTCCCCACCTTGGCTGAGGATGGAGTGACACGCCGCTATAGTTCATTCACCTTAGCTTGGCACAGATTTTCGTCCTGTTGCAGCTTATTGAACGTAGCTCAGTGACAGAAAATGGCAGTTCTGCGGCTGTACATTATTTTCATAGCACTCCCTCGAGACTCTCATTATGTTCTGGTGTTAATCTTCTGTTACTACTCAGCATTAATGATGGAGAGACTGCAATTTTAGGCCAAGTTGAAGTGAAAAAGAATATAGTGCCTCACAGTGTGTCTTGGTAGAGAATCAAGAGAAGAATTTACCGCCATCATTTCAAAGCCATTTCTTCCAGCATCTCTAAGTTGAATTATATTTTTCTCTCCTTCGCGTACGGTCTCGGCGCCTTTCATTCGCGACTCCAAGTTCATTAAGAATTGATGAGATCGAAAATTTTCCCCGGCAGAGTCTTGACCCGCCTGATCCCATGAGTCTGCAGCTGCTGAAAGACGAGAGAGAGAGAGAGAGAGAATTTTTTTGCTATTCCATCGAGAGACAGAGAATTTTTTTGCTATTCCATCGAGAGACAGAGAGAATTTTTTTGCTATTCCATCGAGAGACAGAGAGAATTTTTTTGCTATTCCATCGAGAGAGAGAGAGAGAGAGAGAGAGAATTAGTTGTGCAGTTCCATCCCGAGAGAGAGAGTGAGAGAAAGAGAAGTGTGGGAGTTGTTAGTGAAATACTTTAGTCTGTATTTTTTTTTTTTTTAGTCGTACCCCCCCACACACACAAAGAAACATAGAGGTGTATGAGGTGTATTTGTTAGTGCATCATGTTCTATTTGTATTTCACATGTCTCTGAGGAGAAAAAAAAGAAGTGAGACAGGAGGAATGGAAAGGTGATGTTGATGTTACAACCTTTTTTCCCGTTGTATCTTTCACATTCTTCTCTTTCTCTGTTCAGCTGCTGGAGCGTAAAAGGAGAGAGAGAGAGAGGACAGGGGGTTCGTCTGTAAGTGTGTACATGTTCGGACACGTTTTCTCGCCACCATTTTAGTCAATATCCCACGGGTCGTTAGCGAGGATCAGCTGACGGGCTTGTGACAGTTCCCTTTTTGTCACGATCATCCCCCTGTGTGTCCCCGAGAGAGAGAGAGGGGGGGGGTAGGGATTCTGATTGATCAGTTAACTGACTAACTGTTATTTATCTCTGGCCTTGAGGTGTTAGTTGCTGGAATTGACTTTAAGCTTTTTTTCTTCTGCAATCCACCATTTTCTCTGGAAATATGCGCCTCTTACATTTTTATCGTACGAGTATTTTGTATTTAATGTAAGGTTACACAACAATAGGTATCCAGGTTTTATAGGTAGGGTATCCACAAAGTTTAATACATTGATGATTTAAGGGGTTAATGACCTAAAACCGTGAAAGTTGTTAAGATTCATTTTGGCATAGACATATTAACAACAACAACAACAAAAGATAGCATGGGTGGGGTGACTACAGAGATACAGCACCATAAACTGTTATGTATTGGAGGTCTGGGGGGAGGAGGGGAAGCGTGGGTGGGGACCTAGAACCTTGAATACCAAAGGGTTTTGTGCACCATAGGCCTGTTGTGTGTGTATATTTGACCAGCCAAAGGTGCCTTGGTTACTGCCATGCAGCGTCAGTAAACTGTGCTGTGTTGTGAAGGGTGTGGTGGAGGAGAGGGTGATAGAATAAAACTCTGAAAATTGAAATGCTTTCTTTTTACCACAGGTGTATTGTATTTGCAGGTTAACACAAAGGTGGCCCATTAAATAAGGTATTAGGTGCACACAAGTTCTGATGGCCAGTGGTGGATCTGGCAGGCCTGGTGATTCTGGCGGATCCGACAGAGGCAGCGGCATGCCAACAAAACCAAAGTATCCCTCTGTACACTGGGGGATACTGTAAAAAGCACCACAACGTCTCGTATTGTATTCTGGCTATATCCGTACAGTTTTAGTCAGCTTTGGGGAGAATTTTCAAAAGATGTGGACTCATGCAGCTTTTGTTAACCCTGTCATTGTCAGGAGGCTCACTGATATTGAATAAATATCGTTGGTTGTTGCAAGAATAAACACAAATGACGTGTTTTCCATGCTACCCGTGCTACAGGCGTAGGAATCTTTCTGGCATCTCTTTTTATGTGTACATTTGTTAGAAATATTCTTTATTTATCTTATTAATAATAGGTGAAGGGAATCTGTACCACAAAAGAAAATAATGATACACCGTGTACAGAAAAAAAGACAACCAGTAGGTGTCACTGAGCCCTGAAAGCCCATTGGACTGCCGCCCATTTTACAATATCGTTTTGCAAATCGCTGTGCAATTTACGTTTGTTAGACAGCAGTGTTAATAGTCCTGTCAGCCACTGCCTGTCACTTTGATGTGCAGGTTGGCGTAAACATATTCGTTACTGTTGATGTATTCACGTCATCCGCCTACGTAGTGGAGGAGTATTCAATCGTGCTACCTGTGTGGTCACCATTGTGCCTTGTGATGCAGACGACCCTTGCCATTCACGGACTAACATCAGGTGGCAGGGAAGATGAACACTAAAATAACTATCATCCTTTACTGGCTGGATGTATAAACTGATAGATATTGTCGTGGTTGCATATCTTGCTGGGTATTCGATATTGTGTCTTGTGGTAGGAACTGTCTTGAGTTCATTCACCCGCGAATATCAGACTGCTGGAGGAAGGGATACAAAAATAAACTGAGTCATATTTCTCTGAATAGTCTGCCACATGGGTAGATGTTGCCGTGGTTACCTATATTGCTGCCGTCTACCTTGGTATCTGTGTTCTCTTTCCTGCCACTTCAGTCACCTCGCTCAGAGTAGACCTGGTGATGCAGTATCAGTACCGTTATTTATACCCTTGTCACTTCAATCACCTCTCTCATAGGGAGGCAGGTGGTGCAGTGACAGCACCTGTATTTATACCCTTGTCACTTCAGTCACCTCTCTCATAGGGAGGCAGGTGGTGCAGTGACAGCACCTGTATTTATACCCTTGTCACTTCAGTCACCTCTCTCATAGGGAGGCAGGTGGTGCAGTGACAGCACCTGTATTTATACCCTTGTCACTTCAGTCACCTCTCTCATAGGGAGGCAGGTGGTGCAGTGACAGCACCTGTATTTATACCCTTTTCACTTCAGTCACCTCTCTCATAGGGATGCAGTGACAGAACCGTTATTTATACCATTGTCGCTTCAATCACCTTTCATATTTTTCTCACTTACACGTCTCGCTCATAGGGGGCCTGGTGGTGCAATGGTAAGATATGGGACTCGCGACTGGAACACACCGAGGATGATTCCTGAGTCGGTTAGACTGACAAACATAGTGTTTCTTCCTAGTCCAATTCCCACAGCAGTGTAACTGAGGACCTGGAAACAGTTCAACTCATGTGTTGTGTTGTAAGGGAAGACCACATGCAAGAATGAATGTTCTACCTGTGTCAGGAATATGACGCTGTATGGTAGTGAAACCTGGACAGTAAAGGAAGAGAATATTCGCAGGCTTAGATGTACAGAAATGACAGTGAGTAGGTGGATGTGTAGTGCGTCCTTGAATGTGAGGCCTGGGGGGGACTAGGTTTACGACTGAAGAGTTAAGATGGGACTGGAATGTACTGGCGCTGTGATGAGGATGGGTAGATTGAGATGGTTTGGCCATGTGGAGAGGGTGGAAGACGACAATTAGGTGTGGAAAGTGAGAAGTGTGAACGGTGGGAGTAGGGTTGCGACAGGCAGACCGAAAAAGACATAGGACGAGGTCATAGAGTGTGACCTCACGGATAAAAGGCAAAACAGAGAGCCTGCTAGAGATTGAGCAGCGTGGAGACCCGCCATCAGGTGATCAAGTACGACGCATGCAAGCATGTTGGAGCCTTTAAAACGAAACGCATGACTTTTGTGTTTTGAGTAGGCGTTATTCATCACTCTTTTGAACTCTGTGTTAACATCCCCTTTTAATTTTGGCAGGTACGCAAATACCGTCTACCTACAAACACTTACCCCTGTTCTGTGATCTATAATGCGATAGTGAACCAATAATTTCCAGCCATTTGTGTGCACTTGGAGACAGTTTTGTGGTTTCCAAATGTAAGTCTAACAATTACAAAGCTCTTACACAGTGTCCTGAGAGGCTCTTTAGGTTGTTAGGCTCAAAAGATCGCATCACTGTGTTTCTGAAGTCATCGTTAACCGTCTTGTTAGTTATCATAACGGGGTGGATGAGTATTTATGTCCGGAACTGTACATAACTTTTCAGCTCTGAAACTCACTCTCTTTCCCTCTGTTTATAACCTACAGTCTTATTCCATATGTTCAGGCATCTCGGCGTTAGTAGATCTTGAATTTAGTTCTCTTTAGTTTTTTTTTTTTTTTTTTTTTTTCTCTGGGAAGAACAGTTTAGGGACATTGAGTTTATGGTTATTTTTTTCCTTCTTGCACATACACAATGATCTCCTTCTCTTGCATGGCGTCTTGTAATTTTTTACGCTAATGTCAGAATATTTTATTTACTTTAAGAAAGCCTCCAATACTGAAGCAGTTAATGAAGGCCATATCAAACTCTTCTCTTTGAACACTCTGTGGTAAGGTTGAGTGAGACTGGCCAATTATAGTTGGAATAAAACGAACACGTCGTCATATTGAAGGGATTTATACTTGTTAAATTAGTTGAGGTAAATCTGACCGTATTGTTTTTTTATCTTCCTGGCGTAAACTGGGGGTAATGGTGCCTTACACTGGCTGGCACCTGCAGTGCCGGGTATTCTGGCCACAGTTCAGGCCAGATTAAGCACTAAGTCTGGCTGAATTGAACATAGTGGAGCTTGAGGGATTATGATACTGAGGCAGAGAGAGAGAGAGAGAGAGAGAGAGACAGACAGACAGACAGACAGAGAGTTTGAACACCTGCGGGACCGATTTAACATAACTTTCTTGTAAACTTCCATGCAGTTTATTCCATCATATCACCAGTTTGTTTCTTGTTAAGGATGACTTGTATGACAACTCAGGTGACCATGCGCGGCATTAAATGTCGCAGCGATGTGTGTGTGTGTGTGTGTGTGTGTGTGTGTGTGTGTGTGTGTGTGTGTGTGTGTAATTCACCGGGTCAGTCAGGATCACATGATGGTCGTGATCGTCAGCTTATACCCTCCCGGAAGGGAGCTGAGAGCTCATATAGTCCGATCTTAGGGCAAGGCTGTGACCTTCACACACGCACACACCCGTCCCTTTGCTCGAGGGGGACAGTAACCACCCACTTCGTCAGTGAAACTTTTCTCAACCTGAGCGAGGCGCGAACTCCCGTGTGTGTGTGTGTGTGCGTGCGTGTGTGTGTGTGTGTGTGTGTGTGTGTGTGTGTGTGTGTGTGTGTGTGTGTGTGTGTGTGTGTGTGTTTTGTAACTGCTTTGTCTGAAATTGGTAAGTCTCCATCTCTATAACGACTCGTATTACATAAAACCTCTGCAACATAATAGCAGTCACACAGAAATATTTAGTATTAGATGCAGGGCTGTAGCATTGTCTCTTCAGCAACTGCGCTACGTTAAAGGAAGGTGCAGAAGTACGTAAATCTGGACCAAGTAAAGGTGAAAGAACTTTATTCTGGTTTGGAGGAAGGACAAGGAAAGAAGTGTGTACAGTCTTCCCATGTCTCTTGTTCTTCATAATCGAAATATTTTTGTTGTGGTGGAAATGTGTTGGAATTGAACATTTGTGTATCTCAGCCGGGGAAGTTTCTAACAGGTCCTTGTGAGCGAAGAGGAACCGTTGTGAGCGTTGAATGGTTTGGAGTACTAAGGGATCTCATGAGCACAGAGGGGTCTTCCCAGCACAGTGCTAATCTTGTGAACAGAGTAAGACGCTTATGAATACAATTATCCCCATGAGACTATTAATAGTGAATGGCTTACGAGCGCAGTGGGAATCTTGTGTGCGCGCCGAGAGTCTTGTGAGCACAGTATTAATCTTGGGATGGCATTGGGAGTTTTGTGAGTGCAGTGGAAATCTTGTGGTCTCAGTGGATTCTTGTGGGTGCAGTGAGACCTCTATGAGCACAGCAGAGGTAGTTGCGAGAGCAGCTGAAATATTGTGAGCACATAGAGTCTTGGATACACATCACAGGTCTTGTGTACGCAGTGAGTCCTGTAATGCAGTGAATCATTGAAATACAGTGGTTATGAGCGCAGCTGGGAGTCCAGTGAGCGTGTGGCATGCTTGTGAGCACAGTGGGAGTCTGTGAGTGTAGTAAGACCCTGATGAATGCAGCTAAAGCTTTATTATTGGAGTGAGATATTTTTTTGCACAGTTAGAATCTTCTGAGGATTCTTAGCATACTGCTAGTACAGTAAACTTATTCTTACCGCATTGGAACTCTTGTGAGTACAGTGGCATCCTTGTGAGTGTATTATAGTGAGTGCGTTGGGAGTTTTTTGATTGCCGTCAAAGTCCTGAGTAAGATGGGATGCTTCAGCACTGTGGACCTCATAATCTGTGTGAGTGCATTAGGAGTCTTGTGAGCAATGTGGAACTTCTTGTGTGAGTCTTTGTTAGCGCAGTGGGACTCTTGTAAATCCAGGGAGACGCTTTTGAAAGCTGAGACCTCTTCTGAGTAAAGTGTAAGCCTTGTGAGCTCAGCAGAAGCCTTGCGAGCAAAGCAGAAGCCTTGTAAGCGCAGCAGCAGCCTTGTAAGCACAGTGAAAACCATGTAAGTATAGTGGAAGCCGTGTGAGCACAGTGGAAGCCTTGTGAGTGGAGTGGAAGACTTGTGAGCACAGTGTAAGCCTTTTGAGCAAAGTGGAAGCCATGTGAGTGGAGTGTAAGCCTTGTGATCAGTGGAAGCCATGTGAGCATAGTGAAAGCCTTGTCAGCATAGTGGAAGCCATATGAGTGCGTATCGGAAGTCGTTTTAAGCCCATTGGTACTTTTTAAGTGCTAATGCGAAATGGGTGCAGTGTAACTCATTATCGACTGATATGGGCGGCCAGATTGACCATAAGTGTTCAAGACGAGTTTTATGGGCCCTAAAGTCCTACTGATCCGCAGGGGTGCTGATCCATAGGACTGCCGATCCGTAGGGCTGCTGATCCGTAAGCCGTACACTCTTATTATAGAAGTGACCCGCCCCGACCATATGTTTCACGCACGGGTATAAGTATGGAAGTCCTTTATAGTGTACTGTAGAGTGTAGCTCTGACACACAAACGTACTCATTATAACACTGACTTTTACATATACAGTTCTTCCAACAGTATACAGACTCCGTCTTGTCCAAAGTTGTGTTTCGCCAGCATGGAGAAAGTTAATTCTAGATATCTCTGTCCCACAGAGAAGGGCCAGTTCTGCTGGGATCTTGTATGGACAGTTAGTAATAGTGGCACTTAGTTTTGTTGAGCGGCTATGTTTATGTAAGGGAGGGTCCTTCTACAGAGTACTAACATGTAAGAACACATGAAGGGACACGGATCTCCACCTTCTTAAATGTCCACTCCTTGCCAGGAACGAACCCAAGTCAGGGGGATTGTGAAGCAAAGACGCCACCTCCAGGAACTGAGGGTGTCGGTGTGTAGGGTAGATATGGCCCCGCTTCACCCTGCCTGGAATACACACGGCTTCCACTCTTGCCACCGAATGTATTGTGATATATTTAGGTAACAAACTAAGGACACCAGGTAAAGCACAGGCAACGGGGGGGGGGGGAGAGGGAGCGGAAGGCAGGTGGAGAGAAGAAGCGGTGGGAGGATTTTAGCTCAGAAAGAGAGAGAGAGAGAGAGAGAGAGAGAGAGATATGCAGCACAAAGTGTCCACGTTAAGACACCCCCTTAATTAATGTCCCCGTGTAGTTGGTGGCTGGGATATACCACCTCGCCAATTCCAGCACCACCCAGAAAACATCACCTCCCCATAGCAATAACCTGGGGACACACACACACACACACACACACACACACACACACACACACACACACACACACACACACACACACACACACACACACACACACACACACACACACACACACACACACACACACACACACACACACACACACACACACACACACACACACACACACACACTGCAATCTCGTTTTTTTTTCCCCTCGAAAGAATAGAATTACGGCACTAAACCTTTGCCTTAGCCCCCTCCCCATGTGCCCCCCCTCTGTTCTCTCATCCCCCTCCCTCTCACCCAGTGCTTTCCTCTCCCTCCTCTTCCATCCCCTACCAACTCTTCTTCTTCTTCATCAGTTTCTCACCTCTACTTCACATTACCCATCCCCTTCCACTCCTTTCCTTTTCATCAGTTACCCACTTCTCCCTCCCTCCCCCTCTTTCACCCTTCTCCTTTCACCATCCACGCTTTCCCTTTTCCTCCATACTACTCCGTCTTGTCCCCCCTCTCTTTCTCCCCTTCCCTCCTCATTTATTTCTCTCTCCTCTCTCCCTACCCCCCACACAAACACTTTTCTTTCCTCGTAAGAAGAAAGGAAAACTGCAACATTACGGAAGATGAACACTTGCAAAGATTACTTGCGATGTATTCTTGTTTTATTGTACTTATTTTTGTGTATTTTTTCATATATTGCTCGTATTACACTATGGTTTGGTTGTTTCGGTAACTTGGGATGAAGATGGGGATTGGAGGAGGAGTGAAAAGTAAGACTGGATTAGAAAGGGAAAGAAGAAAAAAGGGAGAGGAGGAAGTAAAAGGCGGGAACGGAGGAGAGGATAGGGAAGAAAGGGTTAGAAAATTACGGGAGTGACGGTGGGAGGTTTGGAAGGAGAGGGGGAAGTGGAGGGGGTTGGAGGAGGGAGGAATAAAGTGGTGAGGAGGGAAAGGTAGGAACACAATATGGGAGGGAGGAAGCAAAGGAAAGGGGAAGAAGGAAGGAATTACGGAAAAGGAAGAAAGAAAGGAGTAAGTAAAGGAAAAGGAGGGGTTGAAGGAGAGGAAGAATGAAAAGAGATGAGAATGGAGGAAAGGAGGGAGTAGAGGGGAGGAAGAAGGAGAAAGGAGGGGTGAAAGTGTGGAAGAAGAGAATGGGCGGGGGAAGCAGGGAAAGGTGTCGAGGCAATGGAGTGGGGGACGGATGGAAGGAGGAAGGAAAGAAAAGTTGTGGGAAATGAGGGAAGGGAGGAGTAGGAGAAGGAACTGAAGCAGCAAGGGGAGGAAAAATTTAGAGGGTTGGAGAAAGGGAGGAAAAATCTAGAGGGTTGGAAGAAAGGGACGGAGTGGGTTTAGGAATGGAGGAAATGAAGGGAGTACAAGGGAAAGCAAACATCAGCATATTGTGTGTGATATCGAGGCTGTATTTATATTGGGTAGGTTAAAACTAAGGTACATTCTAGTAGCCTAAGACAAGGATACCAAAGCAGTAAGGCTCCCACCACCCACCAGTCCCCCCAGTATAAGGCGGCAGGAAAAGTGAGAAAAGTTACCATGCACCATAGACAAGCTGTAGTGGAAATGTATTGGATGGGAAAAATGGAAATAATTTTTTACGCCATCGTAACAAAGGAAATTAACATCCCGTCAACATTATGTACCATTGCGGACAGTAATATCAGTTCACTTCCTTAAGAGAATAACAAGGCAGTGTGCAATGACTTTTGAAACGTAGTGATGTTATCCTCGAAACGTAACATAGTTTAGAATGTTCTGTAAGAGTTTCGTAATTTTTCGACCAAAAGGTTGAGCTGTGTTCCTGACTGCTACAGTAAATTATTATTTGTGTGTGTGTGTCCTCCATGCAGTGGATTGTAAAGAACATTATAGTTCTTATGGTAAGTATAACATTCAGGAGATAACATGTTTACACTAGGTGGGGATCAGAAGGTAAATAGTTATTACTATATCACAATTTACCAGGAAGGAAAAGGGGAGTGGGGCATACAGTAGGAGGGAAAGGAAAGAAAGGGTGAGGAGGGATGGAGGGAAGCCGAAGGAAGTTAAAGAAATGAACTAGGGATGGCGGTAATGGAGTAAATAATGGAAGGAGTGACGTAGGGAAGGAAATGGATGAAGGAAGGAGGGAAGAAGGCAAAGGATGGAAGAAATAGAGCATGTAAATAGAAGTAGGGAAGGAGGAGAGCGAAAGATGGAGGGAGAGAGAGAGAGAGAGAGAGGAAAGGTTGGAAATTATGTTGAAAAGGAGTGAGGAATGAGAGAGAGAAATTGGGGGAGAGAGGGAGGAACGAAAAGATACTACAGAAAGGAAAGAGAGAAAAAAAAATGTAGGTGATTGAGAAATGGGAGAAGAAAGAGAAAATGTTGTGTGTATTTACTCCTAACTTTATATTATATTCTTCCTTTCCTCCTCTGTCCTCTCCCCATCCCTGTTTCACAATCTTCACGCCTTTGCATAGAAATCCTGTTCACTCTTCCCCCGTGCATTGTTCATCGTTCTTCCTTTTCTCTGTCCCCCTTTTCCCTCCCCCTCCAGGATTTTTAAAAATATTTATGGTGGGTTGTTATTTCTCGGCCATCGCACTGAAGGTGTTAATACTTCATGCAATTTCTTTTGTTTCTCTAAATAATCCTTGACTGTTAATCTCTTGGAAAAATTGTCATACTTACATTCTTTCCTTTACCTATATGTCTCCTGTCCTTTGGTCAATAACATATCAGTAATCTCTGTCATCCTGCCTACTACAGTTGTATCCAACACATTTTCCAACCACTCTTAACAGCTGCCATCATAGCTCTCACACTTCTGTATCATCCTTTCCCGTGTGTGTGTGTGTGTGTGTGTGTGTGTGTGTGTTTTTGAGTAACCCAGGTCTGTCTTGCAGAAGCAGACCCATCAACCGCAGGCAAGCAGTTGCCTCTGCAGGTCCGTCTCGTGCAGTGTCCAGATACTTCACTTATCAGACGGCGTCTCGCCACTGCGAGGCGTGGGAAAGAGTATGGAGGTGTGATTTCCTGATGGACCCCGCATTTGCGTCTCTCCATCCAGTTAACAGGGGTAGGCTCCACGGTATAAACGGTTCCCTGGGTTTCAGGCAACCATTAGGCTTGTCACTCAGTGCAGAGGCACCTGAAGTAGAAAGGGGAGTGATAAAAAGTCACATGAAGAATGGGAGAAATAGGAAGAGAGGAAAGCAGTCACAGAAAAACAATGATGCAGGTGAAGCAAGTCGTAGGCAGCACTACGTCAAGTGAATGGATGATGGTCGCCATCACCTACCACATTTTCCATGTATAAACGCATAATTATGCAGATATTGCTTGCCTTTGTCCGTCACCATTCTTTACTGTAATATGTCTTACCTTATTGAGCACATTGGTGCATCTCCACAGAAAACTATAATAATTTCCTTACCTCTCCCATCCTCCCCATGATCACCCTTTTCCTTGTAACTGTATAGTTGTACATACCTTTCACCCTGACCAGCCATGCGACTTTCTTCCCTGCAATAATTTCTTTTGCCCGAACAACCACAGTTATGCCATTTAATTTTCCTGCCACAGCGAAAAAAACAGATGAAGGTAATATTTTTCTTTGTTGGAATCCATTACCCTGTGTACAACTGTGCCATGTACTTTGCTGACACAGAACAAACAAACTACGGTACTCTTTAACGTGTTACCTCCTCTCCCCTTCTGTTACTCTTTCCCTCTCATATACACACAGTTATCATATGTACACCCATCCAGTCACACGGCAACCAACCATGTTGCCTAGGAGTCCCCATAACCCTCAGTAACCCGTCCACTCCACTACAATGACTTCCCATGCTTCAGCATGTCAGCACTTAACCACACGCTTTAGCATTTCAACACACGCTGTAGCACTTCAGCACTTCAGCACACGCTTTAGCACTTCAGCACTACAACACACGCTTTAGCGCTTCAACACTTCACCACGCGCTTTAGCACTTCAGCACTTCAACACACGCTTTAGCACTTCAGCCCTTCAACACACGCTTTAGCACATCAGCACTTCAACACACGCTTTAGCACTTCAGCACTTCAACACACGCTTTAGCACATCAACACTTTAACACACGCTTTAGCCTTCAACACACGCTTTAGCACTTCAACACACGCTTTAGCACTTCAACACACGCTTTAGCATTTCAACACACGCTGTAGCACTTCAACACTCGCTTTAGCACTTCAACACACGCTTTAGCACTTCAGCACTTCAACACACGCTTTAGCAAATCAGCACTTCAACACACGCTTCAGCACTTCAGCACTTCCACACACGCTTTAACTTTTCGCCAAACATCCGATTTGCTTCAAGACCCTGAATAAAGCGAAGAAAAATCACGTGTTTACAGTGACACTGGTTTGAGACATAATAAACAAATGTGCGGTTAACTCTGAATGCCAGAGGTTTTTCTATATTGAATCAGTTTGTATCAAGAAGTATTTGGAAAAATATTCATCACATCGGAAGGGAACATTTTAACACCCTTATTGTAAGAGGTTCTTTCCACTTTTGAAAAATACTTTTTGTAGTAACCAAATCTAAATTTTTGGACGACATCGACAAAACATTATACTGGGGTAAATAATCGAATGTATTTTGTAGAAACCAAATTAATTAAAAAAGAAAAAAAGTTAAATGGAGAAGAGCTCAGTTCAGCGGTATCCCAGATTTGAGGTGGGAGACCAGAATCAGTTGGGGTGACAGCGTGAGTGGAGACCCGAGAGAGAGAGAGAGAGAGAGAATGTATCATAAATGACGTTACTTGAGCGGGTAAATTTGGCCTGAGTTCAAGATGAGATAGCGCGGCGGTGGTGAAGAGCGTGATGAATGATTGAGTGCCAGAATAATGATGAGGTGTGTGAGGATGATGGCCACGTACTGAATTCAAGATGCGAGTGCGTGAGGCAGGTAATAAAGTCTGATTGTGGGTTTGAAAGTGCTTTAATTGGATGATGAGTGCGTGGTGATTGATGGATGAATGAAGTGTGGGATGAATGACAGTGTGTGTGAGGATAAACTTGTACCGAATGGACGATGAGAGTGCGTGATGGTGGATGGTGAAGCGTGAGGAGTTTGAGGCGAATGACGAATTGCTTGAGTATGGAAAACGGTTCTAAATTGAGAGTGTGTGTGAAGGTGTGTTGTGGGTTGGGAGTGGTGTGGTGATGAGTACGGGATTGAGTGCGTGAGGTGGTGTGAAGTTGAGTGTGTGAGGTTGTGTGTGGTTGTGGGAGGTGGTGAGTGCGGGACTGAGTGCCTGAACTCGTGAGTGTGTGAGAGAGTGACAGGTGACAAAGGCCTCGGTCAATATCCCCCTTCAAGCTGCTCCCCCGGGCGAGGTAAGAGGGTGAGAGATGGTGGGAATGGAGATGCTGCGACCCACCCATCCAGGAGTACCATCAGGGCCAAGGTTACGAGGACATGATGCAGGCAGGCAGACTGACAGCACACACAAAGGAAGGGATTAAGAAGGCAAAGTGGCAGACAGGCACAAGATGCCTAAGGACCCTGGCAGGGGGGAAGGTGCTCAGACAAGTTGTAAGCAAAAGACAGACAGACAAAGATGGAAGTAACATGCAGCTCGGCAAGGGGCTGACAGGAAGGCAGATACAGACAGGTAGGTAGGCAGGGGAGGTGATTCACATGTGGGTAGGAAAGCAGGAGTCAGGCAGGAAAAGGCAAAGAGGTGGATAAGTGGGGAAGGAGACAGATAGCGTGGCAGACAGGTGGGGAGGTAGCAGTCTGTGTGATAGTCAAGAGGCAAGATGAGAGTGGCAGGTACAGGATCTTGAGAGGGAGGCAGAGAGGTCGGCAAGAGGGAAGGCAAGGAGGTAGTAAGGCAAGGAGAGATAGACAGACAGTGTCACGAATCAATTCGCGACATTTCCTTTTTGTGAGAAACCACGAACTATTAGTGGAAAACTCACTGTGTATCGCTCAGCTAACCGTTTCTCCCTCCATTATCGGAGTATACTTTTCAAATAATTCGTCACCGTTTTCAAAGAGTGACCGATTTAATGCACGTCACTAAGTGCTGTACTGAGCGATACTATTGTTTTTTTATTGTTCGCCTCTGCTTCCTCATTTGACCGTTAAAAAAATGCGGCCGAGTGCTCCGCTTTCCCACGACTTAGTCAGTCTTGTGATTGATGTGACGGAGGAAGGACCTGTGCCGCAGTGTGAGAGGTCAGCTAGTACCCAAACTCCACTTCACAGTTAGTCCAGTCTTCTCACCCATCTGGTGATACGCAGCATTCATCGACTATAGTATTTCTTTTGTGTATTTTCTAGTTATAAGAGTTTAATTAAGGTGTTCTTCCCTAGGCGTAAGTATTTAGCTATTGCGTGAGTGAGTGAGCGAGTGCGTCTCATTGATTTGAAATGTAACGTTAAATTTATTTTTTGTAATTAATAAATTTAACAGTTCCTTTCTCGAGCTTATTGTAAAGTAAAAATCTTGTTTCATTTTTCCATAATTAAGCTTATTTTCCATATAGCTCCTAGCTTGCATAAACGTTTGCTTTCATAACTGGTACTTAGACCAGTCTTGTATTAACGTAAAATCCGTTGTGCCATAGGAGTTAAGCATCAGCAAGAACCTGATGTTATTATTATTAGTATTAGTTATTTATTGTCAGGGGTGATGTAACTTTCTCCAGAGGCTAACAGTACAGTAATTCAGCAATTGTGAGTAATTAGTCTCTGCTGTGTACTGTTGAGAAAGTTTATAAATTCTCGTTCTTGAGAATCTTAGCAAGTCAGCGTAAAGTAATCGTTGCTTGATGTAGCAAGACAATCATTGTCTTTGCTCTTCAATATTATTGAATATTATTATCAAATTAAATAATATTTAACCATTTATTCCAAAATTACCGTGATATTATAAAAACCCCGTGACAATTGGCGACCTCATTCCAGGATATTAACTCCTAGCTCTAAAGCTATTCACGAGATAGTGCTCACTCATTCATATTTAGGTATTTATCATTAAAGTTTATAGACACAAGTTTACTGGTGTTTACCGTTAATTTAGCAAGTGAGTTTTTGCTTTATTAATCAATAGAGTACTTAACTCTAGTTTATTCTTGGTAACGCCAGACGATTTTATTCGCTTCTGGGAAGTCAGCGTACCCATTGTGTTTATTATTGAGTCTTCCCAATCATTTGCATTTTTGCTTTAATTTTTGCCAGTTAACTAGATAAGACTGGTCACCACTAGCTTGTGTCTGTATTCTTTATTTGTTATTAGCATTCGTTTGCGAAGCAGCAATCAGTACTGAGTCGCTAGTTACTTAGTAAATTGAGCTAGCATCATGGCAGCCAGTGCTTATGTACAGGAAGCTAAAGATATTGGTCTCACAGACCCAGAGAAAATACAGAGTTACGTTCTCTCACGGTTCAATTACGAGCAAGAACGTGAGAAAGATGCTCGTGAAGAGCGTAGGATTCAGCGCGAGTACGAGCGAGAACAGCGCGAATACGAGCGAGAACAGCGTGAGGAACGCGAAAAACAGCGTGAACACGAACAAAAACAACGCGAGCTCGAGTTAGAAAAAGAGCGACAACAGCGCGAACACGAGCTAGTACACGAGCGAGAACAGCGCGAACAGCGTGAAAGAGAGCGTGCATATGAACAAGAGCAGCGTGAGAAAGAGCGCGAATACGAGCGTGAACAACGAGACAAAGAACGAGAACATGAACTTGAAGTGCTGAAGCTCAAGCGAGATTCCTTGGCTTCAGACACATCTGGTGCAGTTGGTTCAAGCTCCACGAGCGCTCTCCCTGCACATGTTATGGCGACCCCACACATCAAGCTTCCCCCATACAAAGATGGCGAGCGAATCGAGCCATACATAGCTCGATTTGAAGACATGGCTCAGCTTTACCAGCTCGATGATGCAGCTAAGCGGCTTCAGTTTCTTAGCCTGTTTGAGGGCCCTGCCCTCGATATTCTCCACAGAATTCGTGGAGACAATCTCACGTATGAAGTGATGAAAGCTGCACTCATTAAGGCGTATGGTCTCACAGTAGACGACGCCAAAGCTCAGTTCATGCGAGCTCGTCTCCAAGACAAGGAGACAGCTGTTCAGTTCCTCGACCGTCTCACTGCTTACCTAGGTGAGTGGATGGAGAAAGACGAAACTCCTTCCACGCGTGAGGGGATAATTGACCTTATGCTGCGTACACAGCTAGAGAGGTCGTGGCCTGCTGAGCTCATAGCACAGCTTAAGATCTGCCAGGTGAAAGATGCCAGCCAAATGGTAGAGAAGGCTGACGCATTCTTTACTGCATACGGGTATCAAGCTCGTAAGCAAAACACCTGGAGCAGAAAAGATACTGCCAAGTCTGGGAAGCCGTCTCAGACTGAACCCCAGCAACAAGGCCATTCTCAGAATAATGGCCAAGGTCCAAAACCGCAGTGGAAGGACCAGGGGCAAAACACTCAGAAACCTGAGTGGAAGAGGTACAACAAGTACCCTAACCAGCAGCAGTATCAGCCACGCAATCGACCTTCGGGACAAGCTTTTTCACCACCAGCTCAAAAGAGGCAGGAAGCGAATGCAGCCTTCATTCCTCAGCAGCAGCCTGGTGGTCACGTCCCTACCAGTGTGGGTACTTCCCCACAGTTCACTAGTCCCACAGTGACAGTGAACCCCCCTCCACAGATGGCCAATGTTCCATCTTCTCAATATAATCCTCAAGGCACAATGTTTGCCACATCAATTCAGCAGCCTCATGAGTGGCTAGCTGCATTCTCCACAGGCCCTCCCACTGGTGACAGTACCTTCCTTCTACAGCCAGGGTTTGTGGGAGGCATTCCTGTGAAGGTCCTGAGAGACAATGGTTCCTCAGGTTGCTCTGTTAAGCAGAGTTTAGTTCGGCCTGAGCAGTATACAGGTCGACAGATCCATGCAAGCCTTATTGATGGATCATTGAGATTGTTCCCTGAGGCATGTATCCAGGTGGCATCTCCATTTTATACTGGTACGACACTTGCGGTTGTCATGCCAGAGCCTCTATTTGACTTAATAGTAGGCAATATTCAAGGAGTCAAGGATAGTTGCTCCGATGACGCTACTCAGACTTCGGCTGCTGCGGTAACACGAGCCATGGTTGAGGCTCCAGACTGTGTCACCCCAGTGATCATTGAATCGCCGCAAGATCTGATGTGCAGTCAACTTGTTGTGCAAGAACAACATTCTGACCCGACACTTGCTACCGTGCGGAACAAACAAAAGGGTCGAGTGATAAAGTATTCACGGGGAGGTCGAGCCAAGTTCCTTCGTAAACAAGGACGGCTCTACCGTGAGTCACGAACACCCGAGGGCGAGGTTCGATTGCAGTTTGTCGTTCCCGCCAAGTACCGCCTAGCAGTGTTACAATGGGGTCATTGTTCAGCCTCAGGAGGTCACATGGGCAAAAGGAAGACCCAGGGCCGTATCCGAGCTGACTTTTTCTGGCCAGGAATGGGACGGGACATAGATAGTTTTGTCCGTTCCTGCAGTGTGTGTCAAAGTAACACCACTAATCAGGGACATGCCCTTCCTGTGCCGTTTCTAACCACACCTGTAATCTCTGAGTCAGTTGAGAGACAGGATAGTGGTAATGTGGGTGTAGACCTGATGTCGCACCTACTAGCTGCTTACTAACTAGCAACTGTTGTATGTTGGGTTCCGTAATAGGCATCCTAAGCGATTTGAGTAATCCAAGGGACCAGCCTGGTTCCCAGTTAAAAGTGTAGACCAGACGTCTCACTCGTTGGCCCTACAGGACACAGTATATCCAGGGCTTGTACATACGTGTATACCATAAGTTAAGGGGGAAGTTTGAGAACCTTGCAGAGACAGTCCGAGGCTGTGTATGAATTACCTTGTGGAATGTCTCGAGCTGTGGGCCTCTCTGAGGATTCCCGGAGAATGCACATTACCCACATGAGTGTTCACACCCACGGTGGGTGTTAAAACGTGACCTGCCCGAGATTGCGTAGCGATTTTCAGCTTCCTGTATTACTCGTAAGTGTAGAGTTAGGTTAACCAGTAAACTGCCCGTTCTAAGCAATTTGTGAATTCAAGAACTGGCACGTTTCCTGGTTAATAATGTTAGGTTAACCAGTAAACTGCCCGTTCTAAGCAATTTGTGAATTCAAGAACTGGCACGTTTCCTGGTTAATAATGAAAGCGTTAACCAGTAAGCTATAAGGGTTCTAAGCAATTTGTGAATTCAAGAATTACGTTTCCTGGTTAATAATGACAAGTACTGATTGCTAGGCAGAGAGAGAGAGAGAAATAACAGTTTTGATGCTCCACCTTAATTCTTTTCGCAGGTGTAGCTGGTGGGTGCAGCATTGCCGTGCAGATCAGCTGGCCGTTCCTGTTGCATGCTGCCGCCCCTTCTCTTCTGCCTCGTCATCATTATTTTACTATAAATTTGTATTACTGTGTCATTTTACACGTAGGTACAGTTACACTACAACTGTCACACCTACACCTTGTATTACATACACTACACTACATAACAATTAGTTGTTAATGTAAATGTAGCGAACTTTCGCTCAGTTTGACCTGAGTACAGGATTTTCACAGTCGTCACGGAGTTTTTCCCTCAAGCTTGTTTCTATTAACGTAAATACGAGGTTTTTTCGCTCACTGGCGACTGCGACATACTCCTGTAGCAGGATAGCACACACACCACAGTGTGAATCTTGTGTGACTGAGTTAGGATGTATATGTATGTATATTGAAATCTTTCTTCTGAAGGAAGAAAGATTTAATTTTCAAGGGGCGTAATGTCACGAATCAATTCGCGACATTTCCTTTTTGTGAGAAACCACGAACTATTAGTGGAAAACTCACTGTGTATCGCTCAGCTAACCGTTTCTCCCTCCATTATCGGAGTATACTTTTCAAATAATTCGTCACCGTTTTCAAAGAGTGACCGATTTAATGCACGTCACTAAGTGCTGTACTGAGCGATACTATTGTTTTTTTATTGTTCGCCTCTGCTTCCTCATTCGACCGTTAAAAAAATGCGGCCGAGTGCTCCGCTTTCCCACGACTTAGTCAGTCTTGTGATTGATGTGACGGAGGAAGGACCTGTGCCGCAGTGTGAGAGGTCAGCTAGTACCCAAACTCCACTTCACAGTTAGTCCAGTCTTCTCACCCATCTGGTGATACGCAGCATTCATCGACTATAGTATTTCTTTTGTGTATTTTCTAGTTATAAGAGTTTAATTAAGGTGTTCTTCCCTAGGCGTAAGTATTTAGCTATTGCGTGAGTGAGTGAGCGAGTGCGTCTCATTGATTTGAAATGTAACGTTAAATTTATTTTTTGTAATTAATAAATTTAACAGTTCCTTTCTCGAGCTTATTGTAAAGTAAAAATCTTGTTTCATTTTTCCATAATTAAGCTTATTTTCCATATAGCTCCTAGCTTGCATAAACGTTTGCTTTCATAACTGGTACTTAGACCAGTCTTGTATTAACGTAAAATCCGTTGTGCCATAGGAGTTAAGCATCAGCAAGAACCTGATGTTATTATTATTAGTATTAGTTATTTATTGTCAGGGGTGATGTAACTTTCTCCAGAGGCTAACAGTACAGTAATTCAGCAATTGTGAGTAATTAGTCTCTGCTGTGTACTGTTGAGAAAGTTTATAAATTCTCGTTCTTGAGAATCTTAGCAAGTCAGCGTAAAGTAATCGTTGCTTGATGTAGCAAGACAATCATTGTCTTTGCTCTTCAATATTATTGAATATTATTATCAAATTAAATAATATTTAACCATTTATTTCAAAATTACCGTGATATTTTAAAAACCCCGTGACAGACAGACAGACAAACAGACAGCTCTAATTCCTCTTCCTCAACAAATAATTTTCCATACTACACTTTCCTGCGTTGTAGGAAAACCCAGTAAGAGGCAAACACAGGAACTTAATTGTGTATGCAGTCTGAAACATTAGAGTAAATAAGAATTTATTCGTTCTCCTGTGTTTCCCATTCATTTTGCCCAATTGTAAGAGTGAATCAATCGCATTTGATAGGAAAATGCATTGTCTACGTATACATTTGAATTTGTTGTTATACTAAGGTATAAGCAATTGGTCCATTAATTAGATATATAGCCAAGTGCAATTGTGTTCTCAGAACCTTAAAAGGAGGTTCAGGTTGGTGTATGTGACAGTTGTTGTGGTAAATGGCCCCATGATTTGCCTACAAGCACGCACGTTCACTTTTAAAGCCAAAGGTATTGTGACTGGCATATATGTGGTACATTAGATGATGTTAGAGAGACAACATCGTGGGCTTCAACCGGGACATGCGAGTGAAAGGGATAGTTACGAGTCTGGTGAAACTGTGTGTGTGTGTGTGTGTGTGTGTGTGTGTGTGTGTGTGTGTGTTTCTAGTCGTTCCATTTGCAAATTGTTGTTTCCCCACACCAAGAGGAAGGTATTTTGTTTACATTATTTTTCCTAGGGTGATGGTGGAGCGTGTCCATATACGAGTATGTGTGTGTGTGTGTGTGTGTGTATCTATCTATCTATCTATCGTTTATATCTATATCTATCTATCTATCTGTATACTGTATATATAGAGAGAGAGATAATTAGATAGATAGATAGATATATCACCCCTGTGGTTTTTAACCTTCCCTCCCCCACCACCCCTTCTCCTCCTTCACCCGTCGTCCTTCTTCCCCAGTGCTCCTGCAATCTCAACTTTCCTCTCCCTCTTTATTGCTCTGACTCTCTGCATTCCTTCCTCCTCTCTTCCGTCCTTCTTTACCCTTATTCTCCTCTCTTTCTTCCTTCTTCGTCTCCTCCCTCCTCTCATTCTTCCTTCTTTGTCTCCTTCTTTCTCTCCTCCTTCTTTGTTTCCTACCTCCTCCTTCCCGTGTTTCTTTGCCTTCTTCGTACTCTCTTTTTCCCTCATTCATTCCACCCTGCTCCTCTTCCAATGCTATTTTCGTATCAGATTTCCTTATCCAGTTTATTTCTCTCTCTCTTTCGTTTCCTGCACCCCCGCCCCCGTGCGAGCTTCTACTCCTCCCCCGTTTCTCCTCCCCTCTCCTCCTTTTATTCTCCTCTACTCCTCTTGGTTTCTCTCACCCTCTTTCTTGGTCTCCTTGCCTCCTATCATCCACTTTCCCGACCCATCCTCTCCTTCCTTCTTTCCTTCCTTCCTTTCGTCCTTCAGTTCTTACTTCCTCCCGCCCTCTCTTACCTCCTTCAGAGACCTTACTTCCACCTTCCCTCCCTCCCTCCCTCCTCCTCGTATGCTCTTTGCCCTCCCGCCTCCCTCCTCCTAATCCTCGTTTTATACTACTCAGATCTTCTCTTTCCCTCCTTTCGTCCTTACTTCTCCTTCTCTTATTCTTCTCCCTCCCTCCCTTCTCGTTTCCTCCACTCCTCCCCATGCTCCTCTCCTCCTCTCTGTCGCGCCGTTGCTCAATATGACCTCGTTTGGGTGCGAGATGTAAGCATAAGGGTTTTTCTGGTTGCAAAATTGGTCCTTGGCGTTCTATAAGAAGCAGACCACTAAACTTGTTGCACCTTAAGTTGGCCCAGATTTTTGTCCTTAGATTGCAGCTTATTTCACTTTGCTCTGTAGCTGGGGGGAAAAAAAAAAAAAAAAAAAAAAGGCTTCAGTTCTGCATCCTTTCTGTACCATCTCCTCATGACTAGCATCATATTAATCTGCTGCTACAGTTCAGCATTCAAGATGGCGAGGCGGCAGTTTTAGGCCAAGCGAGAGTAAAAGAGGTATAGTAGTGACAATAACCGTAATTGAGGGATATAAAGTATGAGTGGGAAAGGTTACTGTGTTTGGGGTGCTGTATGAGGAATGGCTGATGAGGTACATGTTACGTAATTGAGGGATATACTGTATAGGTGGAAATGGTTACTGTGTTTGTGGATCTGTTAAAGTGGTAGTTGATAAGATATGTAATAGAGGGATGTATATGTGAGAGTGGTTACTGTGTTGGTGGTTTTGTACTAGTGGTGGTTATGATCACAGAACCATACCACTAATCGTCACCGTAACCATAAATGGGGTCATTAAAGTGGGAATGATTACTATGTTTGTCATTCTGTAAGAATAATATTTGACGAGATAAAAGCAGACCACGAGTAGCGACCATAACCGTATAATCACACTTGCCCTTCTCAAGGATGTCGCCTTTTTACATATATATATTTTTTTTACCACCACCAAAAACTTAACGGTATATTAGGCTTAGGGATGACATTTCATAGTGAAGTGGCTGGAAACAGTCATCCAAAAAGCTTTAAATGTTTATTGATTTATTCCTGCCGTAGCCAGCCACTTTTGTTTAGCTTGAAAAGAGCCTCGTAGTAAAGGGATAAAAAATCTGGTCAATAATTATCAAGTGTTTTCATGGATGGAAAAGTTGTGGTGAGATTAGAGGCGTGAAAAGTGATATCACTTACCGTAAATCGCATCCATAAATTCCATAACGAATAAAATTGTCATTTTTTAAAGTATTATATCTGGTCACAAATTGGTGTTAGCCATGTATCAGTAAGGCTGTGGTGGTCACTGGGGGCCGTACAGTAGTCTGGTGGGCTTTACACTCGTTCTGACACCTTTTTATACTTGTTGTTGTACCGCCAGGCAGTGTTGCTACGACTGGGAGATACTTCACACTGGAGCAGATAGATACACACTTCATTAACACTTTCAGCATGACAAGGGTTTCTTGGAATTATCTGGTGTTGGCAAGAATATAAGAGAAGCAAAGGGCGTCGTTTTGTAATGAATTAATATCGACGTGGTTAGCAAAATTAGAATAAAAGATAATATTTGCGAGAGATATCCAGAAATAAGTTCCTAAGGAAGAGGAATTGGAAAGCTATCAGTACTGACTAGAATACAGGCCTTGGGGTCACATCCTCGTTCTTATCAGTTTATTATTTACAGTTGCACGAGCTGATAGATTTAATGCCATAACTACGGTATATCCTTTCTCTTACCAGGCTCTTGTGTGCACAGGACTTTCTTCTGTGTCTGTGGTTATGTAGTAATTCAGTTGTATAACAGAGTTACACGAGTAAATCGGTTAAGAGGCTTATGTTCTCACACTGCACACCGATTATCTCATTATTTGCTGTTGTAGTTGGCTGCTGCTCTAAATATCTGCAAGTATATAAACCCTTCCAGTAACATAGCATTTCCTTTTTTTTTTTTTTTCCTGTAGCTTATTCGCTCTATTTAAAACAATGTTATTCTTGTAAGAAAAGGGGAAAAAAAAACTCAGACTTCTTTACTACTTGGAGACTTCCCCAGGCTGAGTAAAATCGTGTGACAGCAGCAAGAAAAATATAAAAATGTCGTTTTCAGTCAACATGTCGGGATAAGTAGGGTAACCAGGGAGCCACCGCAGGTTCATGTTGATGTAACGTTGTATTAAATTGTCACAAAACAAGGCAGTGCGGCGTTGTGGTTGGCGTGCTGGAGTGGTGGTGTGTGCTGTGGTAGAGTGGGATGGTGTAAACTGATATATAACCTGATCGTGGTTTGGTGTTTATGGTGTGTTGATACAGCGTTATGGTATATTGTAAACTGATAGTGTAATCAGATCATGTTATGGAATTAATGGTGTGTTGATATAGTGTTGTTGTATGTTGTGGTGTAAACTGATAGTGTAATTTACTCGTGTTTTCGTGTTCATGGTGTGTTGATAAAGCGTTGTGGTATATTATGCTGGAAAAATCAAGGTCGTGTGGCAGTGTTGAGTAAGATGTATGATATAGTGTCAGGTAGCGGTAATGAATTTGTGTATTGTGAAGTGTGAGGTAATGCGTTGGTTTTGTAGTGTTGGGTGTGTGGTTTAGTGTAATGGCGTGGAATGGTGTGTCGATGTACAGTTGTGTGGTGGTGATGTGATGTAATGTGAAGGTGCAATGTAGTGTATTACTGCTGTAGTGTGGGGTGGTGTTTTGTGGTGTAGTGTGAAGGTGTGGCTTGATGTAGGCTAATGATGTTTTATATATTGCTGCTTGTTCCTCTGAGGTGGTCCTGATGGTGGTGTTAGTTTGCTAAATTAAAAATTTAGGAAGTACGGTATTGTGGTCTCCAGTACAGCTTGTGCTACTGTCCAAGCCAGTACTTTGGTTTAATGTGGTGATGTGGGTTGGTGTGTTGTGGTGTAGTATGTTGGTGTGGTGAGGTAAATATGATGGCGTGACATCGTGTTGTGGTGGTCATTGTTAAGTGTATCAGTGTGGTGTGGTTTGGGGTAGTGTGTGGTATGACCACAGGTAATGCTGTGGTGCCAGGGTATTGTTTAGTCTGGGGGATGTACTGTGGATATCTGCACACTCCACTCCAACACAGGGCTGCAGTTGGGCACAGTACGCTGTAAAATGTGGTAATACTGTACAGTGTAATGCCGTAGCTCACTGCAGTGTTGGGTGATGTAATGTGCTTGGTCGTGAGTTAAGAGAGCAAGCTTATAGTCTCGTCAGATATACAGCCTCATGTGTCCTCCCAACCACGATAAAACACACTGAATGACTCACTTGTCCCTGTGCTTGAGTCTGTGTACCGCTTCTGTTTGTGTGCTGTTGTTGTGATATTGTGTGCGTGTTTTGTTGCCGTGCCTCTCGTGCTGTGCTTTACTGACTTTACAGTGAAGTGCATCTCTTAGTATCCTATATATCCTTGTTTTGTTACTTTGATGCATCTCTTCTTAGTATCAGCTAACATGCTTCTGGTGCAGTGCTTGTGTTTGCTTTTCTTGAGCTGATTTTGCTGTGTCTCTGTTAGTATGCTGCTGCTGTGTTCGTTAGTGTATGCTTCGTCCTATCACGGTGCTTCTGTTTCTATGCAGTCTTTGTGTCGGTGCTGTGCTGTGCCTCTGTTGCTGTCAGTTTCTGTTCATCTGTTTGCGATGCGATGTGGTGCTTCTCTTCCTTTACATATATTATTGTACCTCTGTTACCGCTACTGTAACTCTATCAGTATTTCCCTAACCCTTTCCCAGTACTCCTTCCAAGGTCCTAGTAAAAAAAAAATAATAAAAATAATAATTCCAGGACTCCAGTTCGTCATGGATCCAGTGATAAATTCCATCAGTATTCAGTTAATGCCGAGCGACTCCTCACGTAACCTACCCAGTTCCAGATTAAAAAGAGCAAGACCAGAATTTTGAATTCTGGTTCCAAAATGCTTAAAGATCTTGATGAGAACCTGAGCTCGGGGACTGAGGCAAGCAACTTTAATCTGGAATGAGATTTACACATTAGTCTCAGCATTTCTGAATTACAACTTTGATCTGCGGAGTACAATGGCGTCTCTTGTACTATATCATTGTTACAGCAAAATGATTTCAGTTCAGTTAAAGGAAGACATCTTTTAATGCAGTGGTTAGGAATATTATATCCTCGCCTCTACACTGCAGTGAATGTTTTGTTTTATCTTATTGTTGCAACCAAGCGATTCTGTTCAACAATTGGGAAATCTCTCGTGGTTAAGGCGTTGCTGTTTTCGTCAGCTGTTTCTCCAAAGCTGAATATAATCAGTTAAAGCCAGCAAAAAGTAACTGTATAGAGCTTAGTTGGCTGAAGGGGGCAGACTGAAGGTTGTTCTTAACCCCATCACAAGAACGACTGTGGTGGGTTCTTATTGTTGGACCCGTTACTCCCAGTCCTTTATGTATGCAACAGGTCAACTCTGGAACTGTCTCCCTCTGCCTGTATTTCCTGCTGTCTATGATGTCCAGTCATTCAAACGCAGTGTGTCCAGGCATCTCGAAGTGAACGGATCTTGAATTTGACTCTCTGTTGTCTTGTTTTTG
>NC_137037.1:2942360-3079860 GCF_032717465.1 Coenobita brevimanus
TATATGTAGAGAGGAAGAGAGAGGTGAAAAGATTAGTAAGATAGAGTAATGGGGGAGCGGATGAGGAATTTGGAAGGAATTTGAGGGCAAAGTGGAGGGAATGTAAGAAAATATATTGGAAAGAGGTAAAGAGAGTTAGACACGGTGTTAAGAAGTAAGTCGGGGAGTGAATGATATAAATGGTAGATTGCTAGTGGAGAAAAGAGAAAAAAAACGAGCAGATTGAGAGAACACTTTAAGGAATTGTTGAACATAGAGAATGAAAGTATATAATGCGAGTATAAGTGGCTGGAGAATGGCTGGGAGAAGGAGAGAGGTGAGAAGAAAGGAAAAAATCAGTAGGATGGAAGTTGTGGAAGCAATGAAGAAAGTAAAAATGGGGAAAGCCCCAGGAATTGTTGGAGTGTGTGGTGAAATGCTGAAGCATGAGGAGAGATAGTAGCAGAATGGATATGGAAGATGTGCAGATGGGCTTGGTAGGAAGGTGGAGCCCCAGAGGATTGGAAGTCAGGTTCAATATTATTATTCTCCTGTACAAAGGAAAAGGGGAAAAAGAAGGGGCATTTGTCTGCTTAGTATAATAGGAAAAGTGTATGGTAAAATACTTATTGACAGAATTAGGGAAATAACAGAGGAATTAGTTGCCGAAGAACATGGAGGTTTTAGGAAGGGAAGAGGTTGTGTAGATCAGATAGTCATTCGTAGGTCTTTAGTGGAAAAGTTTCTAGAGAAGGGAATGAAGTATTCAGCCTTCATGGATTTGGAGAAAGCATATGACAGGGTGGATAGACAAGGAATGTGGAAAGTATTAAGAATATATACAGTAAATGGGAAGTTGTTGAATGCCTTGAACAGTATGTATGAGAGTGCTAAGGCTACAGTGCGTGTGGAAAGTGAACTGAGTGAATTTTTCTGTTTGAATGTTGGATTGAAACAGTGATGTGTCATGTCTCCATGGTTGTTCAATCTGTTTATGGATGGGGTTATGAAAGAGGTACAAGGTAGGGCAGTAGATGCTGGAGCAACCCTAATGAGAGAAGGCAGTGTTTGGAAACTGCCTGTACCGTTGTTTGTACATGATACTGTATTGTTAAGTGAAGACGAAGGGAAACTGCGAGACTTGGTGGATGAGTTCGGGAGTGTGTGTAAGAAACGGAATCTAAAGGTGAATGTAGGGAAGAGTAAAGTAATGAAGCCACAGAATGTACAGTGAGGCTGGATGAGGAGGAAATGGAAAATGCGCGTGCGTTTAAGTGCTTGGGTAGTGTAAAGAGTAAGGATGGAAGTTTAGAGGGTGAAATGTTTGAAAGGTACAAAAAGGAAGAAAGGTTGCTGGATCTTTGAAAGCAGTGATAAGGAACAGGGAAGTGAGCATGAAAGTAAGAAAGTCGCCGCATGACAGTATTGTGTTACCTACCCTAACGTATGGAAGTGAAGCTTGGACTTTGTTGGAAGGACAAAATCAAGAGTAGCAGCAGTAGAAATGAGTTATTTGAGAGGAACATGTTGCGTTATGTGGAGGGACAGACTGACAAATGAGGAAGTGAAGGAGCGTTGTGGTGTGGATGTGGATGCAATAGAAAGCGTTAGGAGAAATACATTGAGGTGGTTTGGCCATGTGGAGAGGATGGAGAGCTAGAGACTCACGAGGAGAATGTGTGCGAGTGAGGTGGAGGAGGGGAGAAGGTGGGGGAGGCTGAGGTTGAGATAGTGGGATGGAATGGAGAGGTATAAGAGAGGGGGGGATGTGAGCCGGGAACAGGGCAGTGAAATGGCGTTGGACAACGCGACATGGAGGAGATGTGTTTGTGGCCACCCCTTACGGGATTGAGGCGTCTGGCAGTAGGTAGACAGATAGATAGAAATATGCACGTCACAGTTAGGGCATACGGAGATGTGACAAGACATCAGAGAGCTACAGAATTTGATATAGTGTAAATTATTAGTAGCTGTAGCATCAGTTTTCCAAGGAAATGATACTGAAGAAGTAGGAAAACATAGTATAATTATGAATGACAGCCGTAGTAATGAAACATTGGAAATAACGAATGCAAGATGCTCGCTCAAATATTCAGGGAGGCAAGATGGTGCCTGTGTGGAGGTTCAACGAACTCTTCTGTACAGTGAGACTGTCCCCTTCCTCTGTCCCACTCTGTCCCCCCTATCTCCCTTCTTTTTTTCTTCCTCCCACTTCGCGCATAGTTTCCCTCTCAACCCACCTCCTCACCACTTCCCTTCCCTCTCTACCCAGTGTGGCCAAACATAAATCTTGAAAAGCACTAAACTGAACTTTAAACCGCACTAAGCTGTATATGATGAGCTCAAACTCTCACGCTAAACTTGGCTTCAGAACACGTTGGATTTAAAGTCTAAGAGTTTTTCGTGTTAAATTTGTATGAAAAGCACTAGATCTAACGCCAAAAGTGCCAAATTCGCAACAGTGTCTTCACGTATCCTTTCCCCTCTTAACTCCACTTTCCTCCCACATCCTTCCTAAACCCTTCCTTTTGCCCCCTTGTTTTCGTCATGAAGTCACGAATGTACAGTAAGGTTGGATGGTGAGGATATGGAGAATGTGAGTGCATTTAAGTACTTGGGTAGTGTGATTAGTAAGGATGGAACTTTGGGGGATGAAGTGCGTGAACGGGTACACAACAGGGAAGGAAGGTTGTTGGTTCACTGAAAGCAGTGATGAGGAATAGGGAGGTGAGCATGGAAGTTAAGAAGTCACTGCATGATAGTATTGTGATCCCTACCCTGACGTAAGGAAGCGAGGCGTGGACCCTGCAAGAGGGGAACAAGTCAAGAGTGAGAGCAGTGGAAAAGAGTTACTTGAGAGGAGCATGTGGAGTGACATGGAGGGACAGGTTGACGAATGAAGAAGTGAAGGAACGTTGTGGGGTGGATGTGGATGTGGTTGAGAAGATTAGGAGAAATACACTGAGGTGGTTTGGACATGTGAAGAGCATGGATAATGAAAGACTGACTAAGAGGGTGTATGTAGGTGAGGTGGAGGGAGGGAGAGAGAGAGGTAGACCGAGGATGAGGTGGAGGGATGGAGTTGAGAGGTATATGAGGGAGGGGGGGTGAGTTGGGGGGAGGGTAGTAAATGGTGGGTGACAGAGCGACTTGGAGGCGTTTTGTCTGCGGCCACCCTTTGCGGGATTAGGGCGTCGGGCTATAGATAGATAGACAGTTTTCGTCATTCTGCTTCCCTACTGATTCTCTTCTAGCGCCTCTTTTAGTCTGTTCTTTATTTCCCAAGTCACCCCTACTCTCCTACCATTTTTTCCGACCGTCAGTAAAATTCCGAGGTAATTAGAGTAAATCTGATTTGAAATGAGACTCTGTCAGGGAGGAAGCAGGTAATTCAGTTATGTCGCCGTGTAGCCTAACGTGATAAGGATGAGTCAGGCCTTCAGCGACGGGCTTGCCTCGCTCCCGCACATGCTGATAAACATTGTGTGGTAACAGGAACATAATTATCATTATTATTATTATTATTATTATTATTATTATTATTATTATTATTATTATTATTTTAGCATGAATTCTTCCCTCCCAGTTTGTGTCAGACAATGTGGTGTATTGCCGTGCGGCAATTTCCTGTTCTTTCACGAGCCATGGGAACGGATAGTATAAAAAGAACTGTCATGATATCAGCAGTCCAATTATTTTAGTATACAGTATAAACAAAGTAAACATATACGCAGTGCTGTGGTGTGCCCCTCCCTCTGGGGTATGGTTATCACCCACATGCCCAGCAGGGAGTGTAAGTTGGTCGGCTGGATGCTTCAGATGCCATTCTTGTATTACCCAGCACCCTGCTCAGATGGTCTGCCTCGTGCTTTCATTCTTATGGTGTGTGGACATAGTGAATGTATTATGTTCTTTCTGAGCCCCATCTTTGTGCCAGGGTCACTTTTAACTGTTAGGTTACTTAGCGGGGGCAGTGACTTTTCATCGGGACTTTGCAGTTGCACTGATGGTTGATAACATGCAAGAATCGCTCTGCAAGTGTTATATCGATAGTTATTTTCCCCTTCCTTTTGTCCCCACTGGTTCCCGTTTGCCTTCCCCAGTCGCTTGAAGATTTACATTGTCGGGTAACGGTAGGCGTGGGTGGCCACATACACCAGCTGCACTTGGTTCATACCCCCTGGTCCCTCCCTGGCCCTACACACTGGGTCGGGCCTTGTGGAGTACTGGATCGGCTGTGTCTTTGGATAAGTGCCTTCTGTGGAGCTGGCATCTTCCTTCCTTAATCCCAGTTCTTTGTCCTCTCTTGGATACCAATTCACACGTTACTGTTACATTCTACCTTTGTTGGCCTAGTGATTAGGGGGTCCGTCATGGCATTCATAGGCTTCCATTGTTTTTAACCTTTTAACTGCGTTTGGCATCTCCAATGAACGAAATCACCAGCAGTGTACCAGAATACATTTTTATAAGTAACATCAGCGCAGTGAAAAGATATTATTTTATCCTTTTAATCGAGGTATCCTTCGATACGGAAGAAAAATATCAGTAGAAAGTAAGTGTACAATAGCTAAGAATGACTCACACTTGGATAATTAGAAAATATTTAAACCTTGTATTTATTGTGTTTGGGCTTCTCAGTACTGAATATAATCATCAGGAGTTAGTGGCGATGTAGTCAGGATTTAGTGGTAATATAGTGACTAAGTATGATAATTACAACTGAGTATCAGAGGGTGAGGTTATGAGGAGAGAGGGGCGGGATGAGTACAAAATTCGCCTTTCCCACGCCTAGTTTGTATATTAACTACACAGCCAATATGAGCGAAATTCACAGAAAAAAGCTCTTAAAATATGTGTATATGCATCCTAGAATTGTCAAAACGATATGTTACCCTGATATCGAAATACTTTAAGATAAAAAAAAGGGTATATTCAAGAGGATTTGGACATATCCCAACGCTGCATAATTCTCATTAATAAATGACTATGTGAATGTATGCGAATAACTGTGATTCTGAGTTATAATATTCGTTTTGTCTGTTCAAAGAAGAGAATGTACGGGCTTGTGTAATTTAAGTGAATATTATGATGTCTGAATGTAAGAATTTATGAATGGAAGTTTGTAATGTCATCTGAGCCATAGACAAAGGTAATAATGACACCTGAGGGTTGTTTTCCCATTTATTTAATCACAATTATATTATGCTAATGCTTGCGAACGTGTGTGTGTGTGTGTGTGTGTGTGTGTGTGTGTGTGTGTGTGTGAGAGAGAGAGAGACAGACAGACAGAGAGAGAGAGTCCTGGCCTGGCCTCGGCGATGGCGACCCTGTTTTCTTTGTCACAGTCAGGTCACTCTCTGCTTTAATATCTGTACCACACTTAGGTTGCTTTCTGTGTCTCATTCCTTTCTATTTTACAATTAGGTCACTCCGTGCCACACTCAGGTTGCCTCCTGGACTCTATACTACCATATTGAAACCATTCTCTCCATCGCTGGTTACTTTAAAAAACTCCTATTCAGATCTTTCTTTGTTAAACTAAGTCATTTTCTGTACCGCACAAGGTTATTTTCTGTGCCACAGGAGGTCACTTTCTGTCACACTGAGATCAGTTTCTCGGCAACAAAAACCTGTTGATCATTTTCTCAAACTTAGGTCACTTTCTATGACATTCAGGTCTTTCTGTACTACACTGGCTCTCTCCTCTCGATGGGTCATTTTTTCTGTTACGCAGGGTCACTTTCTCTGTCACGCTGGGCCACTTTCTCGCACGCAGAATCACATTCCCTGCCACACTGGGTCACATTGTGTCACGCTGGGTCAGTCTGCTTCATGGTAGGTCACTTTGAGTCAAGCTGTGTCACTTTCTCTGCCAGACTTACTACTTTCTGTCACACTCATTTCCTTTGTATTAACTGTGATAATTGCTTGGTTTATTTCAGTCACTATCCCCGCTTAGTAACTACCAGGCACTTTATATTCTGCTAGTACACTTTTCAGTACTTTTCAGTCTTGTCACGTTTCATTCTTGCTGTTCACTCTGCCACATTGTTCGTTCCACCTCACTCTTTACTCTCACAGTTTTCTCGCTCTTCCTTACTAGAGTAACTTCCACAGTCATTGCATTCTTTTATTTATTTATTTATTTATTTATTTTCACTTTGTGTACGCATACCCCAAATCCTCAGCCTTTCGGGCGTGGGCTGTAGTAAGGGAAAATGGGTTTGAAATATATATTAAGTTCATTGCTTAAGGCATTACATTCTTGCTTATACGATATTATGTAATTCAGCCGCGAAATCATTACACAGCTAAAGCTATGATGGATGAACATGAGTGCTTTACTCTTGCCAGTGCCAGGTGATCTTGTTCAGCTTAGATAATTCCTGGACAACTAAAGGGTTAAAGTTGTAATGGTTTGGTACTTGTTCTTGCTGCTGCCAGATAATTGCTTAGAGAATCCTTAGGCAGCTGAAAGGTTTGAATCAGTGACGTGTGAAGTTGGGTTGCATATTCCCGCTAATGACAGACGATATTAGGCTGGTGGGTTATAGGTGTGTGGAAAAGGGATTGGTGTTAGTGATGTATCGGATACCAAGTTTTAGAGCTCGGCGGAGGCGGAGCCGGATATCTATTTCTCATAAAATGCGGTTGCGGATAAAACTGCGGAGGTTAAGATATTAATTTTTTGCGGACGCGGACACAACTGCGGATTATTTTTACCTCCATGTCTGCGGTTGCGGACGAGGATTTTTTTTTTTTTTTTTTTACACATATTACGGTACGTTTATGCAGTATAAAATGACGAGTTTCAGCCATACCTAAGTGACTCCAGATATGCCTATATATTAACATAGTACATGTAACTATTGCGACAGATAGAGAGAGAGAGAGAGAGAGAAGAGGAACAATGAGAGACGGAGGGAGGAAGAGAGCTAACAGAGGAGAAAACAGTAAGAGGAAGAGGGATTGGTAGGTGAGGGGAACGGAGAGGAGAGTTGTGGATGAAAAGAAGAGAGAAAAAGAACTATGACAAAACGAGAAAAGAGAAATATTGGATGGATGCGGTTCTTTGACGCGGAGGCGGATTATTATGCGGAGCTTTTATTATCTGAAAGCGCGGATGCGGAGCTTTTTGTTGTCTGAAGACGCGGACGCGGATAGTAATGCGGACATTATTTTCACTGCGGAGGCGGAGGCGGATATCCGATACATCACTATTTGGTGTGTTGCACGTGTTAGTAAGGTCCAGTATTCACGTGGGGTTGGCAGGCTCACTAGCGTGTTTCTTACCAGTGTATATTTGGATATTGCACGTTAGACATCGTTACACATTCGTTGGACATCCTCTCGTATGTTGTGCAGCATATAGCTACCTGTATTTAGAAGATATAAATAAAATAGAACATAATAATGGATAGTAATAAGCAAAATACATCACTAAGAAGAAGGTGCCAGGGAGCTTTGAGAGTCCACGAGAACATAACCAACAGTGATGTTAATGTAGTTGGGGGAGAGAGAGAGAGAGAGAGAATAACCTGTAAATATGCATAATAAATTACAAAGAAAGTGTCATGGTGCCTACAAAACCCGTGAGGACAACCCCCTCTTCCTCCCCCGTGTATACGCCCCGGGGCCCGTTGTCTGGCCCGAGGAACAACGACGTCTTGCTGACGGTTTGGAAAGTTTGCCGCGGAGTTTGACTGAGCTTCGTGTTGGCAGCAGATATTAAAGTTGCCGCACAAGTTTACCAGAGCACTGATTGGTCTTATGTTTACGCCTTCTGTATTTATGTTGACGGCAGTAGTAAAAAGTAATAATGTGTGCACTTTTCTCTTGCTTCTGTGGTTGGTGATATTTATGTGTACATGCAAATGTTTTCGTAAATAGATGGACAGTAGACACTTTTTTTTTTAATACGAGTATTTTTTTTTTTTTATGTGTCCGACTCTGGGCAAAGGCTTCACAGCCTGCTCCCAAGGCCCAGTAGTCCTCCTACATACCATTCACCTCTACATGTCACCACTTCGGCGCTAACATCCGCCGTCCATATTGAGTACATGCTAGGGCTCTCTCATACAGGACTGGTGTATTGTTATCAGCCGGGGTATTTTTACGACATATCGGCGGGTCTTCTGGCAGAAAGTAAAGTCTGCTTTTACTAATTTCAAATCCATGTTATTGAATGTTTATCTATGTCTATTCGTTTCACAACAGATCATGTTGTGCAGACGGAGGGATAAGCATACTCTCAAAGTCGGCGAATACGTATCGGAAAAATCGAACCATGCAAAACACGCACTACTGGAGATACAGCTTTCATTGTCTTTCACCAGGAGTAAATTTTCTTCAGATGGAACTGCGAAGACATTTCATTCTTTGACTGTACATAAGCAGTTCACTTGCGTCATTGTCTCCATGGTTACATGTGTGTCTTCATTAAGTACTGTATGCTTTCATCAAACATGTAAACGAATTGAAAAGGATGGTATGGTACTGTTTGGGGAGATGCAGCATTCCTGTTGTCTGTCTGTCATCAGACTCCTCCGTGATACTTGCCATGCACATAGTATTGACCATTGTGAGTGTCATGCAGCATCCAAATTAGTGGGGTATCATCTGTCGCTTGTTTGTATGAGGTAACAAATTTCTCCCGAATGACTGACCGGAGTTTAATGGAACATGACATGACATGCTGAAATAAACACCACACCGTCGTAGCAATGAGACCACCACAGCGAGAAAGCTGCACAAAAGAGAACCCACATGATGTTTGAACTTCCTCTCCCTTTGTGGTAGTACTGCAGTAGTCATTGTTGTAGTCCCAGGTTCAATTGAAATTTGAACCCACTGGACTGCAGACTTTAGTGTCCTTATCCTGCAGTCCACCATCCTCCTTTTGAGAGAGACTGTGAAATAGCAGACATTCGTGTGACTGGGCAGCTCGACATGTCAGTTATATCAGTGTCATCACATGAAGGGATCCCTTTCATCACCCCCTTTGTGGTCGAGTCAGGCAAATGAAGGGACTGTCAGGCTCACAGGGTTTGGAAAACAACCCATGGATTATGGTTATATTCCACTGAGCGTCGAGAACCATGTTGCCTCAGTAAAGATTGCAGCAAATGAACTCCAGTCAGTCAGCCATTGAGGATTGACAGATACTTTCTGTCAGTGACATTCACCTTATTCTGAGAGCAAGGACCATACTACGTCCACAGTGCCACCTTATGTACCTTCCCCACAGATCCCACTTATGCCTTTAGTGCCATATTACATATACAACCCACAGTGCCACTTCTTGACCACTCACACATACTCATCATCATCATACTTGTCAGACTTACCCGCACAAACTTCCTTGTCCTCCAAGATGCCCGGTTTGTCACCAAACACACCGAGGACGCAGCCTTTGCTCCAAGATAAGGCCATAACAAGGTGCCTGGTGCATATGGAACGTCCCTCAGTAGACGACACCGGAAGAGGATCCACAACTGTAGGAGGAAGACATACTTAAGCTCCTAGCAGAGGAACTACTATCCATAGACAGGGGCATGTTTGTGCTTTTAGGTTAAGGTGTAATGCCTTATAGCTCTTAACTGTCATCTATTTAACCACCAGTTTCAGTTGAACCACAGTGTACACAGATAGGTAATTTATGATGTAAGCCCCTTTCACTTTCTCATGTGCCCTTCTTTCTCCCTTAACAAGAGGAACAATGGCCTTTTTTTTTTTTTTTTTTTTCTAATCACAGCCACAGTTTGGGATCAACCTTTCTTGAAAATGTATTGACATTCGAACAGTTTCTCAAGTGGAAGTTAAGTCACTTAAGTTAATTGGGTATATTTCTGAATGATTTACAAATGTTGCTGCTACCCATGTGAATAACAATTATTGGCTTAGTTATTACAGTAGTAAGTACAGTATAATAATAACGTATGCCCAGTTATTAATTTTACGTTACTTTTTTTCAGGTAAGTTGTGTTCAGCCCTTGATGTAGTTCCGACAAAATGTGTAAGTATAAGAGCACACAATGTTGATTCATTAGTTTACTTATCTTCAGTGTAATGGATTCCCAAACATTGTGCTCTCACTCTGTTATCCAGCATTGCCTGACTCCTAAACATTGTGTTGTCACTGTGTTATCCATCATTATCAGACTCCCAGACACAGTGTTGTCATTGTGTCATTCAACGCTGCCTGACTCTCAACACTGCCCTTGTCACACTGTAATTCCTGACTCTTAATACTGTTCTCTCATCATTACCTAACTCCCAAACACTCTTCTCGTCATTCTTTTCCAGCAGGACCTTACTCTCAAAAACTCACTCTTGGATATTGTCCTTGTCACTCTATTTTCCATGACTATGTCCACATGTCCATACCACCTCAATGTGTGTGTGTCTTATCTACTTCACAACACAACACTGCATGCTTTCTGCTCTATCACCCATGCCATATCTTTTCTCTGTTTTGCTATATGGTCAGTGGAGTGGTTGGACAGCGGGCACTGATGGAATATGTGTTTGTTGATAGACCTGTGAAGGATTGGCTGCATGATGTGTTGGTACTTTGGAAGGCAACAGGATGGCAATCTGGCCACCCTATGCCATCACTGAAAATATGTAAAGTTAATTGAAGAAGGAAAATGTTAATGTGCAGAGTCAAAAATATCATCAGCCTGCTACCCCCGCGTGGGAAAATCTGTCGACCTGTGATAGGAAATGATATCTGAATGTGTGTTGGCGGCTCATCAGGGACGTGTCATGATCAGCGACATGAGCGACACAGCCTAATCGTCGCGCTGGGCCCCGTCGCTGCCTGAATCCCCTGGCCTCCATATGCGCCAGAACATTGAGGCCAAATGTGTATCATTCGCTGCCAATCGTCTTCCCTCAAAACCATTCCTCCTCCCTCTTCTCTGCCATCATTATTCTACCCTTCTATTTCCTCTCTTCTCTGTATCCCTTAACCTCAACTCCATTCCAACTCCCTCTTCTCTACTCTTATCTGTCTGTCTGTCTGTCTCTCTCTCTCTCTCTCTCTCTCTCTCTCTCTCTCTCTCTCTCTCTCTCTCTCTCTCTCCTTAGTACCCCTTCCTCTCCCTCAACGCCATTAAACCTCCCTCTTCTCAACCTTCATCCCTCTTCTCTCCCACTTCTCATCTTTCTCTCCTCTCAGTGCCTTTCCTCCCCCTTCAGCACCAGTCCACCCCCCCCCCATCTCTCTCTCTCTCTCTCTCTCTCTCTCAGTACCTGCTGTATTTCAGACATATTAGGAAATGCTCAGATATTCGAAAATATTTTCAGAAGCAATTTTAAGTCAGTAGCTTCTGTTGCTCAGTAAATGCTAAACTCACTCTTGCTGAAATGTACAGACGGTAATTACATGACGTGATTGACTTTTATTCTGTTCCTGACATGATCACATGGCTCGTGTTGTGGTTAGAACGTCTTTTTCTGGGTTTACACATAGATCTTTAATGCCATTATTATTGTGCGTTATTAATCCAAGTAATATTCTCTGTGCTGACGTCAGCGTTGGTTTTCCGTGCAGTTTTCCTGTTGTTTTAGTGTCAGTTTAAAGGCTGAATGATGTTCATGGCATCTAAGACGATTCTGTGCAGCTTAGGAGACCCTTTTCGAGGTGGAGGGGTTGGGTAGAGCCAACATTAACCCCTTCACTATTTGGTGGATCTCCTAACCTGAATAACAGTGTGGAGGCAGCAACAGTGTAAGGTTTGTGTCGTCGACAGGCTGTTAGTGGTTCATTTTTTATCCCTTATAATTGAACCAACTCCATAACTGAATTGAAATATAATTAAGAATTGTCTTCATTGGAGGGTTAATTACGCTTGTTTTTAGATAATGATAACTCATGGTAATGATGATGATGATGGTAATAATAATAATTAATAATAATAATAATATCATCATCATCGTTATCATTATGACCACCACCACCATCACCACCACCACCTGCTACCACTGTTTTTACCTTAATGTTCATCCCAACTCCCACTAAAGAGCTGCAGTGTGAAGTAGCGAGTACCAGTACACTGGAGTAGTAACGTTTGTATTTACTGCGTTTTTGTTGCCGCGACATTGAAGGGCAACTTGGCATTAGTGAAAAGATATTGATGTTCTAATCACACAAGCGACTGGGAATCCATGTTGTATGAGATCGATGAGGAGTTCACGTGTGTGTGTGTGTGTGTGTGTGTGTGTGTGTGTGTGTGTGAGAGAGAGAGAGAGAGAGAGAGAGTTTCTAAATACTGCATTCCTCTCTGTTTGGAATATTGTTTGGATTAGTGACAAAATGTTGGCTGTTCCTTCTATTCTTGCTAAAGCCCCAGCCGATCAGTTCAGGCCTTCTTCCCAGTCACGTTTGATCCTTCAAATTCTTACAGTTCACTTCAGGTCCATCAGAACAGTTTCGGTCAGTGCACAGTACAGCGACTCAGACAATGTCTTTGTAGGCGTATTGAAAAGATCAGGCCTGTCGGTGCTGTGGTCTCCAATTCGTGACAGTTTAGGTCTTCAGGTCTCTTCAGAGCCACCAGATCTAATCAGGTCATGCTAATGAATATATTGAATTAGTTCTTTCATACATGTCTACTTGGTTGGATGGGTGGAGAGAAGTGGGCGGGATGGGTGTAATGTGTTTGGGGTGCAGGATGGGGTAAGTATATCTTGTGACAATGGGCATTGTTGGTCGTACGTTGTGGTGGGTGGAGAGGAGTGGGCAGGACGGGTGGGGTGGTGGTGGGTTGTGGGTCGTGGTGGGGATAAGACGCTCTGGGAAGGTGGCCGTTGTAGGTTGGCGACGATTTATTCCAGAGCTTTCTCCAAGAGGAAAAAGTCAGCCTGCATCACACTCATATACCTGGCGTCTCACGACGCATGTCACTGTTGTCGTTGCTGCTGCTTAACTCCGGTTCGTCTGGCCGTGCAAACCGTTTACCACAGGTAACTGCCGTGGGAACGTCCCACACGTACAGTATAGCAAGGTCAAAGGACCTTGCAGTATTGCACATTCATTTTACTGGGAGCCGGCGGCCAATGGTGGTAGACAGCGCCTCGCCGCGGTTCGGTCAGGGTCCTTGTAAGCGCCACACTACCATGCCCTAGTCTTCAGTCGTCTGGATAATAACAGGACCCGCCAGTTGGAGTTGTTCCTAGATTTGTCATACCTGTGACAACAGAGAGAGAATCTATAACACATTCGTGCGACCTAGCGTTTAACAAACCATAAACATCATATCTCTATCAGTATAACCACCCTGGTCAGTCATATCCATCATCATCGCGGGTATATATACATACATACACGCTTGTGCATGTCACAGCTACATTAGTCCTTAAACACTTAAATGTTACCACACACGTGATGAAGCAACTTACGTGGTGAGGGCCAGGACTCCATGGGTATAGTATGTGGCTACTGACATGACCGTTACTGCACTCCCAGCTGCATCAGCTCACGGACTCTGTGTTAACTCTCCAGCTTCAACCTCCAGACTGACAGTCTTTCCACACTTTCTGTGCCGTAAGCAACTCCTTGTCGTGAGTGATGACAGACATGTTCAGAGTCTGGGCCCCATTATCACGCCTCTGATGACTCCTATCACTATGTCTCTACCACTGGGCTGAACACGTAATCAACTCTCAATTAATGATCAATGATCTGTGTAAACATCTTAATCCATGTAAATCATTTGCTTTACTGCAAAACGTTTACTGTCTATCAGTAAAGCATGCACAGACAACAGTCCCTCCTACGGCGAAATGCAAGGAAGTTTGATTTATGGCTCCCGGATGGACGCCGCAGTTGCTTTACCCAGGATGCTCAGCACTGTCACATGTAGGCTTCTCGTCAGCACGTTACTACGCAGGTAAAAAGTAGAAATGTACATTGTTTGGTCCCATCGTTGTTAGAACAGTTAACCGATATACAACCAGGGTAACTGGGTGGCACCCGTAAGACTGTGAGTGAAGGATGCAGACACAGAATCCCTGCCACAGTCTCCACCACCACCATCATCGCCATTAAACCGGAGGCGCTGTCGTGACTGACGGGTGTGAAATATTCGAGCGGAAGTTTTCTAATAAAGAACATTTTGTCACCCCGCCGGCCTCACCACTCGCGGATAATTGCCCAGCTTCTTACCCCCAGCACCACCTGCCCACCAGTCCCGTGGTAGGTAGGCAGGCAGGCAGGCAGGGGGGGAGGCAGGAGGAGGGTAGGCAGAATCGTGATGGGAGAGAAAAACTGAGGGGGAATGGAGGTGGAGGGGCAGGCAGGCAGGGAAGCCGCTGGGCAGGTTATTGGTGTGAGGTGAAGACGAGGGTGAGTGATGGTAAAGGCAGGTTAGAGAGAGAGAGAGAGAGAGAGAGAGAGAGAATGCCTATCTACTACACGAGGTTGGATAAGGAAGACAGTGTGTTTGCGTTTAACTGCTTCTCATTGGACCATCTTGGTTCTGAATCAAGCTGAAATGATGTCACTGGGCCACATGGTTTTGAAGGAGCTCAGGAAATACCTGAAAGGCTAACTGGACCTAAATGACCCTGAACTGGACTCTATGAATCCAGACTGACCTTACTAGACCTTAAATGACAAGATGGACCTTAACTGTTGTGACTAG
Organism: Coenobita brevimanus; assembly: GCF_032717465.1. Classification (NCBI taxonomy): domain Eukaryota; kingdom Metazoa; phylum Arthropoda; class Malacostraca; order Decapoda; family Coenobitidae; genus Coenobita; species Coenobita brevimanus. The sequence goes on from NC_137037.1 coordinate 2,956,991, forward strand.
GTCCATGCATGACTTAATATTTATCAGAAAAAAAAAATCATTTTTACCCAACAGCACCTGTAGTGGCCATAATTTAGCACTGAACTAATGGGTTAATCTGTTGCTAATTAGTTAAAACGACAACCGCCAATCCCATATTGCCCTCTTCCAGGTATAAGGGCCAGAGGCTAGGCTGCCATAGTTTAGTATATTTGCTAAATAGGTAAATGTACAACCATGTCATTGGGATTGAAACTTGGTGAGTGTCAAGAGAGTCACTCCCAATAGGGTGTTCTGACCACTACACCACCAGGAAATTCACAGGCTGTTACCACTGCAGTCACGACAGTTATGCCGGCTTACGGTTACTCCGACACGACGCTGGTACGCGGTTGTCGACAAACGCACTTTTAAGCTGTGGTATTTATGTGCTATGTTTCCTCGTATTCTGTCATCCAGGGGGTCTTTTTTAAAAAGCTCCATGTATTACGTAACATGATAATTTAATTTCCGTCTGAATACCGCCAATTTCTATGCAAAGAAGTTGTGTTACGCCACAAGTTTGCCACCTGTAAGTTAGATGGAAACACTGAATATATACTGTACTTTTCTTTTTTGACACGGAGATAAGTTCCTGTTCCTGATGATTTTACTCTAGCCCTCCATTTTATTCCTGATCCTTGCTGAATTTAGTTGTCATGAACAACATTCATGTTCAAATCAACATTGCTGCTTTATAACTATGCAGTGAAATTATCTTGCAACAGTAGAATCATATAAACCGGTATTTAGAATTGTAACCATATTCGCAAAGTAAGTATTTACGTAAAATGTGGACATTTGTGCTGGGAGGGGGTTGGTGATAGCCAATACCCTCTTCAGGCATAAAATGATCCACAGGTATACATGGCGAGTGATGAGAAGGGTGGGTGGTGAACTGAATGAAAGGAAGGCAATGATTGATTATGTGTGTGTGGATGAAGGGATGCGAAGATGTGTAAAGGATGCAAGAGTGTATAGAGGTTGGGGGAGTGGACTTTCTGACCACTACTTGGTGGTGGCCAGAATTAGGATCCAAGTAAGATGGAAGAATAGAAGAAGGGAAAGACGAGAGGAAGGAGTAGTTGCAAGGACAGTGGAAAGGTTACAAGAGGATGAGAAAAAGGCAGAGTATAAGAGAGAAGTGGAGGAACGATTGGTCAAATATGAATTGGAGCAGATGGGAGACGTGGAAGGTGTGTGTAAGATATTTACAGAAGAAATATGTGCAGCATGTGATGTGGTGTGTGGAAGGAAGAGAAGACGGAGGGGGTGCAAGGAACAGCGTGGTGGACTGAAGAGGTGAAACAGGCAGTGGCACAAAAGAAGAAAGCATACAATGAATGGATGAGAAATAGGGGCGTGGAAGAAGTTGAGAGGCGGAAGAGAGAGTTATATGTGGAAAGGAAGAGAGAGGTGAAAAGATTAGTAAGAGAGAGTAAGAAGAGAGTGGATGAGGAATTTGGAAGGAATTTGAGTGTAAAGTGGAGGGACTGTAAGAAAATGTTCTGGAGAGAAGTGAAAAGAGTAAGACAGGGTGGAAGTGAAGTTAGCAGGGGAGTGAAAGATAAAAATGGTAGATTACTAGTGGAGAAGGGAGAAAAAGTGAGCAGATGGAGAGAACACTTTAAGGAATTGTTGAACGTAGAGGATGGAAGTAATGCGAGTATAAGTGGCTGGGGAATGGCTGGGAGAAGGAGGGAGGTGAGAAGACAGGAAGAAATCAGTAGGATAGAAGTTGTGGAAGCAATGAAGAATGTTAAATCGGGGAAAGCCCCAGGAATTGATGGAGTGTGTGGCGAAATGCTGAAGCATGGGGGAGAGATAGTAGTAGAATGGATATGGAAGATGTGCAGATTGGCCTGGGAGGAAGGTAGAGTCCCGGAGGATTGGAAGTCAGGTATAATTATTCCCTTGTACAAAGGAAAGGGGGAAAAAGAAGTGTGTGGTAATCATAGGGGCATTTGTCTTCTTAGTATAATAGGTAAGGTGTATGGTAGGATACTTATAGACAGAGTTAGAGAAAAAACAGAGAAATTAGTTGGAGAAGAACAGGGAGGCTTTAGGAAGGGAAGAGGTTGTGTAGATCAGATATTCATTCTTAGATCTTTAGTGGAAAAGTTTCTAGAGAAGGGAAAGAAGTTGTATGCGGCTTTCATGGATTTGGAGAAAGCATATGACAGGGTGGATAGACAAGGATTGTGGAAAGTGTTAAGAATATATGGAGTAGATGGGAAGTTGTTGAATGCTGTGAAGAGTATGTACGATGGTGCGAAGGCTGCAGTGCGTGTGGATGGTGAACTAAGTGAATTTTTCTCTTTGAGAGTTGGTTTGAAACAGGGATGTGTCATGTCTCCATGGTTGTTCAATCTGTACATGGATGGGGTAATAAAAGAGGTACAAGGTAGGGTAGTGGATGTTGGAGTGGCCCTGGTGAGAGAGGATAGTGTTTGGAAACTCCCTGTACTGTTGTTTGCAGATGATACTGTGTTGTTGAGTGAAGACGAAGGGGAGCTGCAAGGTTTGGTGGATGAGTTTGAGAGAGTGTGTAAGAAACGGAACCTAAAGGTGAATGTAGGGAAGAGTAAAGTAATGGTCTTTGAGAGAGGTGAAGTTAGTGAATGTACAGTGAGGTTGGATGGTGAGGAATTGGAAAATGTGAGTACGTTTAAGTATTTGGGTAGTGTGATGAGTAAGGATGGAGGTTTGGAGGGTGAAGTGCTTGAAAGGGTACAGCAGGGAAGAAAGGTTGCTGGTTCCTTGAAAGCAGTGATAAGAAACAGGGAAGTGAGCATGGAAGTGAAAAAGTTACTACATGACAGTATTGTGATACCAACTCTAACGTACGGAAGTGAAGCTTGGACATTGTTGGAAGGACACAAGTCAAGAGTGAGAGGAGTGGAAATGAGTTATTTAAGAGGAGCCTGTGGAGTCACGTGGAGAGACAGGCTGACGAATGAGGATATAAAGGAGCGTTGTGGTGTGGATGTGGATGTGATAGGAAGCGTTACGAGGAACACACTGAGGTGGTTTGGCCATGTGGAGAGGATGGAGGGTGAAAGACTGACGAAGAGAGTGTATGTGAGTGAGGTGGAGGGGGGAAGAGGGAGGGGGAGGCCGAGGATGAGATGGAGGGATGGGGTGGAGATGTATATGAGAGAGGGGGGTGTGAGTTGGGAGCAGGGCAGTGAAATGGCGGGGGACAGGGCGACTTGGAGGCGATTTGTTTGTGGCCACCCCAAACGGGATTGAGGCGTCTGGCAATAGATAGATAGATAGATAGATTATATATCTCTGCAGTGTAAAAGTGTGAGAGTTTTAGATTTATACTGGGTAACACAAATATCTCCCACACATTTTAAAAATTTAGTAATGATGATGATGATGGTGATGACGATGATGATGTCAGTAGAAGCAGTAAAGCTATACTGCTCGTTCACTGCGGTGCTTCTCTCCTAAATACAGTCGTCTGTGATAGCAAATATAACACAGATAAGTGGAATAGTTACCTTTATATAAAATTCTAATCCTTTCAGTTCCATGATGTCCTTTCAGGTCATTCTTGTTACTACCAAACACTTGTATTCGGCAGGCAAGTTTAGGATTTTCAAGGCTGCCTATTTTTGAAGGGACCAACTAAGGCTGTTTTTTACCCCTCCAGGTCACACAGTCTCTACCCAGCTTAGTAAAATCGTCTGATGACAGCAAGAATATACCCAAACAAGGCCTCATCAAGCTGAATTTATTATTCCTGAGAGTTGTCCTCAGTATACGTAAATAAAACTCCTCCCGCTCCGCCAAACCCAGACTCATATTCAAGTATATACTGTATATGTTTCGTATGTAATTTTTCCTACAACCTGATGTATAACGCTGCAAGATTTACTGCTGGTAGCTGGGATACTCAGGCTGCCGGATATCACATTTTTCGTTTCATCTGTATTTTATTTATTTGTTTATTTGACAGAATCCTCCCTCCCACTTGAATAAACTCGACCTGTGTTGTTTGTAATAACATACAGGCGCCTGTTATATTATTATTACCCTTACTGACACTTGGTTTCCTCAGTGCTTCCTCTTCTTCTCCTTTTTTTTTTTTTTTTTTTTTTTAACAGGCTTGTCCTTTTTTCATCATTTGATTTATCACAGGAAAGGCATATTGTAGAGAGGAAGTGAACAAAGGCTGTATCCTGACCTTGCAGTTCTAGAAGTCTTTCGTAAACTGATCAAGAATACTGTAGAGATAAGAATAATTGAAAAATTAAAAGTGAGGGGGGAGGGAGCTGTCAGTGTGCCAAACCCGCAGCCTTCAATCGTTAATGGCCAAACCTTTGCCTTTGCCTTGTACCTCTGACATTTACCTCCACCTTCGGCCTTTGATATTTGACCCACAGTTTCAACATAGAGAAATTATTTACAGAAACTATATTTTTTCCCTACATCTCTCTCTCTCTCTCTCTCTCTCTCTCTCTCTCTCTCTCTCGATGTAGTATCTCCAGCACCATCCAGGATTCACTGTTGTAGTTCAGTGTTTGAACAGATATAATATAAACTAATTTTAGTTTTTCAGTTTCACTTTCGAATCCGTACTACTTGCTTTGTGCTGTTCTCACTGATAATGATAGTTATTACAGTGTATTCCTTACTGAGGTACACGTAGTTTAGTTTTCCTTTATTAAAGAAACACACACACACACACACACACACACACACACACACACACACACACACACACACACACACACACACTGTTCTCTGTCTTGTTCCACCTTCAGCTCTCACATCCTCGTTTGGTTTCGTTCTGCTTGCGTGTTGTGTTCTCTGTCTTTTCTTTCTCACACACTCATCTTACTGCCAGTTCCTCACACATTCTTCTTTTTCTGTCATCTCACACACTCATCTTTCTATGTCCTATACTTTCACACCATTCTGTATCTCTTGCTGTTTTCATATTCTGTCTTGTTTTACTCCGTTTTGTGGCTCTGTTGTCTCTTTATCTTAATTTGTTTTCTCGCTTGACCACACACATTCTCTCTCCTTTCCTCTCTTGTGTTTTCACCCTCTTTAGTACACATTTTTACGCTCTCCTTCTCTTCTGTTTTCACCCTCTTCTTCTCTGCCTCCCCATCGCCCCACCTGCAGTAGCTCCCAGTACCTTCATTTCACTCACCTCACCATCGTTCTCTCACACTCCTGGCCACTCCAGGATGCTCATAATTTCTCATTCTAACTTCCCCTCAGCTTCCTCAGCTTCTCCCATCTCCAAATCTTTCTTCCCTCCCTGGTGTTCCCTCTGCTTGCATAACACCAACATTTTTTTTTATCTTAAAACCTGACACTAAATGACCCTAAATTACACTTGATATACGTGTATTATTTTGTGTAGTCGTTTGACACTAAGACTGTGTGACTCACTCATGTCAATAAAATCATGTGGCACTAGTGGGGTACAGTATAATGCTAAAGTTGACGCGACAATGAGAAGGTTAATGGTACAGGTATTAACACTGTCTCCTCTCCCGGTAACGACTCGAGGTGCCTGGAACCACTGTCTGACTCTTCTTCTTCATTTCTGCAACATTCGCGGCCTTTCCTTTAACTTTCGCTCTGTTGAGCACCACCTCTCCTCCTCTAAACCTCACCTTCTTTTTCTAACTGAGACTCAGCTGTCTGAGGCAACTGACAGCAAACCCTTTTCTGTATCCTCCTACTTTCTCTATACTCATTTCAAAGCCAAAGGTGGCTGTTGTGTATACATACGCAACGACTTATCTTGCTCTCGTGTTCCTGAACTCGATTCTTCTGAATTCTCTACACTCTGGCTTCGGTTTTCCTGTCATTCTCTGACTAAATATATCTTTGCTGTTTACTTATCCCCTAATTCTACTGACTATCAAAAATTCTTCGACTATCTTACTTCTACGATGGAACACATTCTGTCCATTTCTCCTTTCTCTGAAATCTCCATTCTAGGAGATTTCAATGTTCACCACCACCTTTGGCTCTCCTTTCCTTTCACTGATCCACCTGGTGAACAAGCCTACATCTTTTCTATCCTTAATGACCTAGAGCAGCTTGTACAGCACCCTACCCGTATCCCTGACCGCCTTGGAGAGAGCTCCAACATACTTGACCTCTTCCTCACAACTAATCCTTCTGCTTACTCTGTTAATCTTTTCTCTCCGTTGGGCTCTCCGATCACAACCTTATCACCTTAACCTGTCCTCTCACTCCGGTACAGCCTGTGGACCCTCCAGGGAAACGTCGTCTGTGGCATTTTGGAGCCGCGGACTGGAAGGCCCTCAGGCAGTACTTCTTTGATTTTCCCTGGAATGATTATTGCTTCCATGGCCTTGAGCTACCTGAGTGTGCCTTGCGCATTACCGAGGTTATTCTCTCGGGCATGGAAGCATACATTCCTTTCTCATATCCTTTGACTAAAGCAAGAAAGCCTTGGTTTAATCACGCTTGTTCTAATGCTGTCCGCAACAAGGAGAGGGCCTACAAAAGGTACCGGAGCCAACCCACCCCTGAATCACATCATCTTTACGTTTCTGCCCGGAATCGTGCTAAGTCTGTTCTTCGCTCTGCTAAAAATAATTTCATCCATACTAAATGCTCTCAATTCTCCAACTCGAATTCTTCCCGCTCCTTCTGGCACCTTGCCAAAAACCTTTCTAACAACTTTACCTCATCATCCTTCCCTCCTCTTTTCTACTCTGATGGTTCTGTAGCTATTTCTTCTACTGATAAAACAGATCTCTTCGCACAGACTTTCTCCTCCAGTTCCACCTTAGACGATTCCGGCGCTGTTCCTCCATCACTTCCCCCCGCTGACTTCCTCATGGCTGACATTAAAATTTCTTCAGCTGATGTATTTTCTGCTATCACTGGCCTCAGTACTAACAAGGCATATGGGCCTGATGGAGTCCCTCCTGTTGTTCTCAAGAACTGTGCTTCTGTGCTTACACCCTGCCTAGGCAAACTCTTTCGCCTTTGTCTGTCAACTTGTACCTTTCCTTCTTGCTGGAAGTTTGCTCTCATTCAGCCAGTCCCAAAGAAGGGTGACCACACCCAACCCTCCAACTATCGTCCAATTGCTTTAAACGTCCTGTATTTCAAAAGTTTTCGAGTCAATTCTCAGTAGAAAAATTTTAAGGCATCTTTCCTATCACAACCTTCTTTCCGATCGTCAGTACGGGTTCCGTCAGGGACGCTCCTTTGGCGATCTTCTCACCTACCTTTCAGACTCCTGGTCATCCTCCTTTCGGAACTTTGGCGAAAGTTTTACCATTGCACTTGACATCTCAAAGGCTTTCGATCGAGTCTGGCATAAATCTTTAATTTCCAAACTGCCCTCCTACGGTTTCGATCCTTCTATCTGTGCCTTCATCGCTAGCTTCCTTTCTGGTCGTTCTATAGCCACTGTTGTAGACGTCCATCGTTCTTCTAGATCTATCAACAGTGGTGTTCCTCAGGGCTCTGTCCTGTCACCAACTCGCTTCCTTTTATTCATCAATGATCTAAGCTGTACATCTAACCCTATCCACTTATACGCTGATGACTCCACCCTTCATCTTTCCATTCGATTCCCGCAACGCCCATCTCAACAGTTACCTCAACAAACAAGGGATGAGGCTATGGCACACCTAATGTCTGACTTGGCTCGAATCTCTGACTGGGGTAAAAATAATATGGTTGTTTTTAATGCATATAAGACTCAGTTCTTACACCTATCAACCCGACAAAATCTTCCACAGGTATACCCACTAATGTTTAATAATATTCAGCTTAATCCTGCGTCATCCTTGAACATGCTTGGGGTTTCATTTACTCGGGACTTATCTTGGAAAGATCATATTACATCTCTTGTACAATCTGCTTCCAAGAGATTGGGTGTGCTAAGCCGACTCCACTCTTTCTTTACCCCTGCACAATTGTTGACTCTATACAGGGGTTTTGTCCGCCCCTGTGTGGAGTACAACTCTCATGTGTGGGGAGGCTCCCCACATACAGCTCTTCTCAATAGGGTGGAGTCAAAGGCTTTTCGTCTCATTAACTCTCCTCCTCTTACTGACTCCCTTCAACCTCTGTCTCTTCGCCGCACTGTTGCATCTTTATCTCTTTTCTATCGCTACTTCAATGGTCACTGCTCCTCTGAACTGTCTGCATGCATTCCTCCACCTCTGCTAGCAGAAACTCTCATCCCTTTTCTGTCCAACTCTCTAATGCAAGAGTTAACCGTTACTCCCAGTCCTTCATTTATGCAACAGGTCAACTCTGGAACTGTCTCCCTCTGTCTGTATTTCCTGCTGCCTATGATCTCCAGTCTTTCAAACGCAGTGTGTCCAGGCATCTCAAAATGATCGGATCTTGAATTTGGCTGTTTATTGTACGAGTATTTTGTTTTTCTCTTGGAGGGAACTGTTGCTGCGGGCTCATGGCCTTTGGTTCCTTCTTCCTCGCATTAAAAAAAAAAAATAATAACTCAGCTGAATGAAACCGTCTGAAATGGAATAAAAAGAGTTGCCCGGTCCAATTGAGGGTTAATACATGTGTTTTACATTAGTATTTACTGGGTAGTAAACCACAGGAGACTGACGCTGGCTGCACTGGTACTGTAACCAAGGCGGGTACACACAGTCACGGGTTTTATTAGACTGGCTGTGAAAACCAAAGGACTGTTATGGGCAAGTGTGGACGCACCCTAAGAGAACCCGAATGAAGTAAATGTCATCCTACTGAAGAGATTGAGGAAACAACAGTACAAGTGTAGGTTGGCAAGATACACACACACACACACACACACACACACACACACACACACAGTCGATGCGGTTGTGCCAGCAAGGGTTTAACATTTGAGAGGAAATTTCTCCTGTATGAAATAATCGACTTCAGGTGAGAGAATTCTGATACACAGAGAGAAAGCTGGAGTGTATGATGAAATTATGGACGAGAGGGTTGGAGGACTTGAAGCTTTGAAATAAAATATGATTTAGATTCTGACGTACAAGAATCCGAGAACAGAAATAAAGTATTCAGTAGAACACGTCACGCAGTAGGTGACGCTTGCAGAATTGGGGAGGAGAAAGGATGAAGCGTATAAGAGCAAGTCTTTGTTATTACTTTCTTGACAAGAAGAGTCAGAGCTTCCATTTTTCGTCGGGTTTTAAGATTCACATATACCTCGTCCTTGCAGAATATTTCTGTATAACCTGGCGGGTTAATAGTGCCAAGTATGTCCATATTAAATCATTATGTTAACATCTTTTTCTTATTAATCACACTACCACTACACAGTTTTATTAATCCATATTTTTCAAGTTTAGTATGGAAGGGGCAAATTTAGACTATATGTAACGCCTCCAGGTTGGAAATTCTCCTCCCATATTAAATTAAATTGTCTGGCGATGGCAATAATGAGAAGGAAATGAACAGCCTCGTAATCAAGGGATGATAATCATGAAAATTGCATAAAAAAGGCACCACAGGGGCGTAATGTACAAAATACCGCTAAGGAAGAGGTGCAGAAAGCCTTCGAAGAGAATGAGGCGCCAAGACAAGTCGCTAATGAAAACTTAGCTGCAGTCATCTTTCCAGCGCACACCTGCACGACAGTGGAAACGGGACAAACGCTAATAATTGCACGGTATATTATTTGGTTCATAAGAAAACATTATATCGATCTGTTCTGCCAAGGAATTAAAGAGAATGATGTTATTTTCTCATAGCCGTCCTCTGTACTATGTCGAGATATTTAGAATGTCTGTCTGTATGTCATCAACTATTCAGAACTGGGCAGATTTTTGTGAAGCTGGAAAACCTGTGTGTTCGTCAGAAATGGATGTGTCCTCCTTGGTCCCCGTGGGCTGGCCACCATCAATGACGTACCACATATGAATATCACATCGAATTTTCACTCACGCAAGTTTCAAACTCTTTTCACTTGCTCTCACGTTGTATCACATTTGTATCAGTTCACACACGCATTTACTCACTCACATTTTTCACATTAGCATTAATTCAATCATTCGTTCACCCACATACATTGTCTCACATTGGTATTGGTTCACACACACACACACACACACACACACACACACACACACACACACACACACACACACACACACACACACACACACGGACTAGCGGTGGGACTTAATGTTGTTGTTGGTGCCTTTGTAATGATGCACCAATAACGGGGGCTAAGGTTTGCCCCCCCCCCCCTCCTTTTTTTTCTTTCTTTTGCTCCGTCTGGCCCTTAGCGTTGTGTAGCTGTGTGGGCAGGGAAAACTTCAGTGTCTGGGTTTGATGATAATTTGATGCTAGTGTGTGTGTGTGTGTGTGTGTGTGTGTGTGTGTGTGTGTGTGTGTGTGAGAGAGAGAGAGAGAGAGAGAGAGAGAGATCAAATAAAATAATATGAGGGCTTACGTCAGGTGATCGTTGCACCAAACTTTGGTCAAGAACCCTCTGTCCTCAACAAGTTTCCAGATAACAGCTGTTGATGCAATATCAGCCGCCACCATTCCCCCTCGTCTGATCTGCCAACACGGAACGGCCATAAAATAAAACTTAAATTACATTTCAAATACATTGTGTAATATTGTGTGGTGAGGGAGCCGTTTCTCTGCCGCACAAACAATACTACAGACTGTTCTTTTCCCTAATACTTTTTTTTAATCATGTGGAAATAAATAACGTTTTCACTCATTTTCATTGATGTTATTACCACGATAATGTGCACGGAAACAGTCATCGAGCACTGTATATGCTGGCTGTTGCTGACAGAATTGCATTTATATTGTCTTCTACAAGCAGCACACCGGCAGAAAAGTGGGAAAGTGGTATCGACGGAAGGGTGAAGTATGCAGTTTTTAATAGATACTTTCTTTCGCTTTCATACATGGGTGAGGTTGGGCAGGGAGCTTCCTGGTTTGTGAAAGATGTAAACACAAAGAAAATTTTACTATTGCCGACTAGTTGAACTAATAACCATCAGAATGCTAAACAGGAGGTATACCGTAAGTACAGTATTATACTGGTATTGATATTACATTGGTATTAACTAACTCACCATTGTAATGTCAGCTGCTGTTCGTCCTCCTTCCTTCCCTTTTCCCCATTCCTTCCCATTCCTTCTCATTGAAATTTCTTTTCCTCCTCAACTGTTCTTCATTCTCACTCATTTGTCCCTTCATTCCTTGACTTTCTCTCCGGTCTTCTTCTTTCTCATTTTACTCGTCCCCTCTAATTCCCTCAGCCATTTGCTTCCCATGTTTCTCCTCCACCATTCCCCCACCTGTACCACTCCACTTTCTCAGTCATTTCTTTCCCCTATCCCTCTCATCTCCCTCATATTCTCCTTCGCCTCTCCCTCTCTCGTGGCCTCCACCTTCGTCAGTTTTAGTATGTCAGAGGTTGGTGTGTCTGGGCGGTGTGTCTTGGTGCCGTATTCTCATCAACATGTGTTAAAGGACACAGGAGTAGTTACACATGAGACGACACAGGACCGTACAGGTATACTGAGTGGTATGAGAGGCTGGTAGCAACTCTTTCTAAGTGATTTTTTCATATTGCATCTTAAATTTTCGTTCTGTTAAATAATAATGCTTTAATATCGAGACAGTTTGCCACAATAATGCACAAGAGGATGTTGTGGTGTAATGTGCTGAATAAATTCCTGAGGAAAAGATGCTACACAGCCTGCTATACCACTTACAGTACGACCCACAGTTAGTAATACCTGGTGTTGGCAGCTTCCTGTGCCACTTACAATACGACCCACAGTTAGTAATACCTGGTGTTGGCAGCTTCCTATGCCACTTACAATACGACCCACAGTTAGTAATACCTGGTGTTGGCAGCTTCCTATGCCACGTACAATACGACCCACAGTTAGTAATACCTGGTGTTGGCAGCTCAGGTAAGTACACACAGCCAGGTGACACACGGGCGGGGACAGACGGGCACAACATCCGCTGCTTCACCAAGTTATCACCTTTAACTCAACACTCGCAATTTTGCCTGATATTTTCCCTGGCCAAAGCACCTTGAGGAGTCAGACGGGGCGAGGCAAGGAGCGTGTCGGTGCTGCATACCATCACGTCATTGCATCACATGGCGAGGCAAGGAGCGTGTCGGTGCTGCATACCATCACGTCATTGCATCACATGGCGAGGCAAGGAGCGTGTCGGTGCTGCATACCATCACGTCATTGCATTACATGGCAAGGCAAGGAGCGTGTTGGTGCTGCATACCATCACGTCATTGCATCACATGGCGAGGCAAGGAGCGTGTCGGTGCTGCATACCATCACGTCATTGCATCACATGGCGAGGCAAGGAGCGTGTCGGTGCTGCATACCATCACGTCATTGGATCACATGGCGAGGCAAGGAGCGTGTCGGTGCTGCATACCATCACGTCATTGCATCACATGGCGAGGCAAGGAGCGTGTCGGTGCTGCATACCATCACGTCATTGCATTACATGGCAAGGCAAGGAGCGTGTCGGTGCTGCATACCATCACGTCATTGCATCACATGGCGAGGCAAGGAGAGTGTCGGTGCTGCATACTATCACGTCATTGCATCACATCAACGGTTGCAAGTGTAAGTGTATTTTCAGTGTGCAGTGACTCTCAAAACCGCAGTTTAATCTTCCGAGCCAAACAAACTTCTAAAGATATGTGTTTCAAAACTGTTAAAGTAAAGCGTGGGGTCATATTTGCGTAAACTAATGTATACTTAGCTCTCGTTATAAATCACTGTTGTACGCATTCTTTTCTTTATCAACATCTTAAACGGTAAATTTAATGATAATTGTTTATTGAGGTGCTACTGCCATCAGTAAGGCTAATTGACAGTACTAGTTGTATTTATAAAAACTTGTATGATTGAACACATCCCTGACGTATGACGATGGCTGACAAGATTCGAATTCCAAAAGTGGCCTGAAATTTTTATCTGCATCATGAGACACCAAAGTGTGAGTGTAACACGTACTTATAGTGTTGTTGTTGTTGTTGTTGTTTCTCAAAATGCAGTCCGTACGTAGACAGGTCTGGTATGGCTAAAGTGATCTGGACTATGATGTGTATCCTCTGACCCTGCCACTCTCCAGAGAGGAATTGGCTGTTACCGTGTCAGATCCCAGTTCGACGGGTCAGGTCACAGTGTCCAAACATTAAGCCAAACTGCCAAGCGATAAAGTGTTGTGGACAAAAACGCGCCACCGAATTGGGCCGTATTGACAGCCATGATTTGCAGTCGCGAAATTTGTCCAGTCAACATGGCCGGTGCTACGCCAGGTCTCCATGGGTGCGGAGATATTTCTTTTTCCTTCTTTCTTTTTTCTTTGTCATTTTTTTAAGACCCGGAAATTTTCCTTCATTTTCCTGCTTGGAGATGAGGACTAGCGATCCGGTGCACGTGGAAAAAGCGAAACGACATCGTGAAGGAAACTTTGAGGAAATATAAACACAAAGAAGAGGTAAAAGAAGCTACGTGATAAAGAACTTTAGCACTATGCTTTCATACTGGCGGGAGGGTGGAAGGGGGTTGGGGGAAAGGTAAGGGAGGAAGGGCGAGGGAGGGATAGAGAGGGTTTGGGGCGGTGGCATGCAGGGGAGTCGGGGAGGGGGGAGGGGGCAGCATACAGCAGCACACGGGAAAGAGGGAGGTTGGAGAGGGTGAGGTAAGGGAGGGATGGCGACGCGAGAGGGGGACATGGGACAGTGACTTGGGGCAAGATGAGCAGTAACGTGGGAGGGGGGAAGCAGAACACAGCAACACTTGGTCACTCTCACAAGCTCACTCTGTACTTGTATTTAATTACCGTACGAGATGGGTTGACACCTGCCAGTACGCCATCACATGATACGATCCAGGTGGATCCTGGATTCCAAAGGATAATATGACGTTTGTACAATTGTGTGGGTCATTTCACAGGGCAATGGACTGATGTTTAATTGCTCTCCCAGTTTCCTGCTTTCTGTTTCTTTGCCTGCGGATCTTACCCGGTAACACACGATATCATTCAGATCGGACTTTGTGTTGGAATGGCGATGCTGCTGATGATGATGATGACGATCACGACCAGGCAGAATTTATATAAAACATTCTGCTCTGCATGCTCAGACACAAAGCCAAAATTATGACCTATTTTTTGCAGATTATTCTTTATGAAGGATAATAATTCAGCAGCAGATCGTAAATGTATGAGAAATGTTTGCCCCGCCCCGCCAGTTGGTGTTACCGCGGGCGTTGTATCGTTTCTGTGTAAATCCCTGGTAACTGCAGCCTGGATTGAACACACGGGATTTATGGCAGTGGATTTTAAATGCACGTAAGCCGTCAGCCATGCATCACTCACCGCACTTAATAGTCTTCGCTTATATTCACGGTTGATTCTACTCTGTAATTCTGTATTATTTTAACACTTCATTATTTTCACCATTATCTCCTTGAACGAAGCTTTTCGAAGGCAGTTTTGAAGAATGAATGGAAGCGTAGCCCATTACACTGCCCACCATATTGACATCATCATTATGATTTTTTTATGGAAGGAAGAAAGAACGAAAGGTCAGAAGCCCGCAGGATTGTTTCCTTGAAGAAACAACAAAAAATAAGAAAACAGAGAGCCAAAATCAAGATCCGTTCATTTCGAGATGCCTTGACACACTGCGTTTAAAAGACTGGCGGGAGGAAATACAGACAGAGGAGGACAGAACCAGAGTTGACCTCTTGTATACTCGAAGGAGTGGGAGTAACGGCTAACTCGTGCATTAGAGAACTAGACAGATAAGGGATGATAATTTGTTGCTAGACGGGTGCTACGCTTCCACCCGCTGAAGTGGTGGAGGGATGCATGCAGACAGTTCAGAAAAGCAGTAACCATTGAAATAGCGATAGAATAAAGATGCAACAGTGCGGCGAAGAGACAGAGGTTGATGGGACCCAGTAAGAGGAGAGTTAATGAGACGAAAAGCCTTTGACTTCACCCTGTTGAAAAGAGCCGTATGTGGGGATCCGCTCCACACATGAGAGTTTTACTCTATACTAGCGAATAAAACCCGTGTATAAAGTCAATAACTGTGCAGGGGTATAGAAGGCAAGGAGTCAGCTTAACACACCTAATCTCTTGGAAGCAGATTTTCCGAGACGTAATATGATCTTTCCAAGATAAATCATGGGAGAGTGAAACCCCAGGTATGTTTAAAGATGATGCTGGATTAAGCTGGATATTGTGTAAAAAAAATTAGAGGATACTCGTGCAAATTATTTTGATGGGTTGAAAGGTGTAAGAACTGAGTTTTTGATGCTTTAAAAACAACAAGATTACTTTTACCCTAATCATAGGTATGAACCCAAGTCGACATGATTCATGCCATAGCCTCCCATGTCTGTTGACGTATTTGCTGAGATGCATGCTGCGATATACGAATGGAAAGGTGAAGCGTGGAGTCATCAGCTTTTGAGTAGATAGGATTAGATGTACAGCTTAGAAGGTCATTGATGAATAGAAGGTGAGAATTGGTGATAGGACAGAGCACTGAGGAACACCACTGTTGATAGCTCTCGAAGAAGAGCGATGGCTGTCAACAACAGCAGCTAGAACGACAAGAAAGGAAGTTAGAGATGAAGGCAAAGATGGAAGGATAGAAACCATAAAAGAGCACTCTGGAAATTAAAGATTTATGCCAGACTCATTCAAAAGCCTTTGAGATGCCAAGTGCAATGGCAAGGCTTTTGCCAGAGTCCCAGAAGGAGAATGACCAGAGTCTGGAATGTAGGTGAGAAGATCGCCAGTGGAGTGTCCCTGGCGGAACCCATACTGACGATCAGAAAGAAGGTTGTGATAAGAAAGGTGCTATAAATTTTTTTCTTAAGAATAGATTTAAAAACTTTAAAATACGGGATGTTGGAGCAATTAGGTGATAGAGAGCTGGGAATGATCACCCTCCTTTGGTACAGGCTGAATGAGAGCAGACTTCTAGCAAGAAGGAAAGGTACAAGTAGATAGACAAAGGCAACTAGGGAGGGTGTAAGCACAGAAGCACAGCACTTGAGGACAACAGGAGGGGCCCCATCAAGCCCATATTCCTTGTTAGTACAGTATTGAGGCCAGTGATGGCAGAAAATACATCAGTTGAAGAAATTTTAATGTCAGCCATGAGCAAGTCAGAGGGGGGAAATGATAGCAGAACAGCACTGGATTCATCTAAGATGGAATTAGAGGAGATAGTCTGTGTGAAGAGTTCAGTTTTAGCAGTGGCAGAAACAGCTACAGTACCATCGAAGTGGAAACGAGGAGGGAAGGATGATGAGTTAACGTTGGTAGAAAGGTTTTCGGCAAGGTTCCAGGACGAGCAGGAAGAATTTGAGTTGGAGAGTTCAGAGCATTCAGAAAAATGAAATTATTTTTAGCAGAGTGATGAACAGATTTAGCGAGAGATGAGATTCAGGGGTGAGTTGACTCCTGTACTTTTTATAGGCCCTCTGCTTGTTGTAGACAGCATTGGAACAGGTGTGATTAAGCCATTTTTTTTTATTTTGCATCAGTCACAGGATAAGAGAAAGGAATGTATGCTTCCATGCCTGAGAGAATAGCCTCCACAGTGCACAAGGCACACCCTGATGCCTGTCGGTCATAGAAGTAATAATCATTCCAGGTAAATTCAAAGAAGTATTGCCTGAGGGCATCCCAATCAGCAGCTCCAAAGTGCCACAGCCACTGCATCTTGGGAGGGTCCACAGACGTTACTGGAGCAACAGGACAGGATAAGGTGATTAGGCTGTGATTGGAGGAGCCCACTGGAGAGAGAAGATGAACAGTGTGAGCAGAAGGATTCGTTTCTAATGAAGAGGTCAAATATGTTGGAACTCTCTCCAAGGCGGTCAGAGATACGGGTAGGATGCTGTACAAGCTGCTCTAGGTCATTAAGGATAGAGAAGTTGTAGGCTTGTTCACCAGGTGGAACAGTGAAAGGAGAGGAGAGCCAAAGGTGATGGTGAACATTGAAATGGCCTTGGATGGAGTTCAGAGAGAGAAGAAATCGATAGGTTGTGTTCCATCTTAGACCTAAGATAGTCGTAGAATTTTTCGTAGTCAGTAGAAATAGAGGATAAGTAAACAGCACATATATATCTAGTCAGAAAATGACAGGATAGCTGAAGCCAGAGCGCAGAGAATTTATGAGATTCATGTTCAGAAACGCGAGAGCATGATTGGTTGTTGCGTACATATACACAACAGCCACCTTTGGCTTTGAAGTGAGTATTGAGAAAGTAGGAGGATACAGAGAAGGAATCGCCGTCAGTTGTCTCAGAGAGTTGAGTTTCGGTGAGGAAAACAAGGGAGGTTTAGAGGAGAGGCGATCGTCGTCTCCACCACCACCACCACCACCACCACCATCGAAGCATTATTTTCTTCCGCGAAGATCATGATAGAATAGCTTCCATGGTCTTTAAGATTTTTTTCATCCTTGTCCCTTACCATTCTATTCTTTACGTGACCTTTAGTCTAAATGCATTCCTCAAGTATTTCTGTGTCATCTCATCTCTGCTGATTTCCCTTGATCTATTCAGAAAATCCACTATCTTGGTCTTGTTTTCTGATTTTCCTTTTCAGACTGGTCATAAATTACTCTTCTGACTACATCCTTCCTGCTTATACCCGTAGCTGTCATGAAAATTGTTGTTTCTACAAATTGGAACATTGAGAAATTCTTTTGGCACTTCCCAGCTTTCATTTCCACGGTAACACATTTTCACACGAGTTTCTCTTACTCTCCAAATCAGACATTTTTTCCATCATATTATTGTCATGTTTTCTGTATTCTTCTTCCCTGAACTGATCTCTCTTTAACACTAATTTGGCATTTTTATGCAGTACAGCTGCCATATATTTAACTCTATACACCGCCTGAAGTACGTCATCTCCCATTAACTCTGCCATTCACTGTTCTTTGTCTGTCCTATCCTGCATATCGTAAGTTGTTATGTTCCTTCCTTTCTCATTCCTGAATCTTCATTGTTTGCATTCGCCTTCAGCTTTTTTTTTTTTTTTTTTTTTTTTTTTCTTCACAGACTTTCTCAGACTAATTCATTACCTTCTGCAGATATCCCTTACTTTCTGCCATCATCGTCATCATCATCATCATCATACGGGCAAGTCGATAGTTTTCATTTATCATTGTACTTACCTGTTTTTCCATTTTGGTTGTGGTAGGTGGGAGCGCCCACTTTCCACTTACTCGATGTAGTGCTACCTAGTTACTACATTAAATAACAAGACAACTGGTTTCCTGTAACCCAGGAAACCAGTTACTACGCTGGGTGGCAGCCATATAACCAGATGACGTCTGGTGGTTCAGTGGGTAAACGCGCTCCAGCTGGATTTGTTGTAAGGGTTTATATCTGAGGGTTGGTTGGAGCTTATTGCTCTCATAATGCCACCCAGGGGCGAGTGAGGTTGGTCACCCTCGCCTTAAATGTCGGGACTGAGTGGCGTAGCCATGGGCTCCTGCGTTTCTGATGGGCAAAAAAGGATTGGATGATGGAAGGTTTATAGATCTTACCCAACACATAGTTGCAGTCAGAAGTTCCTTTACATATTATGAAAACCATATCGAAACCTGTTGAGATATTGCTAACCAATGAAGTTCAAGCGAGATGAGAATTGGAGTCGCGCTTGACTCTCATAGGTTAACATTAATTATGGGGATCAGGTCAGACTGTTAACTGGTTGTTTTTGTTAAACTAACCGTCCCACACCTGGATTGAACCTGGGCCTGACCTTGTGCCACTTCCAGTACAGTTCCTCTACCGCACCAGCCGCAGCAAGGATTGGACGTTCCTAGACAGTGTCCTTCATGACGCCAGTGATAGTTTGCAGAGACGAGTGTACCCATAGCAAAGCATCACTGTGTGATGGTATTAGTTACACTCTTACGGTTAAGTTAGTTTAGTTTAGATTAGGTTAGGTTAGAGCTAAATTAAGTACGATCATCAAGGGAAAAAAAGCTTAAGCACAATTGACCTTTTTCTTTCCTAAATACGGGGAGGAGCTGGATTTAGAAGCGGGTGACAATAATATTACAAAAAAAAAATAATAATAATAATTCCAGCCCAGTTTTCCTCGTATGTTTGCATAACTGACGTAAAGTCGCGGCGTGTGATATCACTTTTCGTTCGGTACGTTGTGAAACTTGTATATACAATAATCTACTAAGTTTGCTGGAGTCCTGGCAGAGTATCACCGAGTTCCGAAAGTAACTGCTGCCTGTCTGGTTGTTTACCGTTATGGAAATATTTAGTATCAGTGTCTGCAACTGTACACTTGCCAAATGTGCATGTGTGACAGTCCTTCAGAACCACCACACTACACCACACCACACCACACCACACCACACTACACCACACCACACCACGCCACGCCACGCCACGCCACGCCACGCCACGCCACGCCACACTACACACCACACCACACCACGCCACGCCACGCCACGCCACGCCACGCCACGCCACACTACACTACACTACACTACACTACACTACACTACACTACGCCACGCCACGCCACGCCACGCCACACTACACTACACTACACAGCACTACACTACACTACACCACACTACACCACACCACACCACACCACACCACACCACACTACACTACACTACACTACACCACACCACACCACACCACACCACACCACACCACACCACATCACGCCACGCCACGCCACGCCACACCACACCACACCAGCTCTGTGCGGTGGTGTTGGCAGGAGAGGCATAAGCTTGACAGTCCCCCGAATCAGGTGATTTTCTTTTTAGTCTTGCTACATTCTGACGATTTTTATTCAGCCAATGAAGAACATTTCACACTGGAGGGGTTAGTGAACGGCTGTACCAAACACCACTAGTTCGAATAGGCTCCTTAAAGCTAAATAAAGTTGTCTGGAGGTTGCAAGGATAAAATAGATAATGCGTCATCGAACTGAAAGGGTTAACCAGACAGCTGCACTCCCAGTCAACACTTGTTACGCTGCTGTGCATTGGAAGGCGCAGCGCGTTAAAAAAAAAAAAAAAAAAAAAAAAAAAAAAAAAGCCCCGCTGGAGCCGATGCTTGTGCGTCCTAGTGCATATTGAAGGGAGAAGGGGTTTTGTGCACAGGCAACGGTGGCACGGCCACGTACATACGCGACACACTCACCACACCGTAATATACATACGTACAGAGAGAGAGAGGAAACATACAGTTGCGCCAGCAGTTCTTTTACATTGTGGAGATTACCTAACGAGTAAAATTCAAGTGGGTTGGAAAGGGTCTCGCTCAGTAAGTATGGATCCCCACAAGTGTTAAATAATTTGTTACCACGACTGTATCTGTTGTAGGAGTGACTCGGTGAGAGAGAGCCAGGGTGTTTGGGAATGACGGTGTGTTATGGCGATGGAAATGTGGGAGGGAAAATATTTCCTTCTTTCCACTCCTTCTCACACACCATCCTTCCCCTGACTCTCCTCCCTCCCTCTGGATGCAAGGGTACTGCCATGTAACCGCGGTAAAATTCATGATTGCCAAGAGGACCACTGTGTGCAGGTAAATATTCCAGGGACCCCTTTGGACCCAGGTCCTAACCTAAAGTGGGCATGCCAGCCTGTCCCCTCCCTGTTTTTATCTGCCGGTGTAGATAACATAAGTCTTGATCGTATAACTACTTTACTGTATAATTATATATTAGTAATTCGTCAGATATATGTAAAAATTGTCAGCATCAGCTTTCTTTTTTTTTTTCAGTTTACTGAATCTCAGGTTTAATTATTTCCTTAGCAGGAAAATCAGTTAGTAACTCAGACTAGAAAAAATAGAATATAAGGTTCACTTGGTTAATGAGTCAAAGTACTTGTAAAATTTCAACAAATCAAGCAGCATTTCAGCGTGATGTAAGAGAGCAGTGTGTACTGTTTACTGGCTTAAGGACCAGCATGGTTAACTGTCTGTCAAGCAGGAAACAAAAATATATTAACACTTCAAAGCATAAGAACACACTACTTAGCTGAAATGTGACGGGAACTTTTGCTTTGTGTTCTAAATACAAGATCATGACAGTATATAGCCAGACATCGGTCAGAACTTCAGTATTGCAGATTTAATTTTATTCCTAAATATCTTGCCTTTACTTACCTATATGTGATAGGCTAATTACTTCAAATATTTAATTTCAGCTGCATCTTAAGTTACCCTTCCTTTCACAGATCTTGCCTAAGACTATAATTGTAGACATTTAGCTCTCAATATACTCATATGTTCGCATGCCAAGAGATTAGAATGAAACCAAAGTTTTCCCCCAATCTCTTCGCTGTCTTTGTTAAGATGAACATCAGTCGATTGATATGAATGCAGGTGCGGGTGAAAGAGACAGAAAAAAGAAGCGCGATATGGTAAACTGAGGGTTAAAGAATTCCTCTCAGCTGTTTTACGGTCCACCTGGCAACTGTCTGCTGCCCCGTTCTGGTTGGCGGACCCCTGATGAAAAACGCTGCTGTACATGCGTGAATTATTATACTTATGACATTCAAGAACCATTAGGCAGGAGAGTGGAAAGTAAATACGACGGTTGAGAGAAAGTAATCCAAAAGTCCTTTATGAAGCAGTGAAAATTATCACTATTCACCTAAACATGAGAAAAAAAATAAACTAAATCGAAGCACCGAAGGACACACACAAAATTAACGATGAGAATTATGGGAAAATTATCATTTTAAATACGGCTTAAGGTGGAAAAAATGAACTGGCATCGAGACTCAGTTAAAAGAATTAATCCATGATGAGGCAGATGAAAAATATAATTGTTTCAAACACCGTCAGAAGTGTGAAGGATATAATTATAATAAAACTTGAGGCTAAATCAGTCGTTTCAGTTAAATAGTTCATTAACTTGTGACAGCGACATCAGGGACGTCATTCCACTGTAATTAACGCGAACTAATAACTGGCTGGTCTCAAGCGGGAGCTGGGCGGGGGAGGGGGTGAAAGGTGCATGAAGGAGAAGGGGAAAGAGAGATGAAGTGAGAATGGGAAGGTATAAAGGAGAGGAAATAAAGGAGAGTTGGGAAAGGTGGGGGGAAAGATGGGAAACTTTTAAGAAGAAAGGAAATAGAGGAAGCGGAAGGAGACGTGGGAGAGGTAAATGAACTGAGCGAACCAA
This sequence comes from Coenobita brevimanus, assembly GCF_032717465.1. Classification (NCBI taxonomy): domain Eukaryota; kingdom Metazoa; phylum Arthropoda; class Malacostraca; order Decapoda; family Coenobitidae; genus Coenobita; species Coenobita brevimanus. The sequence continues at coordinate 2,979,230 of NC_137037.1, forward strand.
AGGAAATGAAGGAAAGATTGGAGAGAAGATGTGAGGTGAAAGTGGGCAAAAGAGAGGAAGAAGAGGAGAGAGGTTTGGAGAGGGAGGGTAGAGAAAATAAAAGAAAGAACATAGTGGAAGGAACGAAGGATAAGAAAGAAGATAAAAATTAGAGAGGGAACAAGTAGGAAGAAGAGACGAGCGGTGATGGTAGGATGGGGAAAAGAAAGGAGGAAGAAAAATATTGGAAGGAAGAAAAAAAATGAATGATTTGACAAAGAAGGAAAAGAGAGAGAGAGAGAGAGAGAGAGAGAGAGAGAGAGAGAGAGAGAGAGAGAGAGAGTATAGGAACACAAAAAAATTAGGAAAACTGAAAAGGAAGGCAAAGTTGGAGAAAACCAAGAAAAGGTCGGGGATGGAGGTGAGGCAAGGTGGCGGGAGGAAAGAGGGAAGTAAAAATAGTCACGATGAAGAGAGGAACTGGAACGGCCGAAGAAAAGAGTAAACAAGGGGAATGTAAGAGAGGGAAGGTGGAAGAGAGTTGTGTGGGAGGGAGTTGGGAAGGAAATAATGGAAAACTGATAGATATAGGAAGGACTGGAGGGAATGAAGGGCAGGAAACAAAGACATACGCCCGTGTTCTCATCTGATTTGTAAGCTTCATGGCACCTCCTCCTCAGCGATTTATTTTTGGGTACGGCATGTCAGTATAGTTATGTACCAAATTATGAAGAGTATAGCGATATTAGACTGGTTTAAATACAGTAACACGGAGGAGGATAGTAATGTGTAATAAGGGAAACAAATTGCTTAGGAGGGGGTGTTATGTAGCTTAACCGACGAGAATACGGGCTATAGACACGATGATGATGATGATGATGATGATGATGATAATGCAAGTAGAGTAAAAGGCGAGGACAAATAATGGTGAAGGGAAGGAAGGTAAAGCCAGGTTAATTATGTGAAAGGCCAGGGTTGAATGAAGTGACTGTCACTGAATGCATGGTAATGGAAAGAGTAAAAAAATGGAAGGTGATGGTTATAAAAAACATGCCGAATACCACAAACATTATAAGAAACTACATATGGATAAGGTGGAGGAGTGAGAAAAGATCTGAGAAAAGGGAGTGATTGAAGCAGGAATGCCAGAAATATAATACAGAGGTAAATGTCCAGCACAGAGTCCTACCTATTGATTGCTGTTACGAAGGTGAGATCATACAAACTACAGTAATGGCCTGTTTGCAGGTGTATCTTTCACAAAACAGTCTTATTTATGCATGACAGTGTATTCCGGTAATTTGTTTGGACTGTATTTGTGAGCGTCCTCTGTCTCCATCTCATACATATCCCTACCATCTCTCTTGTCATCTGCAGCTCTCTCACATTCTGCCAACAACACTTCAGCACCAGCGTACACACCTGGCTAACACAGGCTTTTACACACCAGAAATATACCTCTTAACCATCTCTTGTCACGATATACCCTCAACCTAACCCTTACTAATACTTCAACCTCACCCTAACCCCCACTCTCACTCATACGTCACCCTCACCCAAACGCACACTCTCACTCTTACTTCCCCCTCACCTCAACCCTTACTAATATTTCTCCACTCACTCAAATCCTCACTCTCACACATACTTCCCCCTCACCCTAACCCACACTCTCGCCCATACTTCCCCCTCATCCCTACTGTCATTCATACTTCCTCCTCACCCTATTCCTCACCTACTAATACTTCAACCCTCACTCACTAATACTTTCCCCCTCACCCTAATCCTAACTTATACCTCCCCATCACTTTGACCCTCACTCGCTAATACTTCCCCCCTCACCTTAACCCTCACTCTCATCCATACTTCCTCCCTCATCCTTACTCTCATTCATACTTCCCCCTCACTCTATTCCTCACATACTCATACTTCCCAGTCACCCTAACCCTTATTGTCATTCATACTTCTCCCTCACACTAACCCTCACTCTCACTCATACTTCCCACTCACCCTGTTCCTCAGTCACTAATACTTCATCCCCTACCCAGATCCTCACTCACTCATTCTCGTACTCCCACTCACCCCCATCCCCCACTCACCCACACATTCCCTCTCTCACCTCCACCCTCACCCACACATTCCCTCACCCTCACCCCCATTCTTATCCACACATTCCTTCACCCAGCCTCATCTACCTCCACCCTCACCCAGCCTCATCTACCTCCACCCTCACCCAGCCCCACCCACATGCATCCTCACCCAGCCCCACCCACATGCACCCTCACCCAGCCCCACCCACATGCACCCTCACCCAGCCCCGCCCACATCCACCCTCACCCAGCCCCGCCCACATCCACCCTCACCCAGCCCCGCCCACATCCACCCTCACCAGCCACCTACAGCGGCAGCACAGGAGAGTACTGGCATCAGTAAATACAAGGTGCAGTAGTGGATGGTCAGCGTGATGTAGTGGCGTGATTGGCCCCCTGTTGGCCGGTGCACTTATGGATGGTGACTGCCCGGGGCAACACTCACCAGCGTACATACCTCACCCGGGATTACCACAGCCGCTGTTGGCACTGCCTTTACCGTGAGAGAGAGAGAGAGAGAGGAGGGGGAGTTTGGGAGGGAGAAATTGGAAAGATTAGAAAAGAGAGGGGGGGGGAAGAAAAAGGGAAAAAGGAGAGGAAGGGAAAGAGGTTAGGGAGAGATGTATAGGTAGAGGAAGGAGTAGGAAGAGATGGGGTGAAAAACAGAGAGGGAAGACGAGGGAAAGGAGTAAAGTTGTGGGAAAGAGGAATAAGCAGAGGGAGGGGAAGAGGGAAGGAAGGTAAAAGAGGGGATGGGTTACCGAGGGGAGTCATCAGCCGCTATATTTCCCTCACCACCTGGTACTTAGCTTAATATAGTTCATCCTTTACCCTCACTCCCCCTCACCTCTCACCTGTTTCCCCTCACTTGCCTTCCCTAACCCTTCATATCAGCATCCTCCCTCCCCTCCCCATCACCTCACCTTACGTCCCCACCTTCGTACACTTCGCCCCACCTCACATCTCCACCCTCCTAACTTCACGTCACCTCACATCAAGTTTCTTATTAGTATTTACCTGCTAATCCTTTATCACATTTCTTCCCTCAGCTAAACTGTCCATCTCGTCATCCTTACATCATTTATCACCCATCTGCTCCAGCCCCACTAAACCCACGCTGATCTTATTTGACATCATTGAACCTCACCAACCTCCACCACACCTCACCTGACCCTTAACTGGTCAACTATGGAATTATCTTCCTTAATATGTCCTTCCCACTGCCTGTGACCAACTGTTTTTCATACACAGTGTGTCATGTGTTCAGCCATCTCAAAATGATCGGATGTAAGTCTCGGCTGTCTCTTTGTTAGCTCTCTTTAGAAAGAACAGCTGTTCCAGGCTCCTTGACTTTGGTTATTTCATGAAAGCTCGTAGCTTTTCCTTATTTATTGATTTATCAAGAATCTGAAAGTAGCCACATTAATGTTCAGATATGTCAGCATCAAGCTTCTTGTCAGAGGAGAGGCGAGATGTACAGTTACGATCCCTAGATTCTTTACCCCCTGGAGGACAAGGTTGTACAAACGCCAGTGGAACAGATATTGGCATCTCATGAGACACACACACGTGTACATGTACACTGTTGAACCACCAATATCCACTCACCTGGCCTTATTTTACACTGTCTTTCACCTTCTTCTCACTGTTGGGGGGGGGGGGAAACTAGGGATCGTGACTACATGCATTGAACATTTTAGCTTTTTCATAACTGAGTCAGCGATATAAGCTTAAATACAGGTTAGTACACTGACACCCTGAAGGGATATGTGTTCATCAAGCAGATCTGGCAGAGGGATGGTTCACCTAATCCTGTGACGTCATCAGGCGGGCCGCTCTGCTCACGCTCAGGCCTTGGCCCATATTCTCGAGGGCTAAGGAAGCTCTCTAACACCTCTTCCTTACTGTCCTCTTTTGTGTTACATAAATCCTTTCAGTATCGCCATACTCTGCATAAATGACGTAAAAAAGAATATCAAGCAGCCATATCCAAAATAAATCGCAATGGAAAAGGTGTTATGGAGCATCCTCAACCGACGAGAATACGAGTTTTAGGTGGCTGTTTCTCCGACCCCATCTAACCTCGCCTGCCCCAGCCGCCCCACCTGCAGCTCAGCACGGCACCAGCGCACCGAAGGCTGCCTTTTAAAGGGGATATGTGCTCTTAAAATTGCCGTAATAAAGTGGGTGTTCAGACGCCGCCAGGGAGTTGCCCTTAAAAGTCTCGGCTCTGGAAAAACGGCTTCATCCTTAATGCAGTGGACGCCGTGAACTCAGTGGGTGAGGGGAAGGGATGAAAATGAACGAAAAATATACGAGAAACTGAAAATGTTGAACTGTGGATAATAAATATAAATGGGGAAAGTGTATTTGAATTTAGGATGAAAATTAATGAATAATGGATGAAAAAATAAGGAAGACAAATAATAATGGACAAATAATGTAAACAAATGATGGAACTAATAACTGGGCGAAAAATATGAAACAAGTCCTTTCATGGCCATCGTACTGGACCTGTGTCATGGGAACAAAATCACCAAGTGGCATAACAGTCAGCCGGCATACACGTCAACCATCGTAACTGTCACCTGGTAAATTGCATTTTATCTTATTCCATGGACTACTTTTTCTGAGGTGAATGTCGTCGTTCGTCGAAACTTTTTTATTTAGCAAGTGTTGTATATTCTCGGTGAAAATAGTAAGCATGATAGTTGTTAGCATTTTTATTCCCTATTTCTCTTGAGCAGTGTTAATTCTGTGAATTTAGCCGAAATAAAATGGAGATTACGGTAGTTAAATTAACAGATTGACCAGAAAGTAGTGTCCACTGTTCTCACATCTCACGCTGACCCTCATCCATCTGAATCACGTTATACTGTTCAGTGTTTATAGTGAATGGGTTTGCCACAGTACGGTACACTGCACAACTATTGATACTGTCGTTATTCATACGAGATATACAGATGTGTGTTTCCCTCACTGTGCGACATCATATCCATCTGTGTATCTATTTATCTATATGGACAGACAGTCAGACAGACAGGCAGATACACATCAATAAAAACTTGTGTAACTGAATACAGCAGTCACATGTAATAATGTTTTCATTGTTTCAGGTAAGCAGTTGTGCCGTACCAGGTCTACGTCTGTAAGTACTGTAGAAACATTTTTCCAATCCATTGCTTTTCACTCATTGGTTATTCACATCTTTTGCAGCAACAGAAATATTTATTCCACTTACAGAATTCCATTTGATTTCACCTCAGTGGTGGCTTCGAACCGTATTTGTGTTAGAAGCATTGTTATTTTCTTGTCAGGAATGTTTCACATGTTGGGGAATGTCAGGGATTTTTCTCGCCAGTAGTTACATAGATGTTACTCACCAAGGTTAGAACCGAGGGATGCCAAGGCTTGAACAAGATGATGCCAGTGACAGGACGGAAGTTCCCCAGTGTGACAGTATAAATATAAGGCATCATCGTGGTGAGGTGTATGCCAGTGCTGGTGTGACTTGTACCCCAGTGTGACAGTATAAATATAAGGCATCATCGTGGTGAGGTGTATGCCAGTGCTGGTGTGACTTGTACCCCAGTGTGACAGTATAAATATAAGGCATCATCGTGGTGAGGTGTATGCCAGTGCTGGTGTGACTTGTACCCCAGTGCGACAGTATAAATATAAGGCATCATCGTGGTGAGGTGTATGCCAGTGCTGGTGTGACTTGTACCCCAGTGTGACAGTATAAATATAAGGCATCATCGTGGTGAGGTGTATGCCAGTGCTGGTGTGACTTGTACCCCAGTGTGACAGTATAAATATAAGGCATCATCGTGGTGAGGTGTATGCCAGTGCTGGTGTGACTTGTACCCCAGTGTGACAGTATAAATATAAGGCATCATCGTGGTGAGGTGTATGCCAGTGCTGATGTGACTTGTACCCCAGTGTGACAGTATAAATATAAGGCATCATCGTGGTGAGGTGTATGCCAGTGCTGGTGTGACTTGTACCCCAATGTGACAGTATAAATATAAGGCATCATCGTGGTGAGGTGTATGCCAGTGCTGGTGTGACTTGTACCCCAGTGTGACAGTATAAATATAAGGCATCATCGTGGTGAGGTGTATGCCAGTGCTGGTGTGACTTGTACCCCAGTGTGACAGTATAAATATAAGGCATCATCGTGGTGAGGTGTATGCCAGTGCTGGTGTGACTTGTACCCCAGTGTGACAGTATAAATATAAGGCATCATCGTGGTGAGGTGTATGCCAGTGCTGGTGTGACTTGGGTGGTAAGTTCATAGTCAAGTGAAGTGTCCAAAGAAAAGAATCATACCCGCATCATGAAGTGGTGTTTGTTACTGTAGTGTTTGGTTTGTTGCCCAGCTTTATCTCAGCGTGAATTCGGTGGACTACAGGCTGAAGTTACCCTTCTCCACTTTACCATACGCCTTTCGAGGAGAAGGAGGGAGTTCCAGTGTGACTTGGAGCTTGACCTAACCAACACAGCCAAGCCAAGTGTAGTGCCTGAAGATCAAGATGTATACACAGAAACACTTAAATGGATGGAAGACAGGGAAGCAACACCAGACATTCCAAAGCTGAGGTACCACTTGGCATGGTTACACTACAACCAGATTCTCTCTCTCTCTCTCTCTCTCTCTCTCTCTCTCCTCTTCCCTTTCTCTTTCTTCTCTCCTCTCCTCTCTTCCCACACAGCCTGCCCCAACCCAGCCAGGAAGTGTTGTTTGCCTTCCATCACGGCGGCTGAGACAAATTAACGCCTCAGACAAAAGTACGGTTTTTGGTCAGACTCCACAACTGACAGCCAGAGGAGCAGGAGCGGGAGGAGGAGGAAAGTGTAGAAGAAAAGATGTACAAGTAAGTGGATGAGGGCAAGTAAGAAGAACAGTAGGAGGAGGAGGAGGAAAAACTAGAAGAGTCGAATGGGAACGGCAACGACAAGAAGTTACAAGAATAGTAATGACAGTAGAATTAGGATGGAGACGAGTTGGCAGGAATATTTACAAAAGAGGGAGGAAGAGGAGACATACTGTTGGAAGAGGAAGAGGCGAAACAGAAGAGTACAAAGGAAAGCAAACGGCAACAGGCGTATTGGTCCAAGGAAATTGTTCGTTATTACATAATTCTGCTCACCTGGGCTTGAACTTTTCTGGGCCTTGTGTGTGTGTTGGACAAATGTGCCGACCACTACACCGTGAGCACCGGGGAGGGAAAGGCAGAGTTTTTGTTGTTGTTGTTGGAGGAGGAGGAGAAATATAGGGAGAGGAGGAGAAGTAGGAGGAACAATGTAGGAAGAGGAGGAGGAGGAGGAATAATATAGGAAAAGGAGGAGGAGGAGAGATGTGTAGGAACCGGATTTGGAGCGGAGAGAAACAGTGAAGGAAAATTATCACAGAGCGGGAGAGATAGGAGAAAAGTTTGAAAAGGCGCGGAAAACATTTGGAAGGAGGTCGAAGAGGACAGTAAGGGGAAGGAAGACAGTAAAGGGAGAGAGTACACACAGGAGGCTAACGGCTGTACTCTCGTCAGTTAAGGAGGCTGCCCAGCATCTCTTCTTTAACAGTTTATTTCTGCATATGACAAGGCAAACATTCTAGTTAATTTTGTTTATGCAGATATGTCGACATTAAATAGCCTTTATTAACCCCTTCATTACAACACTTATAGCCTATATAAAATACCTTGTCAACACGTCTCTCAGCCTATATAAAATACCTTGCCAATAGCAATATTGTGGTAGGTGGGGGCGCTCACCATCCACTCACTCAGTGTAGTGCAGCTCTCGGGTGTCTGCCCTTTCCTTTCTATCCTTCATTCCTTCCTTTCTCTTCTGTCTTTCTTTCCTTCTTTCTTTCCTTGTCCTTCTGCCTACAGGTGACTTTACACTCCCTCTTCTGTCTTTCTTTCCTTCATTCTTTCCTCTTCCTTCAGCCTGTGGGTGACTCTACACTAAGTGACAAGCCAAATGGTTTCCTGTACACCAGGAAAGCATTTACTACGCTGGGTGGTAACCATATAACCAGATTTTGGGGCCTGGTGGTTTTAGTGGATAATTATTGCGCTCCAATCGGATTGAGCCGGTGAAGGTTTATATCCAAGGGATGGTTGGGGTTGATTGCTCATGTAATACCACTCAGGGATGAGTAAGGCTGGTCACTCTCATCTTAAATGTCGGGACCAACTGCCTAGCCCCGGGCTCCTACGCTCCTCATGGGGCAGTGTAGGATTGGATGATGGATGGATGGATAAGAGTTATTATTTTGAATGAAATTGACACTTTTAGTACGATGTTTTTATGGCCTTTTATGTTCATTCACGTCTAGTTACAGCCAAGCAGTTTCTTCAGTGCTACTTTACATCGTCAGGTCCTTCACGTCCATGTCTGTCCAGCCTGAATCTACTCAGACACTGAGGCCTTCAAGTTCCATTACTGAACGTCAATTAGGGATCACCATATTCACCTGGGTCCATTCAGAGCAATTCAGATTCGTCATGTCAGTCCTTGTCCAGCTATATCAGCTTAGGTCCAGTGAGGTCCATTCAGATCCATTCAGGCAACTGCTGGCCCATCCAGATCCATTCACATCCATGTTAGGTCAAGTTAGATCCACTTTAGTTATTCTGATTCATTTCAGCCATATTCAGAACTAAGTCGACCAGCTCAGGCATATTCCTGTGGATGTCAGTCATGTCAGTTCATTTCAGGTCCATCAGATCGATCCATATCAATGCAGAACGCTTCATGAACTGCCCATGAAGGAGTGTCAACAATTACAGATGTTGGTGCCATGGTTTCCGAAATATAATTATTCACTCCGTTCTGGTTCTCTCTGGTCTTTTCATGTGCCATCAGGTCCATCAGATAGATTCACGTCATCAAAGATCACTTCAGGTCCTGCCTAGGAAGACGTGTCCTAAAAATCTGACCTTCTGGTACAAATGTTTTAGATACAATACTGTATATTTTTTTTATTTTTTTTTGTGAGTGGGAGTTGAGAGGAGTGGGTGGGATAGGCTGGGATGTTGGTATGTGGTGGGGCATGAGGGAGTGCGGCCTGTGGAAATGGGCGTTGTAGGTAGGCCGGTAAGACATTCTCGTAGAAATTCGATTGGTGGGCACACAATGGATGATGTGAGTGAAGTGTGCAGGATGGGATGACGGCGGGTGATGGGCAGGGCAGAAGTATACCTTGTGAACATGAGCTATGTATGAGAGGTGGCATATGATACTGAAGGATATGTTATGTACATTATGGATGGGCTTGGCGGAAACAAGCATGTTGAATACGCTGGGATGATGATGGATGGTGGAACAGTGGAAGAGTGATATACCCCGTGTGGATGGACGTTGTAGGGTGACCAATAGAGACGTGGTGATGTTTAAACCAAAAAGACGACCAAGATATCCAGTCGGCACGTTTAATCCAGCGTCTTACGGTGCCGGTAAAAAAATACTTCATGGATGACTTTAATATCCGCCTTACTCCTGACTGGCGCTTCCTCTCCGCTCTCTCACCTCATAGCCTTCATCGCCTCTCACCCCCCCCTTCCCCCCCTTCCTTTTATTTTCTTCGTCTGTCTCATTCCCTCCTATCCTACATCCTTTTCCAGCTTCGTCTTTGGTCGTTCGACTTGTCATATTTCATTTTTCTCTCTTCCGGCATCAAGTTATTGGCGTTTTTTTTCTTCTCTTTTCTCGCTACTTACTGGCAGTCTTGTGTCTGTTATTGTTACCTTTCATATTTCCCTCTTTTTCTGTGGTTGATTTCTACATACCTTGCCTGTTATTTTTTTTTAATCACACTTCCTTCGTAGTTTTTTTTTCCCTTCATTCTTTATACTTTATTATTTTTCTTTTCGTCATTCGTTTCATATTATTATTGTAATGTGTTTCTTTTATCCTTTCCTGTCTTTTTCAAGTTTATCATGTCCTGTCTCCTCCTATGCTATTCCCTTTCCATCTTCATAATATCCTTTTCTCCCATCCATTTGCCTTTTAGTTTTTAATGGTATCCTTGTGTTTGTCTTCTTTTAATCTTGCATCCTCTCATCCTAATAATTTTCCTCTTTCTCTCATCATTCCCTGCCGGTAGGGAGGTAGTGAGGTGGCCTGCAGTCCTATCGAACCCAGGTTCGAATCCCCGCCAGGGCAGGGAACAGTTTAAGGATTTGAATGTAATAAAAACAGACTTTACTGATCTACCAGAAGACCCGCCAACATGTCGTAAAAATACCCTCGCTAATACCAATACACCAGTCCTGTATGAGACAGCCCTAGCATGTATTCAATATGGACGGTGGGCGTTAGCGCCGAAGTGGTGACATGAAGAGATATATGGTATGTAGGAGGACTACTGGGCCTTGGGAGCAGACTGTGAAGCCTATGCCCAGAGTCGGACACATAAAAAAAAAAAAAAAAAATCCAGATCTTTTCCTTTTCCACTTTCGTTCACACTAATCTGAAATCTTTTCATCTTTCGTCTCTCCTCCACCTCCCTCTCTTATGATTTCGGTATTAAAAGCACAGTCTAGGTTTTCTTCTTTTTTCTGTTCTCTGTTTTTGCTCTTCGTCTTTCGTTTAAATTTTATCATACCTTTAATCGCCTACTCTTTAAAATTTTCTAGTACTATATCTACGTGTCGTAACTCTTTGGTCTTTCCCCTTCTTCAGAGTAGTCCCAATTTTGTTCTGTTTTACCTTCTTTCCATGGGTATTCATCCTCTGGTTTAACAATTCGCCTGTATCTCCCGTCCTTTGTATTCATCTTTATCTTCATCTACGGACGTTTCCTCGTGTCCTTCCTTCTCTCCTTACTCTTAGTTCTGCCTGTGTTCTGCTGCCCCTTAATCCTCCTTTCATTTTCTGCCTCATGCCTCTACAAAAGTTCGTATATTCTGTTCTATTCCTGCATTTTTTTTTTTTTCGTGTTCTCCCACTTTTCCATCCTTTACCTTTCGCTTCGGTGTTGGACTGTCATCTCGTCGACACAGAAACCACTCCAGCACCTCTGCATGACCAATTTGTTTTGCATCATTCTCTTACAGGTTTGTGCTGCATTTTACCCCCTGAATCAGCTTCTTTAGTTGTATTCCTGTCTTCTCCAGACGATATTATTCAAGTACAGAAGAATCTGTAATAGTGAACAGGTTACTGCTGGATCTTTTTCATTCCACCAGTTCGACAAGTCCATCTTAGGATGAGTAAATGTCGTCTGTATAGCAAGAATAAAACAAAAGTATGTCATCGGGCTGAAGGGGTTAACCCATCCAGGTCTATGAGTCCCTCCTGAGCTGAATATTATCGTCAAGGAGGAGAGAGATTACAATAAATACTACATCGCGGTGAAAGAGTTGAGAGACCTCTCGTACCGTAATAAAGGGTTTAATGAACGCTGTATTTGACCTCATACGTGTATATAAAATCCCTTCCAAGCTGAACAGTTTTATCTGGAATGAACAATAATAATAAAAGGCAAGATGTCACCATGGCAATTTTGTCACTTGTATCAAAATGCAAATAACGTAAAATTTAGCACCGATTACATTTCCACTCGAGTACAATCCAGTGTTCACAAAAACACTCCATTCACAGACACTGTTTTTTTCCCTACTCAGAAACATTGCCTGGGGTGTTTGGGGGGAGCGGCACCAAAACTTATCGTACCCACCTTATCACAATTATTATTATTATTATTTTTTTTTTTTAAATTTAATACAGTGTTACCGTCAGGCGGATTTAATCAGCGTACAAGAGTAGGCAAGTACTGATGGCTGAAAAGTCTCTCCTGACCTAAATAAACTTGTCATGCTGCTGCCACACAATTATATTCGGGACATGTCAGCTTCCCAGTACTGGAGGGGTTAATGAAGGCTGTATCTGAAAGCTGCAAAAGCCAAATTTGCCAGTATTCAGCACAGATTATATTTCCATCGGGGTTCATTGCCCTGTTTACAAAAGACTCATTTCCCACTCAGCAATGTACCCCCCTCCACTGACGCATTTCCTTTGGTATTTTGAACCATTCCAGTACCGTGATAGTCTTTTCTACGTCATTCTCGCTACAGCCAGACGATTTTATTTACCTCAGGGGAGATCTCTTGCAGTTAGAGGATTATTGAAAACTGTATCTAATCCTTTCATTTCCAGAAGTATGTGATAAGCCCTTTTATTTATTTATTTATTTTTTTAATAGCAAAAAATGACATCAAGATATAATTGTTTACTTTGTACAGAAAACATCTGCAAGCAGATCCGATCCCCTGTTGAAAGACACTTCATTCCACACCCAGCATTTATTCCACCTCCACAAAAACATTGCCCAACATTTTTAAGGAGCAAGACCAATGCTTAACTTTATAACATCACGCACCGGTGACCGAAAAGAAGGAAAACAGTATTGAAAAACGTTCACTGGAACAGTAAAGAGAGTTCTATAGCTGATTCCCTTCCTCTCACATTACCACCACTCTCATCTTCTTCTGCACCTTATCAGTCCCCCCCCCCTCATTCTCTCTCTCTCTCTCTCACACACACACACACACACACACACACACACACACACACACACACACACACACACACACACACACACACACACACTTTTTTCTTTTACCCCGCCTTCATTCTACACCTTTTTCAGTTGAGAGCCACCTGACCCCTTTATGGTTTTCTCCTCTTCCTCGTCTATTCCTGCCACCCCTCCTGTTTTTCCTCCCCTTGATCCCTACCTCTTTTCCTTTCTTTCTTCTCCCTCTTGACCCCCTTCTTTCCTCTTCGTCTCGCACTTCTCTCCTTCCCACTCCATTTTTGGCCCACTCTCTTCATTTTTCTTATAATCATCCTTTCTGCTGTCCTGTTTTTCCTTCTTTCCCGTTACCATCATCACTCCCGGTGCTCCACTTTTTCTTTACTCTCCTTGTTCACCATCCTCCTTCTCCCTAATAGTCTTCCTCCTCTTTTTCTGCCTCTTCTCCTTCTCCCCTCTTCCTCTTATCTAGCCTCTTCTCGCACCAGCCTCCGTCTCTCCGTCTGATTTCCATGACTCCGCTCTCCCTCATGACACCTTCCTGTCTTGTTCTTCCCCCTCCTCTTCTTTCACTCCTTCTCTCCTCCTTCCTCTTAGTCCTCCTCCTCCTCTCGCTCTAGCCCACTCTCCTCATCTAATTATCTTCTTTCCTTCACTTCCCTCTCCCTCCTGACCCCCACAAAACTTGATCTTCGTCCTATTTTCTCTCCTCAGCACTGTCTCCACTGCTCTCATTGCCTCTTCTTCACTTCTCTCCCCTCTTGACCCTTCTCCCTCTTGCTCTTCCTCCTCTCCCCTCTCCAGCGTTTCGCTCTTTTCTTCAATATATATGTATATCAACTAATGCATTTTATGCGGGTCTTTCCCATTTTCCTCACACTGCTTCCTATTGGGCGCGTTCTCCCACTTCTTACCTGATATTTTACACAAGTATGCCAGTTATTTATGTAGAGGTAATATGTAGGCGGTGAAAGGCGAGAGCAGAATTAACTGTTTAGGGGAGAATAGAAAAGAAAGAGTGAAGCCGGAACCACTAGAAAACTAGATTCAATTTATTAACTGGCTGTCGAACGCCAGTAATTTAATCTTCCAATCACAGCCACCTGACTCATTTCGGGGGTTCTTCCTCCTCCTCCTCCTCCTGCCCGTCCGCCCGCCTGCTTGCCATCGTGTCTGCCTGTCTGCCACCGTGCCTGCCTGCCTGCCTCCCTGCCTTGTGATAGGCTTCATCTTTACCATAGGCCTATTGGATGTACAGTCAACAAAAAAAAAAAAAAAAAATCGCACACCATAACGCATGTGTCATTCTCAAACATGGATGAATGGTTATGAAATAAGGAGCAGCATGTGATTATACAGTAAAGCCCCGGTCACACACAAGCGACCCAAGACACGACCGGCTCGCGAGTCACGGTCGTAACGCATTTTTTCATCGATCGTCCCTTGATTCGCCGGACGACTCGTCGGGCCTCTCGACTTGCCAAAAGTCATGTCACAGTTGTGTCGCAGTCTTGAGTGTCGACATCAGTCGTGAAGCAGTCGTAGCTCAATTGGGTGTGTCGTGATGCGGTCGTTGCGTGTCGTGATGCTGTCGCTGACAAAAAAACCGTTATGACTGTGTGTCCCCTTCATCGACTGACTAGACACAGGAGGGGTCCATGGTGATGTGCTGGGCGTCATTTGTGGTGTAGGTGTGATGCCCCACCCCACTCTGGGTGTCATTGATGGTCCAGGTGTGATGCCCCGCCCCATGGGTCGGTCGTGGGGGAGTCGGGGTGCATTCCCCAAATGCATCACACAGTCGTCTTGCGTTCGTGGGCGGTCGTGACACGGTCGCGGCTGACAAAAATTCGTTAAATTTCAAATCTGAAGACTTGTAGTTCCGTCGCCCCGTGATCTTGTCACGTTCTTGAGGACGTCACGACCGGTCGTGAGGCAGTCGTGACACGATCGTTAGGCAGTCGTGAGCAGGGCAGATTCGGGGCCAGTTGGGAGGCATGGGAGCCTGGAACTGTCTCCCTCTGTCTGTATTTCCTGCTGCCTATGATCTCCAGTCTTTCAAACGCAGTGTGTCCAGGCATCTCAAAATGAACGGATCTTGAATTTGGCTCTCTCTTATATTTTGTTTTCCTCTTGGAGGGAACTGTTATTGCGGGCCCATGGCCTTTGGTTCCTTCTTCCTCGCATAAACAAAAAAAAAAAAAAAAAAAAAAAACTAAGACACGACTTTGAGTCACTCGGCGGTCGGACCTTGAGTCACTTGTGCGTGACCGGGGCTTAAGTGCAAATATTTTCCTTGGTAATTATTAGGACTCAAAATCTCACATACTGTAGTTCACATTCTTGGTGCTCAGTTTTTTAAAGCACTAGATAAATAATTCGTGTGTGTCCTACAAAACTCGCATATTTTCACATCCATCGTACCCCAGGCATGTCATACTTTTTGTCTTGACTGTACTATATTGCATAAACACAGATGATCTACCTACTGTGATATGTTGTCATGATCTTAGATGAGGCAAGAGAGAAGGATCGTACTTTAATTCAAAATTATTAATGGCAGATACATAACACACACACACACACACACACACACACACACACACACCACACACACACACACACACACACACACACACACACACACACACACACACACACACGCGGCGTCATTAGGGCTTCACGCAGAGAGGACATTGTTGGTTCAGGGATCCAATTTTGTGGTGGGAGTGAGTGAGGAAGATGTTTTCAATGTGAGGATCGTTTGATTAAGGATAGAGAGCAAGGAATAAGCACTCCATAAACCATCTCTCTCTCTCTCTCTCTCTCTCTCTCTCTCTCATGTATGTATATACAGTATGTATGGGTCTAACAGTAAGTAGATGGATGCATGAATGGATGCACATGTGGTTGAATGAACCCATCAACCTGTGTATCAACCTGTCTGTCTTACTACATGTCTGTCTGTCTGTCTATCCATCTATCCATCATTCTTTGTATTTTTAGCGGGGAATGAGAGGTCGGAATAAAGGCTCGATAAACGCACAGACTTACTCTCTCTGTAATTTAGGGAGAGGAGTCTGTGTATGAAGGGAAAGTGTGTGTGTGTGTGTTTGTGTGTGTGTGTGTGTGAGGGAGAGAGAAAGGCTAGACATAGAGGATGAGTGGGTGAATGGGGAGCAAGGGAATGTGTATAAGGAACGAATGTTGATGTGAGTGTGTAAGCTGTAATGAAGTGTATGTGTGTGTGTGTGTGTGTGTGTGAGAGAGAGAGAGAGAGAGAGAGAGAGAGAGAGGGAGGGAAGGATGAGTGGGTGAATGTGGAGCAGGGGAATGTGTATAAGGAATGAATTTTGGTGTGTGTGTGTGTGTGTGTGTGTGTGTGTGTGAGAGAGAGAGGGAGGGAGGGAGGGAGAGAGAGAGAGAGAGAGAAAGAAAGGCTAAGCTGAGAGGATGAGTGGGTGAATGTGGAGCAGGGGAATGTGTATAAGGAATAAATGTTGGTGTGTGTGTGTGCGTGTGTGTGTGTGTGTGTGAAAGAGAGAGAGAGAGAGAGGGAGGGAGGGAGGGAGAGAGAAAGGCTAAGCTGAGAGGATGAGTGGGTGAATGTGGAGCAGGGGAATGTGTATAAGGAATGAATGTGTGTGTGTGTGTGTGTCAGTGAAGAGAACATGTGGCAGAGTCAGTAGGGTTAGGAGGATGAGGCCGTTGGGCAGCGGGCTAAATTTGCATTGGGCAGTGGCCCGGTTGTGATGGTGTTGGCTCAGAGGAAATTTACGCATACAAGCCCTGAATGGCCCTCTTTGTCATGGCCGGGGCGTGGCGGCCCATATTCTTTCAATAGTAAAGGATCAGCATCGTGTGCATGCACCAGACGCAGCTGTAAGTATTAGGGCAGCTGGTCCTGTGTTGGGCCTGCTGACTTACTCACCGTTTTACAGTACTAATTCCAGCAGATGGGTGTGTCATTGGGCAGATCTTCCTGTAAATTGACCCACCTATACCAAGTACATCAGCAGCAGCAGCATCACCAGTATGAAAATCACCAAGACTTACTTAGGCTGTTATGGGATGTTAGCTTATTTAGTCCCAGATTGCTATTTATAGTTATTCTTGCTACATAATGGCAACATTACTCAACTTTGGAGGGAGTTTTGGAACTGGAGGTCTGGATCCCTTCTCACAGCTAGAGGTCCTCTCTAATTTGCATAGACTTGTCTGGTGGTAGCTTGATTAAAAGTAACGTTCCATCGTCTTGTTATGTGGGTTAAGCGGGACTTGAGAACTGACACAGGTTGTTTATTTGTATAAAATAGGATTTGTTACAGTGAGGGCAGATGGACAGACACTTGTACAGTTATGGACATAGATACCACTCCGCGTCATGTTAATCAGTAGCCAGACAGTGGCCAAAGTTTATTTTTTCAAAAGATGAACAGAGGAAGGAAAAACAAATTAAATAAAAAATAATTCATATACCAGCTTACAGGTGTCCTTCATGCATAAAAAATCTGTAACAGTTGGACTTAAACTGCTGTATACTGAAGTTTGGGGACGGGCATCCAAAAGGACGTGAGACCGATCGCTGGTTGGGTCAGTGCCAAGTAAGAATATTACATTATAAAACAATAGTAATAGATTGTCCACAGGGCCCACCGCTGTGTCGTAAAATAGCAACGCTAACACTTTTACACCAGTCCTGAATACGACAACCCAAGTGTGTATATGGATATTGGGTGTTAGTGCCCTAGCTGCGATATGTGAAGGTGTGCCTCAGTCTTTTTTCAGCAACACGAATATAATTCCGTTTCACATTATTTCCTCAGTTGTCATTCTGTTTATTGTGTGTGAATATTTATAGCCAGCTAAATAGGAAAATAGGACCGCACACACACACACACACACACACACACACACACACACGGCAAGACAGTATACATGCTACTTATGATGAAATGTAACACTGCTTCACTCGGTTTCTGTTCACACACGCCCTGTACTGTCTCGGGGCAGAGAGCTTCTACCTAGAGTACCTATATACTGAGAGTAGCGACAGCTCCCCGATAGGACGCCATTTTCCTGCCAAACTCGCGGCGCGCACCGACTCCCTGCCCGGCGACCTGCTGTCCTCTCTCTCTCTCCAGCTGGTCGTAGTTGCTATAAATACTGACGAAAGCATAATATAAGAGAAGATGATGAATGAGAAGTAGGATGCTTACAATCAATGTTTATATGGGAATATTTAACAATATACTATATTATAGCAGTAACCTGTTGAGGGACAGGACTTGATTACATTCTGTACAAGTTTCCTCATGGCTACACTTTTACTGAGTTCTGTATTTTTCTTCTGTGTTTCTTTTTTCTTCTTCATTAATCTTTTTGCAGTAGAAATGCAAGCGAGCATTGATAAACTTGCTTAGAAGTTTGTTTTTGAGGTTGTGACTGGTAGGAATATCATAATTTTTGGTTAGGTTTACTGCTTCATTCATCAGGGTTTTCTTAATGTTATCCTTTCCTGTCAAATCACACTGACCTTTCCTGAACATCAGCTCGACTTTATGCAGCATCTCATATACTTTATGTCCTCCTTTTTTGTATTCCTTGAGTAAAGTGAGGTCTGCTGCTTTATGGGCTGTCTGATGGGGTGATGATATTACATCTCCCAGGCATTCGTCACAGGTGGTCTCCGTGTTTTTTACACTGTGAACACAGTAGCCTATAAAATTGTACAAAGAATCACTCTGTCACTGACAAGTCCTGCTGACCTTCATCTGTGAAGGTTATTATGCTGACTTCAGACTCACGTGAAAAAGTGTTACAGCTTCTAAGTAACCAATGATAACATTAGAAGTAAACTAGAGTACCTATATAGGTACTCTCAGGTAAACTGTATGTTATACTGGACCCCTTAGAAACTTGTAACATTCATAGACGGTTGACTGAAGAGTCACGTAGGTACACGTCAGCATAATATACAGTACATAAAATGCACGTAGTACACGTATACAGTAGCACACGAAAAAAAAAAAAACGATGCACGTTGCACGTATTGTCACAACACACGAAATAATAAGAGTACATGTAGAATACACATCAAAAGATTCTGTACGGATAATGCACGTAAGAATATGCGTAAAAACACAAGACATGTGATAATAAACACACGAAAGGTAAACGTCATACATATATGAACAGTAGCATACGATGGTATAAAAGTAGGATAGTATAATGGTAGGCTACCTTGGTATGAAGAGCTCACTATTATTTTGTGAATAATACTTTTTTTTTCTATGTAGGCATAATACACAAGTAACACAATGCACTCATATGAACAGGAAGTATAATAATACATATGCAAGATATGCCTAAACAACGATAAACAACTAATATCAACACAGTATGAAAAAACCGTGAATTTGTAGTGTCATCACTTCTTACGCAAATTCATTCTCAGTGATTAACCCGTCCTGATACTCTTATCTACTTTAGTGGTTCCCTCTTACACCGACAGTTCATTTATTTCTACGGCAGAGAGGAACAAACTCCCAGCAAATTACATGAAAACATTCATTAAGCACACCATACCTCACATAAGACTGATTTAGAAGTTGGTTTCCACCCCAGACGATTGACTTTATTCCTCCATGGATCAGATGGAAATGTGAACATTTTAAAGCCTTTCTTCGGCCGATTGGCACACCCATAGGCAGAACAGCCCGGCATCACGCCCACTCTCAGCAACAAAAAAACATGAACTAACGCTAACGGAATGCCTGTGCCTGAGTCTCAGTCAGGCGGCGCGCGAATTTGGCAGGAAAATGGCAGCCATCAGATGAGCGTCCGGTACCCCCTATGTCGCTACTCTCCCGGTATATAGGTACTCTACTTCTACCCTTCACACAGGTCGGATCTGCAGTATACCTACCCGCCTGTCATATAAAACCTGTACAATTATTCAGTAAACCTACAGCGAGATGCCAGGTTTGCCATCACCCCCAGGAGTTGAGTGAGATCTGCTGATACAAGTTTCATGTAGGGGGAGAGGCTGTCTGTAATATGCCTGGAGCCTAACACATTACACAGGTACATTAAGTTTACCGTATACTGTACACGCACTTCAGTTTCATTTGTGCATCCGGCATAGTGTATTTTGTTTCATTCTGTGCTGCAGAAAATACAGACTATGCGCTAGAATGAACAATGAAAGAGAAACTGTGGGTGACGATGGCTGCAATAACCGTTCGGTGAATTAAAGTGGGGAGGGCTTATTATAAATTATCAGAACCTACTGTGCTTGAAATATGGTATTAGTGCTGGAAAGAAATATGGTCTGAAAGGAATTGTTCATTTGTTGCAGTGTTGCGTAAAGGACAGCAGCCTATCTACGTATGTCTGTCTGTCTGTTACCTACCTATCCACAGGTATTTCCCTTCCTCTTGCCTCCATCGCTTGTATTATCATAGCTAACTTCATGCTCAAATTTTCACACACGTTTTCCATTCTTTCCTTTACTGAATTCGCCCACAAGCTGCATACATTCTCTCTCTCTCTCTCTCTCTCTCTCTCTCTCTCTACATTTCTGGGAAGCATTAAAGCGAGCACAGTAGTGTTGTGAACCCCGTGTATGGCCAGTGACCCTGTACAAGATAAAGAGAACTGCGGTTTATACAGGAAACATCATTATATATATACATTGTATTATCCATGCCTCTCCTCCTGTTTCTTCCTTCCTTCATATATTTACATCCCGTTATTTTATTTATCTCTAGCTTTTATCCTTCGCTTAGATTTCTGATTTTGTTCTTTATCTTTCGTTTCTTCCTTCTCCTCCTCCTCCTCCTCCTCCTCCTCCTCCTCCTCCTCCTCCTTTCATCTTCTTCTTCTTCATCATTATCATCATCATCTTCTTCTTCTTCTTCTTCTTCTTCTTCTTTTTCTTCTTCTTCAGCTTCTTCTTCTTCTTCTTCTTTTCACGTTTACAGTTCTTTTCCTTCTTCTTTTACCACTTTCCCACCCCCTCCGCAGCTTGTACCAGTAGTAGGCTAAGGAGGAGGAGGAGTAGGAGGAGGAGGTGGATCAACCGGTAGCCCTAGCAACCGTAACAAAAAGCAATTATAGGGCTAACTGTGGTTATATAACGCAGAATTCTTTAGGACTAACTATAGTATCATTTGCCTGTGCTATGAGGATGTAGCTTTATAGAACATTCTGCCCGTGCATAGGGACCGCCCAGTTTTTTCTGTGCTGATTAATTTATTTCTTGTTTTCTTTCTTCCCTTTCTTTCTCTTCATCTCTCCTGTATTTTCTTTTTCTTTCATATTTTCCTTCCTCTTGCGTCCTCTCCACAATTTCCCATCGTTTTTCCAATAGCCAGTAACCCTGTGGAAAGCAAGAGGGCTTTTGCATCTCCTCCACTTACTCCCGTTCTTTTATTCAGCCTTTTACTTCCTTTTATTTTTTTTTTCTTTTTATTTTTTCCTTCCCTTGTTTGATTTCTTTGTTCCACTTTCTTCGCTATTTTCATTCCATTCTTTTCTCTTTCACTTATTTCCTTCTAATCTTACTCTGTTGTCATCTTTTTTTCCTTCATATTCACATCCTACTCTCTCTCTCTCTCTCTCTCTCTCTCTTGAAAGTTTCTCAACCCTTACGCTTTATTCTCGCCAACACTTTCCTCCTCTTGGTATGATCTATGTTTCCGTCTCTTTCCTACCTCACTTTGTTTATTTCTGTCTCTCTGCCACTTCTCTTTGTTTATTTCCTAATGTTCATTCTCTCCATAATTTCATTTTCCCTCCAGCTGATTTTAAGGTATTCGCACTATGCTGCAAACCTGCTGTGTTTCCTCAGTTTCTTTATTTCTTCTCTCTTCCAAACACTTATCATTTTGAAGGAATTTCTTTATTTCATTACCCATTCCCTGCAGTCTTGCCACAATTGCTCTTTGAACAATTACCTCCAGAAGCCGTTTTCATTTATTTATCCTTAGTTATTATTTTTTTGGATCTTACCATCTCACCAGGCAGATGATTTTGGGATCCTGTGTTTGTGAATGTTTATTAATCATGCTGGCAGTTTACACAAAAGTATGTCATTGTACTGTAACTGTGTGGACACCATCCTGCAGTTTACACAGAAGTATGTCATTGTACTGTAGCTGTGTGGACACCATCCTGCAGTTTACACAGAAGTATGTCATTGTACTGTAGCTGTGTGGACACCATCCTGCAGTTTACACAGAAGTATGTCATTGTACTGTAGCTGTGTGGACACCATCCTGCACTTTACACAGAAGTATGTCATTGTACTGTAGCTGTGTGGACACCATCCTGCAGTTTACACAGAAGTATGTCATTGTACTGTAGCTGTGTGGACACCATCCTGCAGTTTACACAGAAGTATGTCATTGTACTGTAGCTGTGTGGACACCATCCTGCAATTTACACAGAAGTATGTCATTGTGTTAAAGCTGTGTGGACACCATCCTATATTCCCTTGGCAATGTTGGCACCGTAATTTCTTCCTCTTTCCCCTTTTCTTTTCCTCTTCACTTCCCTTCTTTTCACTTACATCCTGCTCTTTCTCGGCTGTCTTTCTCCCTCTCGTCTTACCTCGTATTTTCCTTCTCCCCTTCTTCTTTTCTTTCTTTTTGGCATTTCCTTCTCCTTGGTATAAATATTTTGTTTCCTGTCTTCCTCGCTCCTTTAACCACTTTATTCACTATATTGTGTGCTTGCTTTCATTTGCTTCTGCTTTGTCCATCCCATCCCATTCTTCATCCCTCTTTCTCATATGCATTTTTTTTTCCTTCCTGCACAGTACTACTACTTCCCTCAATATTTTCTCTTGCACATTTTGCGTTTTCATTCTTTCATTCTAACCCTATTTTCCTGCATCTCTTCTCCAGCTTCTTTTTTTCATTTTATTCTCATTCCTTTTATCCCTGCATCACCCCAGTCCCCCGTCTCTCTCTCTCTCTCTCTCTCTCTCTCTCTCTCTCACATAATATTCCTGGGAAGCAATAAAGCGAGCACAGTAGGTGTTATTAACCCCTGTATGGCCAGTGACCCTGTACAAGATAAAGAGAACTGCGGTATATATAGATACATCATTATATTATCCATACCTTTCCTCCTGTTTAGTTGTTCCTGCATGTATTTCTCTCCTGTTATTTTATTTGTCTTCTTAGTTTTTATCTTTCGCTTAGATTTCTGATATGGTTCTTTATCTTTCGTTTCTCCCACCTCCTCCTCCTCCTCCTCCTCCTCCTCCTCCTCCCATGAAGCAAAATACTTCTTCTTTAACAGTTTTGTAAAATCTGGAACAGATTACCCTCAGATACCGTGAACAGTATCTCAATTGAGACATTCAAAAACAAAATAGACAAGTATTTGCACGAGAATCCTCAGCTGACTCTTTTTCTGTCCGAATAACTTGCTTTTATAGCTACGTGTAAGTTCATTCCCCTTTTGTCTACAAGACACCCTGTAAACAACGTACCCGTGCATGGTGTCGCGTCACGTCATTATACATTTTTCAGTTTATTCGATGCAAATAAAATAATATAAGCACAGATTAGGATCTGCACAGATAACCCTGAGTTAACGGTCACTACTCTTACTTTCGACCTGTGATGGGCTGTGGATCACTGAGGGTCTCTGTTAGTCAAGTGACCACCGACGGGATTTTTTTAATGTACCAGGGATCACTGCTTCAGGATGAAACTTGTGTACTTGTTCCACATGGGAGAGTTTCTTGTCTCAGTGGAGTGAACGGAGCTAGGTCCTGATTGACTGCTGCCTACCGTAAAAGCGCCAGGCAAGGCTGCCGCACCACCCCTAAACATCCACACTGCGCATTCCCCTCGTGTCTGCAGGACACCCTGTAAACTTAACATAGCGTCACGTAATGTCATTATACATTTTTCAGTTTACTCAGTGCAAATGAGGTAATATGCAGTAAGCACAGATTAGGATCTGCACAGATAGCCCTGAGTTAACGGTCACTACTCTTGCTTTCGACCTGTGATGGGCTGTGGATCACTGAGAGTCCCTGTTAGTTAAGTGACCACCATCGGGATTTTTTTAATGTACCAGGGGTCACTGCTTCAGGATGAAACTTGTGTACTTGTCCCACATGGGAGAGTTCCTTGTCTCAGTGGAGTGAACAGAGCTAGGGCCTGATTGACTGCTGCCTACCTAAAAAGCGCCAGGCAAGGCTGCTGCACCACCCCTAAACATCCACTCTGTGCATTGCACATCCACACTGTGCACTGTGCAGCCTCCTTTTATCTAAGACACCCGTCGTATATATTTAAATCTCCCCAATGCAAAGAAAGCAATATAAGCACAGATTAGGATATGCACAGATAATCCTGAGTTAATGGTCACTACTCTCACTTTCGACCTGTGATGGGCTGTGGATCAATGAGGGTCCTTGTTAGTCAAGTGACCACCATCGGGATTTTTTTAATGTACCAGGTGTCACTGCTTCAGGTGGAAACTTGTGTACTTGTCCCACATGGGAGAGTTCTTTGTCTCAGTGGAGTGAACGGAGTTAGGGCCTGATTGACTGCTGCCTACCTCAAAAGCGCCGGGCAAGGCTGCTGCACCACCCCTAAACATCCACACTGTGCAGTGTGTAGTTTCCACGTTATGTCAACAGACTTCCCATAAACTCAGAGTACCGGTTTATAATATCATGCCGTAACTATTAGTTTATTTGATTACTTTCTCAGGTTACTCAGTCGGGTAGCTTATAGACAAAGTATTATAGAATGTGACTTTTCCTTTCCAGCTTTTCCTATGAGATTTCCATGTCAGTTTTTCCATGCTGCACGGTGGTTTTTCTCTCTTTTTCCTGGAGGGTATGGTGGTGGGGGGAGCCTTCTTGCTTTACTATCCTTTTCCTTCAGCATGTAGAGTTAGATCTTGTAGTCATAGTTTTCTCTGTAACAAGCAGCCTCGAAAGGACCATAAGGTCTGTTGCTGTTTGCTTTCCTATGCAATCCTCCTCCTCCTGCTTCTCCTCTTCCTCTTCCTCCTCCTCCTCCTCCTCCTCTTTCAAATTTCTTTTCCTTCTTTCCCCCCTTTTCCACTCTCCTCCGGAGCTTGTGCCTGGAATGGGCTAAGAAGGATGAGGATGAGGAGTAGGAGGAAGAGGTGGTTCGAGCCGAAAACCGTTACAGAAAGTGATTTTAGGGCTGACTGTGGTTATGAAACATAAATTTCTTTAGGACTAACTATGGTATCATTTACCCTTGCTGTGAGTGTGTAGCTGTATGGTACATTGTGCATGTGCACTGGGGCTGCACAATTCTTCTCTGATCATTCATTTATTTCTTGTGTTCTTTCCTTCCTTTCTTCTTTTCTCTCCTGTATTTTCTTTCTTCATCATCATTCATCATCCAATCCTGTATTGCCGCATGAGAAGCGTAGGAGCCCTGGGCAAGTCAAGTTGGTCATGACATTTAAAATGAGAATGATCAGCCTCACTCATCCTTGAGTGGCATTACATGAGCAATAAACCCCAACCACCCTTTGGATATAAACCTGCACCGGCTCAATCCGATTGAAGCGCCTTAATTACCCACTAAACCACCAGGCGCCATAATTTAGTTATATAGTTACCACCCAGCGCAGTAATGGTTTCCTGGTGTACAGTACAGGAAACCTATTGGCTTGTCACTCAGTGTAGAGTCACCCATAGACAGAAAGAAGAGGAAAGAAGGAAGGAAAGAAAGACAGAAGAGGAAAAAAGAAAAGAAGGAAGGAAGAGAGGAAAGGGCAGTCACCCGAGAGCAGGATCACAACGAGTGAGTGGATGGTGAGCGCCCCCACCTCCTGCTTCCTCTCCACAATTTTCCATCGTTTTTGCGATAGCCAGTAACCCCGTGGAAAGCAAGAGGGCTTGTGCATCTCCTCCATTTCCTTCTTTTCTCTTATTCTTCCTTTTACTTCCTTTTCAGTCTTCCCTTTCCTTTTTTTCTCTTGATATTTTCCTTCATCTCTTGTTTAACTTCTTTGTTCCATTTTCTTCGCCATTTTCATTCCATTTTTTTCTCTTTCACCTCTCTCCTTCTAATCTTACTCTTTTGTCATCTTTTAATTTTCTTCTTCTTCATATCCTCTCTCTCTCTCTCTCTCTCTCTCTCTCTCGTCAAAGTTTCTCAATCCCTAAGGTTTATTCTCGCCAACACTTTCCTCCTCCTGGTATGATCTCAATTTCCGTTTCTTTCCTACCTCACTTTGTTTAGTTCTGTCTCACTGCCACCTCTCTTTGTTTATTTCCTAATTTTCATTCTCTCCGTAATTTCATTTTCTCTCCAGCCAATTTTTAGGTCTCCACACTATATTGTAAACCTGCTGTATTTCCCCAGTTTCTTTATTTCTTTCTTCTCTCTTGCAAACACTTGTCACTTTGATGTCTTTATTTCATTACCAGTTCCCTGCAGACTCGCCACACTTCCTCCGTAGGCGAATACCCCCAGAAGCTGTTTTTTTTTTTTTTCCATCTCACCAGGCATATGATTTTGGGATCCTGTGTTGGTCAATGTGCTGGCAATTTACACAGAAGTATGTCATTGTACTGTAGCTGTGTGGACACCATCCTGCAGTTTACACACACAAGTATGTCATTGTACTGTAGGTGTGTGGACACCATCCTGCAATTTACACACACAAGTATGTCATTGTACTGTAGCTGTGTGGACACCATCCTGCAATTTACACACACATGTTTGTCGCTGTACTGTACCTGTGTGGACACCATCCTGCAATTTACACACACAAGAATGTCATTGTACTGTAGCTGTGTGGACACCATCCTGCAATATACACACACAAGTATGTCATTGTACTGTAGCTGTGTGGACACCATCCTGCAATATACACACACATTGTACTGTAGCTGTGTGGACACCATCCTGCAATATACACACACAAGTATGTCATTGTACTGTAGCTGTGTGGACACCATCCTGCAATATACACACACATTGTACTGTAGCTGTGTGGACACCATCCTGCAATATACACACACATTGTACTGTAGCTGTGTGGACACCATCCTGCAATATACACACACAAGTGTGTCATTGTACTGTACCTGTGTGGACACCATCCTGCAATATACACACACAAGTATGTCGTTGTACTGTAGCTGTGTGGACACCATCCTGCAATATACACACACAAGTATGTCATTGTACTGTAGCTGTGTGGACACCATCCTGCATTCCCGTGGCAGTGTTGGCAATTTCTAATTTCTTCCTCTTTTCCCTTTCCCTTTCCTCTTCACTTCTCTTCACTAACATTCTGCTGTTTCTCTACTGCCTTCCTTCCTCTCGTCTTTCCCCGTATTTTCCTCCTCCCTTCTCCTTTCCTTCCCTTCATTCCTCCCTCTCCTTGGTATAAACATTGTTTCCTGTTTTCCACGCTCCTTCAACCGCTTAATTCAATCAATCGTTTGCCTGCTTTCATTTGCATCAGCTTTGTGCTTCCCACCTCATTCTTCTTCCCACATTTTCATTCTTCAGTGCAGTTCTTTTTTCTAATTTTTCTTCTTGTACAATTCAGCTGCCTCCTTCGCCCTCTCTTCTATACATTTTTCATTTTCATTGTTTTTTCTCCCGTACCATCCTGCCTTTCTTTTCTCTCTTTCACTCGTATTTAGCTTCATTTTCATTATATTATCATTCCTTTTCTCTCTACATCCAGCCCTCCCGTCTCTCTCTCTCTCTCTCAGTATCCCTCCAGTATTCTCTCCACAAATATTACTCTCCCTCCTCCTTCCATCGTTTGTATGCTCATGAAATCGTGCTTTATTTTTCCCTCACTTTCTCCTTCATTTCCTTTCATGATTAGGCCCCAAAGCTGCTTACATTCTCTCTCTCTCTCTCTCTCTCGTCTGGGATTTACCGTATTTTCCTTCTGCCTTTTTCCATTCCCTTCATGCTTTTTCGTCTCCTTGGTCTAAATACTTTGTTTCCTTTCTTCGTCTTCGTTCAGCCACTTTATTCATTGTATCCCTTGCTTGCTTTAATTTGCATAAGGTCTGTTCTTCCCGTCCCATTATTTCTCCCTCTCAGTTTTTTTCTCAGGCGCAATCCTTATCATTTTTCCGGTTTTCCTTTCTTGTTCTTACCTTCCTTCCCTCTCTCTTTTCTCCATTTTCTTTTTCATTTTCTTCACCCCCCCCCTCCTTCATCTGCAACACCATCTCGGTTTTTATGTATCTACATGTAGGAGGCCTTTTTCCCGGTAGTTCTCAGAACTTTTTAGCCCAATGGTATTTTTTCACCGGTACTGGTTGTGTTTGTAGTAGTTTACATGAAGGAAGAATTGTAACACTAATTCAGCACCGCTTCCCTATTACTGTATTCTGATGGTCAATTCTAGTTCATATGTAGCTCGCTGTAAGGCAGAATGAACGAGTGAAATTTTAAAAAAAAAAAAAAAAAAAAAAAGCCACAACTTGAACATAAAATTTAAAAGCTCTAATAAACAATAATACTGAAATATTTTTGGAAGCAAATCGATGCACAATTGGGGTTTGAAAATCCTTAGGTAAAACATGCAAGGATTATGAAAAAGAAAGAAAGAAAGAGAGAAAAGCATAATATTATTCCATATGGGTGAAATATTAGGTAAGACGCCAGGAAGATGGTTATAAAGTAACTGAATATCGGAGAAGCCCCTGTGATGACCACAACATTGTGCAGGGTTGGCGTGTGATGATTACTGCAGTTGTACGAGTATGTTGGTGACAGTGACAACAGACCGTAGTACTGTGAGGAGGCACATGACACCCACACCATCACGACACAACACAACACAACACACCTTAGTACTGTAAGGCGGCACATGACACCCACACCATCACAACACAACAGAACACAACACACCTTAGCACTGTAAGGCGGCACATGACACCCACACCATCACAACACAACACAACACAACACACCTTAGCACTGTAAGGCGGCACATGACACCCACACCATCACAACACAACAGAACACACCGTAGTACTGTGAGGAGGCACATGATACCCACGCCATCACAACACAATACAACACACGGTAGTACTGTGAGGATGCACATGACACCCACACCATCACAACACAACACAACACAACACAACACACAGTATTACTGTGAGGATGCACACGACACCCACACCACCATCACAACACAACACAACACACG
This sequence comes from Coenobita brevimanus, assembly GCF_032717465.1. NCBI lineage: Eukaryota > Metazoa > Arthropoda > Malacostraca > Decapoda > Coenobitidae > Coenobita > Coenobita brevimanus. Next base: position 3,008,054 of record NC_137037.1, read on the forward strand.
GTATTACTGTGAGGATGCGCACGACGCCCACACCACCATCACAACACAACACAACACACGGTATTACTGTGAGGATGCGCACGACACCTACACCCTCACAACACAACACAACACAACACACGGTATTACTGTGAGGAGGCACATGACACCCACACCATCACAACACAACACAACACACGGTATTACTGTGAGGAGGCACATGACACCCACACCATCACAACACAACACAACACACGGTATTACTGTGAGGATGCACATGACACCCACACCCTCACAACACAACACACGGTATTACTGTGAGGAGGCACACAACACCCACACCATCACAACACACGGTATTATTGTGAGGAGACACGTCACACCCACACCATCACAACACAACACTCAGTACTACTGGTTTTGAATGTATGTGTCCGTTGGAATCCAGCACACAAGTATAACTTCGACAACAACAACAGCAGGAAATAAAAACAGCCATCAATATTAATAAGAGCAACAAGACCTGAAACAGCAGGCGAGAGAGAGAGAGAGAGAGAGAGAGAGAGAGAGAAAGCACACTGTAGAGTCAGTCAGATGTGTAACACTGGTCACAAGTTGGCAGTCCACCTACACACTGTACTGTCACCTCTGCGATCCAGACTTTTACATGGTTAAAAGGGGCAGAAAACAAGTCACTACTGATGACCACTGTGTGCTGGAACGGTCAGGAACTCAGATTGATGGAGACTTTCCCATTAGCAGCCTCTTCGGTTGCGTTTATTATATTTCAAGTGGTCAGGTTATGAATGGTAGCATGCCTAAATGACGGGGCCAGTCTCCAACTAGGCCAACCCAAGCCCAACCTTCGCAGTTTCCCAGAATGCTTCTAAGTTGCACATTAATAAACTACTAGGTAAGCTCTATACCACCAGTTCTCAAGGGTTATACAAACAAAGTTCGAGTGGGAGGGAATGTGTATTAACAAGACCAAAAAGTAGAAATCTTCCCCAGCTACTTGCTTTACAGATTAAACATAATCAGTTGGGACATTGTTCGAAAAATATATCTCTATATGGTCCTAATATCAAAACCACAAAACTTAGCTCCTCTGTCCCGGTCCAGTGTGTTTCTTCATAATCGTCCCTCTGAGCACAAATTTCACTGGTCCAGTCCTCTGCCACTCTCGACCTTAACACTCACACTGGGACCTTGGCTCACTGGGACCTCGACCTCCATGCCTGGGCTTGGACTCACTCACTAGTACTTAGACCTCTACACTTGGACTTGGACTCACTAGTACTTAGACCTCCACGCTTGGACCCGCTAGAAGTTAATATGTATAATGAAAAACTATTCTCCCCAATGCAAGTAATCCCTTCACATGGTCAGGAAAGTCTCATAATAAGGAAACAAGAGTTAGAACACTCGGCATCTCAAGTAATAATAGAATAACACATGGCACTACAGACACATAGGTCTGCTCAAAACAATATTTATTGTAGGGATAACATGGAAGAAAAAGTACTATAACAAATACAGTGAGCATGAATAACTTTAACTCTAACCATGAAAATCATTATTGCATCAGCATCATTGTGCCTCACAAAGTAACTACGTGAACATTAACTCACAACATAGCCCTAATAGGTATTGAATTGAAGTCATTTCAACACAATGATAAATAATTCACAGTCCCTGGGCACCTGATACTTGGCCCACAAAAATCACACATTTCTCTGAGGCTCAGACAGAACTAGCTAGCATTCTCTTGCTTCAGTTACACACTAAATAATAATATAAAGTACAGTACACAGAAATATGGGAAATACCTCACTAACAGCTCAAATATGTAGGGGAGGTGAGCGGGAACACAGGACTCGCTTCTCCAAAGGCTAATGGCGTCACCGTTACACTTCCTGAGGAATGACAACACGATTCTACCCAAGTCTGTTTCTTAATTTCGTCACTATTATCACTCGTGAGATATCACTATTCACGCTTCAAGATACCAGACATATCATTAATATTAAATTACTTACAGAATTCCTTGGAGGGGGGGGGGGAGGATGACGACATTACCGACCATCTGCCACCAATCAGCCGGTGAGCGAGTGAGACACGCCAAAACTGCGTGATGCAAGGAGGAGCGGGGGATGACGGCGTACGCAATTTCAGATCTTTATTATTACAGGCTCGTGATAGACTCAATGTGATGTCTTTCCCCCTTACAATTGATTACCCGAAAAAAATAACATTCTCTAGTTATAATAACTACTCAGCAACCTCTCTCTCTTTATACCCTTACATCGAAAAAACAATAAAAATTATCGTGCTTTACATCACTTTGCGCACGCGTACATTATGCTGGATCACGTGACCAAAGGCACATGTTCCCATCCACTCGAGATTTTATATTATAAAGAGACTTAATACTAGTAAATTACAGTAGGAAAAAAAAAGTGACTTAGCAACTAGGTAACTTAATCTATGTTCTGGTCACGTCTGCATGGTAACAATGTCCCGGCCACACTCTCTCACTAAACCGAACTTTTGGTCATATAAAATGAACTAGATACAACTCATTATCACTTACGGGCACTACAACACTGCCAGTAACATTGAGGGTGGGCTGAGGTAGGATCTTCCTACACACTGCCACGGTGATATTGTGGATGGGCTGAGGTAGGATCCACCTACACACTGCCAGCCACAGTGATATTGTGGATGGGCTGAGGTAGCATCCACCTACACACTGCCACAGTGATATTGTGGATGGGCTGAGGTAGCATCCACCTACACACTGCCACGGTGATATTGTGGATGGGCTGAGGTAGGATCCACCTACACACTGCCAGCCACAGTGATATTGTGGATGGGCTGAGGTAGCATCCACCTACACACTGCCACAGTGATATTGTGGATGGGCTGAGGTAGCATCCACCTACACACTGCCACAGTGATATTGTGGATGGGCTGAGGTAGCATCCACCTACACACTGCCACAGTGATATTGTGGATGGGCTGAGGTAGGATCCACCTACACACTGCCACAGTGATATTGTGGATGGGCTGAGGTAGCATCCACCTACACACTGCCACAGTGATATTGTGGATGGGCTGAGGTAGCATCCACCTTCACACTGCCACAATGATATTGTGGATGGGCTGAGGTAGCATCCACCTACACACTGCCACAGTGATATTGTGGATGGGCTGAGGTAGCATCCACAAACAAGGTAAGACAAAGCGACGGAGTGGAAGAACTATCACCTGCATGTATCACCAGCATGCCCACTGGCTGTACCATAATGGTTGGATGTATCACCAGCATGCCCACAGTCTGTACCATTATGGTTGGATGTATCACCAGCATGCCCATTGGCTGTACCATGATGGTTGGATGTATCACCAGCATGCCCATTGGCTGTACCATGATGGTTGGATGTATCACCAGCATGCCCATTGGCTGTACCATGATGGTTGGATGTATCACTAGCATGCCCATTGGTTCTGCCATGATGGTTGGATGAGGTCAGATCAGGCCATAATGCCAAGTCCGAGAATATTGACAAGAACCACCACGTGCTTTTGTGGACATTGTATTTTCCTTTGTTTTGTAGCATTAGCAGAAGACAATTCTTTTAATCTGGTCAGTTGAATATACCAGAAACATACATAATGCATTTCTAACTGACTGCAGTAAAACTTCTACATAATAAAACACCCACACAGGTGTAATCATTAGCCTAGGTGACATTGCAGGTAAAAAAGTATAAAAAATATAAAATAAAAAGAGCACTATCATCAGCGGTCATACTCATTCAGTTCGATATGTTTATATATTTTTTTCCAGCCTAAGTTAATTAGTATAAGAGGAGGGCGAGAAATTTAAGCAGCCCCCAACTCTGTCAAATGAATATGCCAATCGTCCTTATCAGGGCTCTGTTGTTAAGACGACACCAGCAAAAAATATATGACGGTAGCTGGAAAAAATCGAGGGTTCATAATGGCATAAAGAAGGTATCTGCAGTCAGCTGGTTGGCCCACGCCAGGCAGTTCCTGTAAGAGTGTGACTCGATTTTATGAATAAGACAAATATAAAAATGAAAGAGGTAAAATTCTTACGGCCCACACAAACCCATCCCCTGCAATTCTTTTATTAACCTCTTCACAACAAGATGTCCTCCCTGAGGTGAAGAAAGTCATTTGAAAGAAAATGGAATATAGGGAAACCAAATGAACTTACTAATATTCACGTTACTTTCATCTGTATAACGTATACTTTAGTAACGTCGTCATCCACTGCAACCCTCTTATCAACCCCGATGTTATGAAAGGTCCATCCAGAGCTGAAAAAATTATCTGACAAGTAAGAATAAAGTAGGAAGTTTAGTCATTCAAAGTCCACATGAGCTACAGTTCCATCATTTTAACTAGGCGGAGATCCTCGTCCTTTTGCAGCTTAATTCCCTCAGCCCAATGGCAGAGTAAGACAACCACTACGGCTCTACACACATTCCATAACACCTTTTCGTGACTGACATCTGGTTCTAGTGTTTTTCTTTTTCTATAAATCAACAGTCTTGATGGAGAGATGGTCATTTCTGTAGTTAAAATGAACAGAGTATAGTTTTCCTGCACAATCCTGTCATAACTTCCTTCACAATTAGAAGTACCTTTTTGAGGTAAGCATAAGTTTGAAAGTAAATAGAATTAAACAGAACCAAAATAGCTTACTAGTATAGTGTTGATAATTTCATGGGGTCATGTTATGCTGGTATCGTTATTTTTACATTCGGGAGCATCTTTAGGAACCGGACTGTCCATTATTCATTCACCAACGATTTCCGGAAAGGAAGTGTTCAACTCCTGTCGAAGGGAGCGCTGCCGGATCTTGTAGTTTTTTACTGGTTTTGTATAATTGTGATTTTCAAGGCAATGTTTTGATGGCTCTGTTATTTTAATTGTACTTATTTTTAAGCAGTTGATTTTGTTGATATTGTTACTCTTAAGTATTGCTATAATTTTGTAGGCGTCATTTAGAAATTAATATTAATATTTTAGGCACGATTCACGTTTAGGGGGAAAGATTGTTGCTTATTTCAGGTATAATGATCTTTTTCAGGAGAGACTTTACACACATTTTGTGATTTCGGTATAGTCATGGCCACATATTACGTTGCTTTTGTCGTTTTGGATATACTCACATGTATAAAAGTCTTGTTGTATGTTCGTTTTTTGGTGCTGGGTAATGTCAGTATTATTCCAGGGGAGACAGTAGTTGTGTACATGTTATCAGGGTGTTATTGTATGTTAGTTTTCTGTTATTTTAGGTAAACTTAAATTTTAGAGCATCATTTGATATTACTTTTTTAAGATTTGCCCATTTTTTACTGGGAAGAAATTAGGTTCCCATATTATAGAAGTAGTCATACTTCTGACAGCATTATTTTATGTTGGAGTTGTTTTAGACGTGGTTATAATTCATGGACATTTGGTGGTGGTAACTCAGAGAAGGGGATGTGGTGGTGAGTGGATACGACTTATTCTCTCAGCTTTTACTTTACCACTTTTTTTTAACACACACACACACACACACACACACACACACACACACACACACACACACACACACACACACATACACACACACACACACACGGGGTGTATATCCTTTCATGAATAACATCCAAGGTTTTGAAATCTAGCTGCATACTTCATCCCAATCTCTCCTGTTGTGTGGGTGTGTTGCAGACGGACAGACAAACAGATATACAGACAAACGACAGGCTTTCTAAATCCACCCTCAGAGTACTGTGGTGTGGGGCGGGGGTAAATGGTCTGCCAAAATGTGTTCGCAAAGTTCTTAAAATTAATAAGTGATGGTGCAGATACCGGAGAATATTCAGTCATTGTAGTGAAGGGCTTGGCAGTGAGTTACTCATACATCTACGCGAATAAATTACCGTCCTCAATGGCTGACAGGAAAATTATGTTGGTGACACATTATTTATAGATTACTGTCGTACTTATCGGACTTTAATTACCAGCTAAGCCATACTTGTTGATAGTCATTAATTGAATACCCATGTAACACACTCACTGCCTCTCAGTATTCCATCCATAGGATAAATTGATGGTTTAAAATATAGGCACTCCGGCTTTAATGATTTAAGTGCCGCTCATACCCCATTACCGATTGTGTGCTGGCCTCTGTGTGTAAATTAGGATCAAGCTATTCATCATTCTACCTTTGTGTGTGTGTGTGTGTGTGTGTGTGTGTGTGTGTGTGTGTGTGAATTTATGTATACTGTATATTTGAATATTGTATTTCAGGTATTTTGGGTTTCTTTACATCTACTAAATCATTAGAGGTTTACCTGTACGCTGACTGAAATATGTAAGATGGCAGCAGAATGGCGGATGTATAATAATATACCGGAATGACGAAGCTCACTCCCTAACCCGGAATCCAGCACCTGAACCACACCAACTACAGTAAGTACACCCTGACACTCTCCACCTCCACACCCCCCCCCACCTATCCACTCCCCTCGCCCTCACACACTCTTTCACCCTTACGTTCGACCTTCATCTTCATCTTAACCCTTACCCTTACCCTCACCCTAACCTTAGCCCTCACCCACACCCACACCCTCACCCACACCGTCACCCTCACATTAACCCTCACCCTTACCCTCATCATCACCCTCACCCACGTTACATCCTCATTCTTTCAGCCTTCCACCTTCACTTATCTCCCTCCTCTCCCCCTCACCTTTGCCTTCCTCTCCCCCTCACCTTTCCCCTCCTCTTCCGCTGCCCCTACCCCACAACACACACACACACACACACACACACACACACACACACACACACACACACACACACACACACACACACACACGTGGGATTATTGTAAAACATGATTAGACCATTCATGGAATAAAAATGCCATTCATGAAATACAAACACCATTCATAAAATAAAAATGAGTAAAAAATACTGAAGCATGCGGAAGAGGTAATGCAGGTGAGATTATTTCTGGTTGGGTATTGGTGATGGTAGTTCACCTTTCCAAAAAATTATATATATTTTTTTTTGAGGCAGAGGCCACGTATTATTTTCTTTAAATCAAATGTCAGGTTCCAGCCGCAGTGTTATATTCGCTTTTTCGTTTATTTATTTATTTATATTTCTTACTGCAGATAAGTTACGTGATTTTTGCATAGTTACATGTTGCCATGCACTATATAATGTTCTGTTCACATAAATCGGGGTAAAATGGAAGATACCCTTCAAGCTTAAATCAGTATCATAATTGTAAACTCTCATTCTCAAATAACAAAGGAGGCATTCAGAAAAAAAACAAAACAAAAATACATTCCACCGTTTGCTTAAAAATCAAAGTTTTGTAAGAATCCGGTGACCATAACTTTTGTTCCAACCATAAGGTTGTTATATGTTTGTTGCATGTAGAAGCTAGAATTTACTCTGTGCTTATTTTCTATCTTTACCTCTGTACTAAAAAATTCAAAGTCCATAGGTTGTCGCTTTGTTTAGGTAACTGGCACTCTAATAAGCAATTGCTTTTCTTTTATTGATAAGCAGTGTTGCGTTCATAATACAGATACATATTAAAGTCAAGGCATAACACAAAATACTAAATTATACTAACGCATGAACGTAATAAATCGGTAATAAGAAAACAGGTAATAATGATGGTATAAAAGCTTTCACACTACATCACTGTCACTCAACAGTCCATACTGCAGCAAGAGTAGAAACGCTGTGGGACCTGCGGCGAGGCTCTTGTTTCAGTTTGCTGCAAAAAGTAACTAGCTGTGTCTAATACCCTTATATGGGACCACTTTTATGTCTGAATGGGCTTAAATAAAGAATTTTACTAAAGTTGTCGGTAGATGGCGCCACCTTACGTGTCAGCTGATGGCAGATTTGGATTCTCCAGGTCAAATTACCTCTCATGGTACCACTTTTATGTCTCCAAAGGCCTCCTTTTAACAAATCCTCCTGAAGCAGAGGAAAAAACAGATGATGATGATGATGATGAGCGGTGGTCACTCACTGACCTGCTGGCTATCGCCGCAGGTAATGAAGCGTAGAATGGACCTAAAGGCATTTACATAAAGTACATTCAGTAAGTACCCATGAAAGAGTGTCACATGTGAACAAGGTGAAAAAAAGGGGGGGGGTTGAGGACATTTGGCAGAGTGTAGGCTATGTGATGGTTTTGATCACCTCACATGGTATAACCAGGAGTAAGGTAACATAAGTAAATAAAAAAAAAAACAGACGTGAATTAGTACAGTGGCCAGTGAAATAGGTCATACACTCATTCACAAAACATTTAACATCCTCCTTACCATGGCCTCATAATTTTCTCACTGTCTCTAAAATATTTTATATAGAATAGAAGAGACTTGAGGAGCTGAAAGTGTTGAAGTTAGTTTTTGTTAAGCCCTTCAGCACAAAATATCATTCCGAAGCTGAATACAATCTTGTAAAAGTAGAAAAATTAACAGAAGTGAGATTTGTTTAAATGAATAGGTAAAGTCTTCAGAATTACCTGACTCCATCACACAACCATTTGTCTTTAACCTCTTCAGCTCGACAACATAATTTTCATTGTATTCCTGCTGCCTCCATAAAGTTTTACTCAACTTGTCAAAGACTTTTTGAACTGGAGCGGTTAATAATTGCCTCATTAATCCTCTCAGTATTAGAGGTCATTACTAAGGTGGAAAATAATCTACAAGTAGCAAAAATAAACTAAATTTCGTCATGGTAATTCTTTCAGATTTTTTCATCGTGGCAGCGAGCGCCTACACAGGAAAAATACTTTTGCCTTGTGACAGTAAGACGCCTTGACGTTGGCGTGGGAAACTTTGTAGCACTTTTTCAGTAGATATGTATTGGGTTATATTAGTGGATGTAGTGTTGCCTACTTCGTTCTTCACCTTTATCATTCTTTTTCTTCTGTCTGTCTTCCTTTCTTCCTGTTTCTCCTATCATTTCTGTAACATTTAGAACTCTTCTTTCCACTTCAAGTGACTCTACGCTGAGTGATTAGCTTAGTGGTTTCCTGGGTTTAACTCAGGAAACCATTTACAACGCTGGGTGGTAACCATATAACTACTGAACGGGATGAAGTGGAACCTACTATGGTGGCTCTGTTAACTGGATGGAGAGAAGCAAATACGGCGTCCATCCGCATCTCGCTGTGGCGAGGCCCTGTCTGCTGGAAGGGAACAACGGTTCACTGCACAGGACGGTCCTGCGGGACAGTTGTTTACATGCAGTTGGTGGGCCTGCCTGGCCAGACAGACTGGGTATACTCAACAGTAATACGTTAATATTCTCTTATATATTTTGCTTCATAATTTCGACATAGTGTGCATTAATAACATACAAAAGGATATTAAGATGTAATGTGCAAATTAAGTAGTTGACGCAGAGGTGTTACAAAACCACCTCAGCCAGTGACAGCACAACCTGGTGTATCTCTGCTTTGATGTTGACGCAGAGGTGTTACAAAACCACCTCAGCCAGTGACAGCACAACCTGGTGTATCTCTGCTTTGATGTTGACGCAGAGGTGTTACAAAACCACCTCAGCCAGTGACAGCACAACCTGGTGTTACTCTGCTTTGATGTTGACGCAGAGGTGTTACAAAACCACCTCAGCCAGTGACAGCACAGACTGATGTTACTCTGCTTTGATGTTGACGCAGAGGTGTTACAAAACCACCTCAGCCAGTGACAACACAGCCTGATGTTACTCTGCTTTGATGTTGACGCAGAGGTGTTACAAAACCTCCTCAGCCAGTGACAACACAGCCTGATGTTACTCTGCTTTGATGTTGACGCAGAGGTGTTACAAAACCACTTCAGCCAGTGACAACACAGCCTGATGTTACTCTGCTTTGATGTTGACGCAGAGGTGTTACAAAACCACTTCAGCCAGTGACAACACAGCCTGATGTTACTCTGCTTTGATGTTGACGCAGAGGTGTTACAAAACCACTTCAGCCAGTGACAACACAGCCTGATGTTACTCTGCTTTGATGTTGACGCAGAGGTGTTACAAAACCACCTCAGCCAGTGACAACACAGCCTGATGTTACTCTGCTTTGATGTTGACGCAGAGGTGTTACAAAACCACTTCAGCCAGTGACAACACAGCCTGATGTTACTCTGCTTTGATGTTGACGCAGAGGTGTTACAAAACCACTTCAGCCAGTGACAACACAGCCTGATGTTACTCTGCTTTGATGTTGACGCAGAGGTGTTACAAAACCACTTCAGCCAGTGACAACACAGCCTGATGTTACTCTGCTTTGATGTTGACGCAGAGGTGTTACAAAACCACCTCAGCCAGTGACAACACAGCTTGATGTTAGTCTTCTTTGATAGGGTATTTTTACTGCGCTTTCATGTTGTCCCGTTGATCTGTTTTCTCATACGGAGGCAAGGATTTGTCTCCAGTTAATTTCATGCAGATCAGATAACAACAGTTCAGATATTATTGGTAGTGAATGAATGAATGTTTACAGCGTAAAATACCTTCTTAGTCTTGACAAAGTACCGGTCGTTGTACATTTCTTTCTACACACCAAACTTTTAAGAAATGGAAAACAGTTTATCAGCTACTAAGAAAACGCACAAAACTGAAATACATTAATGATGAGACAGAATATTGCGTTTTATAACAAACAGTATAAATGGAGCTGGAAATAAGCACCGAACAGACAAATCGACGCAATGACTGACGAGGAAACTTGTAAACAAGACTCGGTTCACTGGCTGACTGTCGAACACCATTGTATCCCCCAGCGAATATTTTCCTCTATGTTGTACCTAACTGAACATGAAAATCCAACAGGCTTAGTCTTTAGTCTCTCTCTCTCTCTCTCTCTCTCTCTCTCTCTCTATATATATATATATATCTATCTATATACCTAGGCTGCTTCCCCCAAGGAAAGGGAGGTATATATATATATATATATATATATATATATATATATATATATATATATATATATATATATGTTTGTATGTATGTGTGTATATACTTGCTGTCCAGGGAGTGTTACGTCATGCTGGACCTCTGCAGTTTATTTTATCCAGAGTTTTATTTCCGATACGCTGGTCTTGTGTTGAGTGGTGTTATCCAGATTTTCTGTTGTATTATATTATACCTTAGTGCCGACATTTGGTTTGTTTTAACCTCGAGGAATTTCGAGTTTTATTCGGCAGTTATCTTGGAAATATCATATTACATCTCTTGTAAAATCTGCTTCCAAGAGATTGGGTGTGCTAAGCCGACTCCGCACTTTCTTCACCCCTGCACAATTGTTGACTCTATACAGGGGTTTTATCCGCCCCTGTGTGGAGTAAAACTCTCATGTGTGGGGAGGCTCCCCACATACAGCTCTTCTCAATAGGGTGGAGGCCAAGGCTTTTCGTCTCATTAACTCTCCTCCTCTTACTGACTCCCTTCAACCTCTGTCTCTTCGCCGCACTGTTGCATCTTTATCTCTTTTCTATCGCTACTTTAATGGTCACTGCTCCTCTGAACTCTCTGCTTGCATTCCTCCACCTCTACGACGGGCGCGAAGCACCCGTCTGGCAGCAAACTCTCATCCTTTTTCTGTCCAACTCTCTAATGCAAGAGTTAACCGTTACTCCCAGTCTTTCATTTATGCAACAGGTCAGCTCTGGAACTGTCTCCCTCTGTCTGTATTTCCTGCTGCCTATGATCTCCAGTCTTTCAAACGCAGTGTGTCCAGGCATCTCAAAATGATCGGATCTTGAATTTGGCTCTATATTGTATTTTGTTTTTCTCTTGGAGGGAACTGTTACTGCGGGCTCATGGCCTTTGGTTCCTTCTTCCTCACATAAAAAAAAAAAAAAAAAGTTTCTTTATCTGTCTTGGCCAACCATTTATCTATTTCAGACTTCCCAAGACCCGTAATTTTTTCCTGTTTTTTCGTAATTCCTGGCTTCAATGCATCCCTCTTTAAGTACGCTGTATTTTGGCCACATTGAATTAAAAGAAGACTTTCCTCAACATTACATGAACTTCATCATATATTAAAATAAAACAAAGCACTGTTTCTTCCAGTGCAACTAATATTTTATGCTTTTGTCTTTGTAGTAGGTTTTCAGTCACTGTTGCATTTTGGATACTGATAATGCTTTGTTTTGTGCTTTTATGTCTTTTCCTTACTTTACAATAGGGATGCATACAAAAGCCTGTTGTTATGCAGTTTGTTGTGTTCAGTTAAAGAGTAGGATGGAGGAACGGTATTCTGAAAGGAAACAGGTTGGAAGACTGGAGAAGAAAATGAAGTTGAAAGAGGAAGGGTAAAGGAGATAGCATGAGAGAGAGAGAGAGAGAGAGAGAGAGAGAGAGAGAGAGAGAGAGAGAGAGAGAGAATGTGTTAAAAATGAATGAGAAATGTTGACTGAAAAAGGTGTCTTGTGGAATAAGGAAAATGCTTTAAAAGGAATGTCGATAGTGGAAAGGGACGATGGATGAAGAGAGGAAAGGGAAGAGTGATGCTGGAAAAAGGAAGAGAGAAACTGAGAAGGAATGAGAAATGTTGGAAAGTTAAGCGAAAGGTCACAGAGGAAAAACTGAATCTGGAAAGACATAGAAAAGCTCGGAAAGACACGATAATCCCGAATACTGATAAAAAGCGAGGCACCAAGAAGGGCAAAATGGTAGATATTGATAAGGAACGCTAAGTAGGGAAGAATAGTGTGGGAATTTACTGGATATGAATAAGCAGTGTAGAAGAGCGAGAAAATAAAGATAGCTCAGAGGAATACTGCAAAGAAAGAATGAGTCTGGAAAAGGAGAAATTTCGGAGGTATATGGTTGAAAAGGGTAGGCAGCCATGAAGAGGGAAAAAGGAGGAGTATAGATGTACAGAATATGCAAAAACAGTAAGAGGGGAAAGTGATCATAAAAGAAGATAAGAAGATATTGCAAGGGAGAAAGACAGGCAGGGAAGGAGGGAAATGCGAAAGGAAATAGAGGAAAAAGTTGTAATAAAAGAAAATGAAAAACTGTGGTAAACAAGAAGCAGATATTCAGATTATACAATTTCTTGTTCTCTTAGCAGTAAAAAGTTATGGCAAATTGAAAGAAATATGAAGGAGCAATTTTCACCCTCATTTTCAACATTCCAAGCACAGAAATGAGTAACGAAGAGAACGTTGGCTGAGAGTTGGGTATTAGAGAAAGGAAAATATTATTATTATTAGTATTAGTAGTAGTAGTAGTAATAGTAGTGGTAGTAGTAGTAGCATTAGCAGTAGTACGGTAGTAGTAGTAGTACCTATAGTAGTAATAGTAGTAGTAGTAGTAGTTTACTATTATTTTTAATTATCATTATTCTTTTTTTATTATTATTTCACTATATTAAGGATTTCACAAATGATTATCAGAGTTTGGTGGCTTGCATACGCTTGGCAATCAGTGTTTTAAGTATGTCTATACTTGTGTGTGGATATCACAATGCCATTCTTTGTGCAAGTGAAAGAATTCTACCTGCTTACTAAAACCGATTACCGTGAGGACCAACACTTACCTCTTGATATCCTCATGTTAAACACAGTGTGATTATGTGGCTACAATTTTTTTCACACAGTAAAGTTTTTATCTTCCATTTTCTTCTTGTCAACACCCAGATGTCCTGTCCCACAGTAATTTCAGTGCATCACTAACAAGACTCCCACAGTAGATTTTGCATTTTCAAACAACATGAAGAGCATTGAGATACTGTACTGTGTCCTGTTTTAACAACTGTATGTTGTATTCATGTATACCATTCATCAGAGTCAGTTTGGCATCAGTCTGGAATTTTAGTTACTCAGAATTACCGGCCACACAAAAAAATATGGATAGATATCACTCAGGTCCAATACCATCGAGTGTAAGGGTCTTGATAGTGTTTTTGTTGTCTGTACGTGTGGTGGGATATTGTACTTTTTTTTTTTTTATGCGAGGAAGAAGGAACCAAAGGCCATGAGCCCGCAGTAACAGTTCCCTCCAAGAGAAAAACAAAATACAATAGAGAGCCAAATTCAAGATCCGATCATTTTGAGATGCCTGGACACACTGCGTTTGAAAGACTGGAGATCATAGGCAGCAGGAAATACAGACAGAGGGAGACAGTTCCAGAGCTGACCTGTTGCATAAATGAAAGACTGGGAGTAACGGTTAACTCTTGCATTAGAGAGTTGGACAGAAAAGGGATGAGAGTCTGCTGCCAGACGGGTGCTACGCGCCCGTCGTAGAGGTGGAGGAATGCAAGCAGACAGTTCAGAGGAGCAGTGACCATTAAAGTAGCGATAGAAAAGAGATAAAGATGCAACAGAGCGGCGAAGAGACAGAGGTTGAAGGGAGTCAGTAAGAGGAGGAGAGTTAATGAGACGAAAAGCCTTTGACTCCACCCTATTGAGAAGAGCTGTATGTGGGGAGCCTCCCCACACATGAGAGTTGTACTCCACACAGGGGCGGATAAAACCCCTGTATAGACTCAACAATTGTGCAGGGGTAAAGAAAGAACGGAGTCGGCTTAGCACACCCAATCTCTTGGAAGCAGATTTTACAAGAGATGTAATATGATTTTTCCAAGATAAGTCCCGAGTAAATGAAACCCCAAGCATGTTCAAGGATGATGCAGGATTAAGCTGAATATTATTAAACATTAGTGGGTATACCTGTGGAAGATTTTGACGGGTTGATAGGTGTAAGAACTGAGTCTTAGATGCATTAAAGACAACCATATTATTTTTACCCCAGTCAGAGATACGAGCCAAGTCAGACATTAGGTGTGCCATAGCCTCATCCCTTGTTTGTTGAAGTAACTGTTGAGATGGGCGTTGCGGGAACCGAATGGAAAGGTGAAGGGTGGAGTCATCAGCGTATGGGTTAGATGTACAGCTTAGAAGATCATTGATGAATAAAAGGAAGAGTTGGTGATAGGACAGAGCCCTGAGGAACACCACTGTTGATAGATCTAGGAGAAGAACGATGGCCGTCTACAACAGCGGCTATAGAACGACCAGAAAGGAAACTAGCGATGAAGGCACAGATAGAAGGATAGAAACCGTAGGAGGGCAGTTTGGAAATTAAAGATTTATGCCAGACTCGATCGAAAGCCTTTGAGATGTCAAGTGCAATGGCAAAGCTTTCGCCAAAGTCCCGAAAGGAGGATGACCAGGAGTCTGAAAGGTAGGTGAGAAGATCGCCAGTGGAGCGTCCCTGACGGAACCCATACTGACGATCGGAAAGAAGGTTGTGATAGGAAAGATGCCTTAAAATTTTTCTATTAAGAATTGACTCGAAAACTTTTGAAATACAGGACGTTAAAGCAATTGGACGATAGTTGGAGGGTTGGGAGTGGTCACCCTTCTTAGGGACTGGCTGAATGAGAGCAAACTTCCAGCAAGAAGGAAAGGTACAAGTTGACAGACAAAGGCGAAAGAGTTTACATAGGCAGGGTGTAAGCACAGAAGCACAGTTCTTGAGAACAACAGGAGGGACCCCATCAGGCCCATATGCCTTGTTAGTACTGAGGCCAGTGATGGCAGAAAATACATCAACTGAAGAAATTTTAATGTCAGCCATGAGGAAGTCAGAGGGGGGAAGTGATGGAGGAACAGCACCGGAATCGTCTAAGGTGGAATTGGAGGAGAAAGTCTGTGCGAAGAGATCTGCTTTATCAGTAGAAGAAATAGCTACACCATCAGAGTAGAAAAGAGGAGGGAAGGATGATGAGGCAAAGTTGTTAGAAAGATTTTTGGCAAGGTGCCAGAAGGAGCGGGAAGAATTCGAGTTGGAGAGTTGAGAGCATTTAGTATGGATGAAATTATTTTTAGTAGAGCGAAGAACAGACCTGGCACGATTCCGGGCAGAAACGTAAAGACGATGTGATTCAGGGGTGGGTTGGCTCCGGTACCTTTTGTAGGCCTTCTCCTTGTTGCAGACAGCATTAGAACAAGCGTGATTAAACCAAGGCTTTCTTGCGTTAGTCAAAGGATATGAGAAAGGAATGTATGCTTCCATGCCCGAGAGAATAACCTCTGCAATGCGCAAGGCACACTCAGATGGCTCACGGCCATGGAAACAATAATCATTCCAGGGAAAATCAAAGAAGTACTGCCTGAGGGCCTCCCAGTCCGCGGCTCCAAAATGCCACAGACGACGCTTCCCTGGAGGGTCCACAGGCCGTACTGGAGTGATAGGACAGGTTAAGGTAATAAGGTTGTGATCGGAGGAGCCCAACGGAGAGAAAAGATTATCAGAGTAAGCAGAAGGATTAGTTGTGAGGAAGAGGTCAAGTATGTTGGAGCTCTCTCCAAGGCGGTCAGGGATACGGGTAGGGTGCTGTACAAGCTGCTCTAGGTCATTAAGGATAGAAAAGATGTAGGCTTGTTCACCAGGTGGATCCGTGAAAGGAGAGGAGAGCCAAAGGTGGTGGTGAACATTGAAATCTCCAAGAATGGAGATTTCAGAGAAAGGAAAAATGGACAGAATGTGTTCCATCGTAGAAGTAAGATAGTCGAAGAATTTTTGATAATCGGTAGAATTAGGGGATAAGTAAACAGCACAGATATATTTACTCAGAGAATGACAGGAAAGCCGAAGCCAGAGTGTGGAGAATTCAGAAGAATCAAGTTCAGGAACACGAGAGCAAGATAAGTCGTTGCGTATGTATACACAACAGCCACCTTTGGCTTTGAAATGAGTATAGAGAAAGTAGGAGGATACAGAAAAGGGTTTGCTGTCAGTTGCCTCAGACAGCTGAGTCTCCGTTAGAAAAAGAAGGTGAGGTTTAGAGAAGGAGAGGTGGTGCTCAACAGAGTGAAAGTTAGATGAAAGGCCGCGAATGTTGCAGAAATGAAGAAGAGAGTCAGACAGTGGTTCCAGGCACCTCGAGTCGTCACCGGGAGAGGGGCAGATGGCGGAGGCATTTATGGTCCCCCCCCCCTGGGGACTCCGAGGCTGGGTGAATTGACGCCATTTTTGTTGAATTTAGAATAGGAAGTGTAGTGTGTACTGTGCATGTAGTTTGGTGAAGATAATTAGAGAAATTGTACTGGAGAGCATGCTGGCCTACTCTCTGTGTAACTGAGACACTGAAAAAGTTCAGCAAAGGGGGATGGTCAGGAACTAGTCCAGAGGGCTGATGAAACGGGAGCTCCAGCACTCCCTGTCATCAGCTTTCCATCCACCTCGGGAGTACTGTCCTGCTCGACTGGTGCTACAGTCTACTCCACCTAACGGCCACTTCATGTGTTTAGGGAAATGTTTCAGTCCATGCTCGTACAGACCAGTTCCCGCTGAGCTGGACATCAATGAACATTATATATGACAGGATGCAATAGTTAAGTCAGACACGAATTTCAGTAAGAAACAAGAAAGACCTGCTTTGGTGATGTTGTCAGGCGCACCAGCTGGCCAGGATCTCTGACTTAAGTACGTATGACACCGGAAGCTGCAGTTTATACAAGAAATATCAAACCTTACACAAGAACACCACTGACTATTTTTTTCTTTGTATTTTTATGAGGATTAGAGAAATGGAAATCTCAATCTAGTTGTTTAAATTTAACAACAAATAAAACAAATTACACTCGGAAACTATATCTCACACGGTAATTTCCATCCTTTCTCATTTACTTATGGTAGACAGTGTTCATACATGCGTGCCAAGTTGTAGTGTAAGTAGTAGTCAACTGAAAACGAACTTGTGTCTTACCTGTCGAATACAAATGCAGGTAAACATGGTTGCCATCCTTCATAAATTTAGAGGCACGTGTTCATTAAACCAACTACACAAAATTATCTCCAAACTAGATTCACACATCACAACAACACAGGGACACACCACGCGTAGAATTATAATTAGAAAGTAAACGAACCCGTGCCATTTTGACAGCGGACCAATTTTTTAACCACCTGGCCATCACCTGCTGTGACCCCAAGACCAACTAAATGGCTGTACTTGTAAGTGGCAAAATTAAACTCAGGGGCAGACTAAGCTAAAACATAGACACCATTGTCAAATTTTTCATTTAGCAATTCAGTCCTATCAATATTTTATTGGTTGATTGATTGATTTATTCACTCATTCATTTTTTGAGTTACTACATTGCAGCTAAAGGCAGGTTGAAGCAAAAATGCCAGGCAGATATTTCTTTTCCACTTTCATTCCACAAAGCCAGATATAAAACCTCGGGCCAGCCAACAACAGAGTCAAGGGAAAAATGGAAAAAGAAACAGACTGTGATGGACCAACGACCAGTTCCACGACTGAGAGCTGGAAGGGCAAAAGCTGAAATATTTCCATCTGTAAGAAAAAGATTGTTCATTTGAATAAAAGTCACCCATAGTCAGCAAGCATGTGTTGCTTTTCACATTCCTAAGTTTTGTTTTCTCTGTTACAGTATCCAAAACAGAATTTTTAACTCTTTGATCGTTTTAATTCCTTATTCATATAATTATACATGGAACTCGATAGGCCACGCATCCTCCAACCTTCAGAGTCACTCATATACACTCCTTTCACCACCACTTAGTCCGTTAACTTTGTCACGACACCATCTGAACTGCTTCTGTTCTACCCTTTGATCATCAGTCGCTTGTTCCATATCTTTCACGGGTCCCAGCATGTCTTGTGTCATCTTCACACGCACCACATTAACTCCTCAGCAGTTAGGTTTACTTTGTTCACGCCACGGTAATGTCTAACGTTTATAACAAAACACCAAAGTTCATAAAGTTCTCTTTCAGCCACGTTACTCAAGCTTCTATTCATTGTCAAGGCCATCATAGCAGTAGGAAACTATCTTACTTGCACCACTCCACTGTCCACTTTCTTTTCACTTTCATATCTTATAATCATAGCTCCAAGATATGTATATTTCCCACTACTTCATGTTCCTGCATTCACCAGGACATCATAATGTGTCACTTTCCCACCAGCCATTATTTTCCTTCAGTCATCGTCACCTACAAACACTCACAAATTTCTTAATATTTCTACAAAGCCACAATCCACATTTATCCAGCAACTTATAATCACCTGCATAATTTGACTGGTTCATAATGACAAATGGGTAAAATCCATCTCGAGTTTCCCTCTCACTCATTTCACTCATCTGCATAAATCAGGCTTAAAATATTCCATGTGATACGAACCACTATCACTCCAGTCTCCTTCACCTTGTACTTTTTTTTTTTCCATAACTCCATCCATTTAAATGCATTGAACAACCGTGTGGACACTAAACACCCTCTCTTCATCCCAACACTAATACCAAATCACACACTCATACATCCATCTACTCAGACTTTTATTACTACCATTATCACACTTGACAGCACTGATCAGCTCCTCCACACTCTACTCTACATACTTCATATCTCCCTAATCAGTCTGTTTACCGATATGACAAACATACATACGTCACCCCTCCTTCATTACTCTGTTTACCGATATGACAAACATACATACGTCACCCCTCCTTCATTACTCTGTTTACCGATATGATAACATACATACGTCACCCCTCCTTAATTACTGTTTACCGTTATGACATAAACATACATACGTCGCACCTCCATAATCACTCTGTTTACCAGTATGACATAAACATACATACGTCGCACCTCCATAATCACTGTTTACCAGTATGTGCAGGTTAGTGTTGATCTTACTCCACACTCTTACTCCTTACTCCTCACTCTTACTCTAAACCTCAAATTACACACACTCTTACTGGCTAGCTCATTACGTCTTGGACACTCACTCTCTTCTGGCTTTCATACTATACCTTGCACACATTCTCTCTCTCTCTCTCTCTCTCTCTCTCTCTCTCTCTCTCTCTCTCTCTCTCTCTCTCTCTCTCTCTCTCTCACACACACACACACACACACACACACACACACACATTACATCTTGCACACACTTACTGGTTCTCCCATTACATCTCACACACTCATACTTACTGGTTCTCACATTATATCTTACACACCCACACTTACTGGTTCTCACATTACATCTTACACACTCACACTTACTGGTTCTCACATTACATCTTACACACTCACACTTACTGGTTCTCACATTACATCTTACACACCCACACTTACTGGTTCTCACATTACATCTTACACACTCACACTTACTGGTTCTCACATTACATCTTACACACTCACACTTACTGGTTCTCACATTACATCTTACACACCCACACTTACTGGTTCTCACATTACATCTTACACACTCACACTTACTGGTTCTCACATTACATCTTACACACTCACACTTACTGGTTCTCACATTACATCTTACACACTCACACTTACTGGTTCTCACATTACATCTTACACACTCACACTTACTGGTTCTCACATTACATCTTACACACTCACACTTACTGGTTCTCACATTACATCTTACACACTCACACTTACTGGTTCTCACATTACATCTTACACACTCACACTTACTGGTTCTCACATTACATCTTACACACTCACACTTACTGGTTCTCACATTACACCTTACACACTCACACTTACTGGTTCTCACATTACATCTCACACACTCACACTTACTGGTTCTCACATTACATCTTACACACTCACACTTACTGGTTCTCACATTACATCTTACACACTCACACTTACTGGTTCTCACATTACATCTTACACACTCACACTTACTGGTTCTCACATTACATCTTACACACTCACACTTACTGGTTCTCATATTACATCTTACACACTCACACTTACTGGTTCTCACATTACATCTTACACACTCACACTTACTGGTTCTCACATTATATCTTACACACTCACACTTACTGGTTCTCACATTACATCTTACACACTCACGCTTACTGGTTCTCACATTACATCTTACACACTCACACTTACTGGTTCTCCCATTACATCTTACACACTCACACTTACTGGTTCTCACGTTATATCCTGCAAACTCAGTCTTCATGGCTGTCACGTCTTGCACACTCACTCTTACTGACTCACGTTACATCTTGCACACTCACTCTTATTGGCTGTCACAATATATCTTTCACACTCAGTCTTACTATCTCTCAAATTACGTTATGCACACTCCCTCATATAGTCAGTTTTACCTTTGTAAGAGTATAATTTTGGGAGCAAGGCGGGAAAAGAATAGAAATAGAGATGTGAAAATATTAATGATGAGTCTGGTTGTGTGGAGAGTAGGTAGGAACCAGAGAGAGAGAGAGAGAGAGAGAAGGGTCTGAGGATAGGACTAGGTGTAGCGACTGTGAGGCTATTAATCCAGGTCAGCAGGAGGGGTCCCAAAGGCAGCCATAAATCCACACCATCACCATCACGGATTTAACACCATTACTCTCACTATCGTGAGAATATAACCCATGTTTACCTACACAGGTGTTCTGAGGTAAATTCTCTCTCTCTCTCTCTCTCTCTCTCTCCGTGTGTTTATTATTGTCATCATCCTTGCACCGTCTGTCACTCCCTCCTTCTCTTCCGTCTCACTACTTCCCGCTCTTCTTTTCAAATTCCTCTGCCTAAGAGTCGTTAGGGTTGTGATAAAGCTGGACAGCCTGGCCATCCATCATGTCAAACTGGCCACAGCCTGCCTTGTGTGTGTCTGGCTTTGGGATAGGGTGGTGTGTGTGTGTGTGTGTGTGTGTGTGTGTGTGTGTGTGTGTGTGTGTGTGTGTGTGTGTGTGTGTGTGTGTGTTCCATTACAGCAACCTCTCCATGCGTGTAATCTTCCTTTTTACCCTTCCTCCCCTTTCCTCCTCACCCATTCCCTTTTCCCTTCCCGTCCCATCCAACACTTTTCCTGTCCACAACCTCCTCCTTTCCCCAGTTTGTCCTATGCACCTCTCCTGCCCTTCTTTCCATCCCTTTCCTATTTCCCTTCACTTCCCCTTCCAATCCTCTTCCTAGTACCCTCTTCCCATACTTTCCCTTTCGTCTCCTTTTCCATTTCTCCCCTCGTTCCCCAGGCCCCCAGGTGGTAAAGAAACCTCTCGCTCGGTGTCATAGTGGCGTCGCTGCTGATGAACTTCAAGGACAAAATTCATTACTGGATATTGTTACGTAACTGCATTGGCTGTGTGTGAAGCTTTATGAATTTGAAATAAAAACTGTGCCTGTAATTACGACCTGCCACTGCCTATTACCTGCCCCGTAATTTGTGTTGAAGGCAGTCACATAATAACTACAATTCAAATGGTCCCTAGTTTCATGATACCAGACAGGACGTAGGTCTGTTGTTGGCTACTACGAATTTGTACTTTTCCTATTCCTCCTCTTCCAACCCTTGCCCTTCCGTCACCTTTCATTCATGCACCGTCCCTCACCTTTTCCCCAACCCTCCTTTCATCTCCTTTTCCACCTTTTCCCCTCCGTCACCTCTTCCCTACTCATTTCCTCTTCCACCCCTACTCATCCACAATCTTTCCCCCTCCTCCTCCTTCCCCTTCCGTTACCTTTTCTTCCAGTTCTCTTCCATCACTTTTTTCTCATTCCCTGTCCATCACCTCTTCCTCCTCTCCCACTCCATCACTTTTTCTTCCCCTGCCCTCCATCATAGTTTCCTTACTTCCCCACCATCTCCCTTTCCTCTCCACCACCTCTTCCCTCCCCCCTTCTCCACCACCTCATCCTCCTCTCTCACACTGCTTGACCCTTGCCTTCAATCCCTTGTTCACTCAGCCGTACAGTTGGGAACCTGGATATAAATTTGACTGTTGCAAGGCATCCAGTGAAGGACTGAACGTAGCAAACTTCATCATCATTAATTATCCTCTGCAAGCATTGGGCATTAATCTAGCCCTTCTTCCTTTTCCTTCTGCCTTCTCTACCCTCACCCAGCGCCACACTGATGTATATAAAGGTCAGTAGTTGCTGAATATAAAAACCCGGCGATCTCACCAAATTAACAGTGATAACCAAAAGTGTTGGAAGTGATTGGCTGTCGCTTCGTTAATCTGGAACCCAGGGAGTACTGACCGCGGCTGTGTATGACCCGCACTCACAATAGCCAGAGTGAGGTATCGTCTTGGTCAGCGTGTGTGTTTCTCTCTCTCTCTCTCTCTCTCTCTCTCTCTCTCGTTTGTGTGTGTGTGAACAAAATAAACAAAATAACTTAGTGGAAGGGTTGAGGGTCTTCCCTGGGGTTGACATTATGTTTCTTGAGAACATTAGGTCAGAGGTCAAGGTCACATGTCAGGTTCAACTTAAGTAGTTTTGATTCTATTTAAATCAAACTTGGTGGAAGAGTTGAGAGAAAAACAAGAAGTGACTGACAGCAATCAGTCATAAGATCAAGGTTATAGGGCAAGATCACAGGCCTAACACAGTAGCTCACTTTTGATTCGATGTGAACCAGATTTGGTAGAAGTGTTGAGGGTCAGGCAAGAATGAATATTCTGATTTTGAAAATAATCGGTCACGGAAGACAAAACTGTAGGACGTGGGTGTTGCACTCAGAGTACTCATTATTATTATTATTATTATTATTATTATTATTATTATGTGGTAGGTGGGGGCGCTTACCATCCACTCACTTGATGTAGTGCTGCTCTCAGGTGTCTACCCTTTCCTCTCCTCCGTCCTTCTTTCCTTCCATCTTCTTCTGTCTTTCTTTCCTTCATTCTTTCCTCGTCCTTCTGCCTAAGGGTGACTTTACACTCCCTCTTCTGTCTTTCTTTCCTTCATTCATTCCTCTTCCTTCTGCCTGTGGGTGACTGCACTAAGTGACAAGCCAAATGGTTTCCTGTACAACAGGAAACCATTTACTACGCTGGGTGGTAACCATATAACCAAATTATGGCGCTTGGTAGTTTAGTGGGTAATTACGGCGCTCCAATCGGATTGAGCCGGTGAAGGTTTCTATCCAAGGAGTGGTTGGGGTTTATTGCTCATGTGATGCCACTCAGGGATGAGTGAGGCTGGTCACTCTCATCTTAAATGTCAGGACCATCTTGCCAAGCCCCGGACTCCTACGCTCCTTATGGGGCGAAGTAGGATTGGATGACGGATGGTTGGATGGATAATTATTTATTATCATTATTATTATTGGTGGAAGATGTATGTAAGATATTCACGGAAGAGATAGGCGCAGCGTGTGAGGCGGTTTGTGGGATGAGGAGGAGATGCAAGGGTGTGCAAGGGACAGCATGGTGGAATGATGAGGTGAAACGAGCTGTGGAACAAAAGAAGAAGGCATATGGTGAATGGTTGGCGAGTAGAGGTAGGGGAGAAGATGAGAGAGAGAAGAGAGAGGTATATGTGAGCAGGAGAAGGGAGGTTAAGAGACTGGTGAAGGTGAGTAAGAAGAAAGTGGATGAAGAGTTTGGGAGGAATCTGAGTGTGAAATGGAGGGAGAGTAAGAAATTGTTTTGGAAGGAATTAAAGAAAGTAAGGCAGTGTGAAAGGGGAAATAATAGGGGAGTGAAAGATAGGAATAATAGATTGTTGGTGGAGAAGAGAGAGAAATTGAGGAGATGGAAGGAGCACTTTGAGGATTTGTTGAATGTAGAGAGTGAGAGCAGTGTGAGTATAAGTGGTTGGGGAATGGCTGGGAGAAGAAGAGATGAGAGGGTGTAGGAAGAGATCAGTAGGGCGGAAGTAGTGGAAGCGATGAAGAAGATTAAGCTGGGAAAGGCCCCAGGAATTGATGGAGTGTGTGGTGAAATGCTTAGGTATGGGGGTGAGATTGTTGTGGAGTGGATATGGAAGTTGTGTAGATTGGCTTGGGAAGAGGGAAGGGTTCCAGAGGACTGGAAATCAGGTATAATTGTTCCTCTGTACAAAGGAAAAGGGGAGAGAGAAGTATGTGGTAACCATAGGGGTATTTGCCTTCTTAGTGTGACTGGTAAAATATATGGTAGGATACTCATTGATAGGGTTAGGCATATGACAGAGGAGCTAGTTGGAGAAGAACAAGGGGGATTTAGGAAGGGAAAAGGGTGTGTAGATCAGATATTTGTTCTAAGATGTTTAGTGGAGAAGTATCTAGAGAAGGGAAGGAAAGTGTATGCTGCCTTCATGGACTTGGAGAAAGCTTATGACAGAATAGATAGGCAAGGTATGTGGAAGGTATTAAGAATATATGGAGTGGAGGGGAAATTGTTGAGTGCTGTGAAGAGTATGTACGAGGGAGCTAGGGCTACGGTGCGAGTGGATGGTGAGCTAAGTGAGTTCTTTGATCTCAATGTGGGACTGAAACAGGAGTGTGTGATGTCTCCTTGGCTGTTTAATATATATATATGGATGGGGTTGTAAAGGAGATGCAATGTAGGGCAGTGGATGTGGGGCTGGCCCTAATGAATGAGAGTGAGATTTGGAAGCTTCCGGTGCTGCTGTTTGCTGATGATACAGTATTGTTGAGTGAAGATGAATGGGAGTTGCAAGGTTTGGTGAATGAATGTGAGACAGTGTGTAGGAGGAGGAAGCTGAAAGTTAATGTAAACAAAAGTAAAGTTATGGTGTTTGAGAGGAATGAAGTCACAGAGTGTGCAGTGAGGTTGGATGGTGAGGATATGGAGAATGTGAGTGCATTCAAGTACTTGGGTAGTGTGATGAGTAAGGATGGAACTTTGGGGGATGAAGTACGTGAAAGGGTACAGCAGGGAAGGAAGGTTGTTGGTACACTGAAAGCGGTGATGAAAAATAGGGAGGCGAGTATGGAAGTTAAGAAGTCACTGCATGATGGTGTTGTGATCCCTACCCTGACGTATGGAAGCGAGGCGTGGACCTTGCAAGAGGGGAACAAGTCAAGAGTGAGAGCAGTGGAAATGAGTTACTTGAGAGGAGCATGTGGAGTGACGTGGAGGGACAGGTTGACGAATGAAGAAGTGAAGGAACGTTGTGGGGTAGATGTGGATGTGGTTGAGAAGATTAGGAGAAATACACTGAGGTGGTTTGGACATGTGGAGAGAATGGAGAATGAAAGACTGACTAAGAGGGTGTATGTAGGTGAGGTGGAGGGAGGGAGAGGGAGGGGTAGACCGAGGATGAGGTGGAGGGATGGAGTTGAGAGGTATATGAGGGAGGGGGGGGGTGAGTTGGGGGGAGGGTAGTCAAATGGTGGGTGACAGAGTGACTTGGAGGCGTTTAGTCTGCGGCCACCCTTTGCGGGATTAGGGCGTCGGGCTATAGATAGATAGATAGATAGATTATTATTGTTGTTGTTTTGTTAATTTTATTATTATTTATTATTAATATTATTATTATCATCATCATCATCATTATCACCATTATTACTGATGATGATGATGATAATGGTGAGGGTGTTGGCGGTGATGGTGGTGGTGGACAGTGTTGATCCCACCTCAAGTCGATAAAGCTGGCGTGTGCAGGCAGTCTGCGGTCAGGCCCTGAATTTGTTGGTATATTATAGGCAGCTACCAAACCCGGATATTTACTGCCTTAATGTCTGCAGGAATTTGACATTATTTTGTGAACCTAATCCCATTCCACCCTTTTCTGAATATTTATGTTTAGCGATAGATGATGATGCATGTTGGTGTGTATTTCTGAATTGCGTTGTTAAGTTTTAACACTGAAATTTCAAACCAGGCGTATGTTGTAAAAATATTTATTAAGATTATAACCAGCTGTTTGAAGTACAGTTATTCCATTATACCTGTTATGCTTCACAGGTGTTTAGTTGTATTTTTTGCATTTCATGGTGCAGTCCAGTTTACAACTTTATAATTTTGAGGAAGAGGTAAATCTTGTGTATATTAGTTCTAGATACATATATAGTTTTTGTACCCCACGGGTCTGCTGCCAAATCCGCCATCAAGCATTACAGGTTGTGAACACTGTCTCTAAGTGACTGGCCATCTTGGGTTGTGTTCTGTTAAAGGCACAATAAGTTTTTGGTAAAGGCAAAGCCGCCTTCCTGGCACAACGTACCTGCATTGTTTTGTGCAACTTTATACACGCAGCAGGTCTGTGGTATAGATCCACCTAATTGAATTTGCAGGTTCTAGTTGTGTCCCCCCTCCCTTCCATGCTACGTATCACGGCTTGTGGGTGTTGTATCTGAGTAACCGAGCCACGTTTGGTTGGGCAGATTTACACACGCTAGTCCTGTGGTAAAAGCCATTCCCCAAACATTACACCATCTTGTTCATCGTCCTGCTTCTCCGTATATATTCTCATTTCTCGTTTATGTATTGACCCAGAGGTGTGAAACCGTTTCCTTCTTTGAGAAAATAAGTTTATTACTTGTTCCTCATCCGACTGTGACCAAAGTTGACCACATTGGTGGTGTCAACCTCTTCAGCCCGAGGATGCCATTGTTATTATTTTTACCGTCCCTAATGATTTTACATACCTTAATATTGACTTTTGGGGACCTTCATAAGCTGGATAAAATATATGATAGCATTAGGAATATACTGTATTAATATGTGATCGTGTTGAAGGAAATATTGCGTCATCGGTGCATAAATTGGTGGTGTATGGGGGGCGACGATTGCCTCTGATTTAGTTCACTTTTACCAATATTCGACGGGAAATATGATGAATCCGACGCTGGTGACAGAAAGTGGGGATGGGGTAGGGGTTCATGGTGGTGGTGGTGGTGGTGTGGGGTAAGAGTGATGGTGGTGGTGTGGGGTATGAGCTGTAGTGATGGTGGTGGCAGTGATAGTAGTATTAATACTGGGTAATGGTAGTAGCAGGAATAGTGTTGTGGTAGTGGAGATGGAGTAGGGAAGGTGAGCTAATGTGGGAAGTGTGGAGTTAAAACAGTGTTAAGAAGCCGTGAGTCTGGCGAGGCAGGTGCGGGTTATATGCCTAATAATGGATAAAATTACCTCGTTTGTATTACACCTTAAAACGCTCACACGCACATACACACGTGTAATCACCGCTCACGCACATGGCTACACACACCTTTGTATGTACTCAGCCGTGCTTACACATACACATGGGGCTCAAATTAATCTGACTCCTGCTGTGAGAGTGTACTTTTTCCAAATATACAGTGCTTTCATAGCTACATGCCTGCTGGGGAGAGGAACCAAAAAGCCAAAGACCAAATAAAATAAATATTTCCAAAGGGAAGAGGTGAAAGCCTAATACAGTGTTCACTATACTCGAGATGCCCGAGTACACATGCCATAGAGGCATCAGTTCAAAGGCTAGGGAGAGAGAGAGAACAAAAAATGTGTATTTGCTGGAGAGAACAGTTCCAGAGTTTACCAGTATATCCCTGGGTTGGGTCTAGTCTGCTTTCACCATAAACTGAAAAAGGAACGTAGATTCATAAAGTGATGGTTGCATGTCGTAGTCTGGGGAAATGTTTATTTCCTTGCCAGTGGCACGAGTGCTGTACTCCTCAGTTACGCCTGTGCATGTTGTGCATGTGTGCATGAGGACTTTAAAAACAGAAGCGTTATTGCCGTTGGGTGTTTTACGGTTAGTTCTTTGGACCTGATTTATTTCGTAGAAAAGTGAGAGTAGTGACATTGGAGAGAGGAAAGTAAAGTAGAGAGAGAGAGAGAGAGTGTGTGTGTGTGTGTGTGTGTGTGTGTGTGTGTGTGTGTGTGTGTGTGTGTGTGTGTGCACATGCGTGCTTGCGCGCGCGGGCGCGCGCTTGAATTTGTGCGTGCCCGCGCGCAACAGCAGTTGGTGAGCAATTTGTTTGGTACTTTTCAGAGCCAAGTTTGTGTAGAAGTGGTTCTTTGTGTTGGTATGTGAGGCAAACTCCTCTCTTAGCTCACCTAACTTACTGGATCTCTCTCTCTCTCTCTCTCTCTCTCACACACACACACACACACACACACACACACACACACACACACACACACACACACACACACACACACACACACACAGTATTAGTCTACTGACTCTTCCATCTTTCTAAACTCAGACCTTCTGGCTGTTCGCCCTTTCTTTCCTAGACAAAGATATTCAGCTTCGGAGAGACTTATCGTCCTTGGGGGTTAGATACAGCCTTCATTAGCCCTTGTTGTTGGTGGTGTCATTTGTGTCTGCCTTGTTGAGTGTGCGGCTGCTGCATCTTAGGACACAGTCTCATGTCACGAGGTCCAGTTCACTTTATAACCCATCACACCTCACAACCCACCACACCTCACAACCCACCACCCCTCACAAGCCATCATAGTGCCGCTCTGTTTCAGGACACTCGCTGTTGTTCTGTCACCGTCAGCCCTCCTGCAATATCCCGTTGCCTTATTCAGTTCCCTCCTGGGGCACTCGGGCCTGCAAGTGAAGAACCCTTGCTGGAGTGTCCTGATGTCTGGGGAGAGGATTCCTGCAGAAGCTGCGTGCTGGGCACCTGATACACTCACACTTTACTAACAACCATCACACTACCCAGGCCTACCATACTACCGACATACCCACAACCCTCCCCCCCACCGTCCATAAATGTACCATATCAGGACACACCACTCACATCAACCACATCCGTACATGTACTGCACAAAAAACACCATAGCTCATTCTGCTCAGTCGTCTAGTACAGGGGGAACTATCTGTCAGGTCCATTGCCTGATTGATAATATCTTCACGTCCCTGTAAACTTCAAAACTAATACAAGTTGCCGTGTGCCTGTAGAACCTATGAAATATTGTCATATTATTATATTATTCAGTCTCCTGTGACCCCGTCACTAAAGGAGGCTTTCGTAAACTGAATTAGCCTACACCAATTGGTTACAGGACATGTCAGCTAATTATCTGAGACAACCGTGCTTTCGTGCACATTCCTCCAGTCACAGTAGTGTAAATGAAAGACTTATACTCACATTTGGAATTTTGGTTTATAGATGAGATACAACAGCTTTGTTTAGACTATAGTCGGTTTGTTTTCGTCTGACAGAACAGGGCCACTCCCATAACTTGAATACTACGTCGTGGATGTATGAGATTCGATGAGCCTTAGTTATGATGTAGGAATGAATCTCCTTGGTTACTGGTCAAGTCAGTACTCCAATCTTGGTATCAACTGAGACGAAAGAGCCAAGGATCGGTGTCAGGGTAGAACAAATGCACTGTACGACACAATTTCAATTTGGGTCGACATTACTGTGTTCTGAACAGAGAAACGTAATTTGCACATGCAGGTG
Organism: Coenobita brevimanus; assembly: GCF_032717465.1. Classification (NCBI taxonomy): domain Eukaryota; kingdom Metazoa; phylum Arthropoda; class Malacostraca; order Decapoda; family Coenobitidae; genus Coenobita; species Coenobita brevimanus. The sequence continues at coordinate 3,038,226 of NC_137037.1, forward strand.
TAATAATTCCATTTGAACAATTCACAGCAGTGTAAAATCAAGACACAGTGGGGTAAGTGTCAGCATATTGGAATCTTTGCCTTTTTTTTACCTTTTTGTTTTAGTTGGTCAAACTTTTGTATGTTGCATACTGTAGTTGTTGTATGAATATCAACAGAGTCATCTTGGTGAAATAAAGAATGTATGTAAAATGATTGGAGAGGAAGCGCGAATAATTTCATATAAAAAGATAAGTATGCATAGATTAAGTTGTTTATGGCTGGACAAAGAACAGATTTACTAAGTTTGCGGACAAATATTTAGTTCACGAGGCTAAGGATCTGGATGGTTCAAAGCCGTCACCTTGCTGTGGACAACATTTCCGCCCGTGTGGTGGTTAATACAAGGCTTTATTTGGACAAGCCGAAGTTTAAGACAAAATATTCCATTTTATGCCCAAAACGATAACCTCCGTAATAAGGATAAATATATCCATTAACTTTCTTTATAATGCCACAGTTCACCTACGAAAAAATGTATACACTCCCGTCTTACTTCATTCCACTGTATTATCATTTATACATAGTATTTTTCTTGGTGATTGTTATTCTTAGATTACTATAATTTCAGGTACTGTAGGTAGATATTCACTTGTTTTGTGTATTGCGATAATGGCAGTCAGCTCGATTAAAAGCCGAAGTGTGTGTGTGTGTGTGTGTGTGTGTGTGTGTGTGTGTGTGTCAGCCTCCACCAGCCTAGTTTTGATTAGTTCCCTTTTATTTTCTTTACCCTCAACTTGCCTCAGATTGTCATCATCAAACGTGATGGAGTATCAGCGAACCCAAGAGGAATCCGTCTGTTTTTTGCTTGTGTAGTAAAACTGTTGTGTAGGTATTCATGGATGAGATGAAACCGTGTTATATTAAACGGGTTTAATAGCACAGGTCACACACCACCAGTATGTCGCCAAAGGAGTTCCTGCCTTTTTTTTTTTTTTTTTTTTTTTATAAGTAACAGAACGGAGGAAGGAAAAACAAATGAGTAAAATAAAAATAAAAACAATCCATACACCAGATTACTGGCGTCCTCCGTTCATAAAATATCTGTAATAGTTAGACTTGAAGAGCTGTGGGTTGAAATTTGGAGGGAAAGAACTCTGGGGAAGCGAGTTCCAGAGAGATGCAGTTCGGGGAATGAAAGAATTCTGATAGGCAGAAGTTCTGCAATATGACTGAGTGACATTCCAGTCATGAGCGCTACCAGATGCCCGTGTAGCACGAGGGAAGGCATGGATAGGTGGCATCATGGACGCAACTTCGTCTGAGCATTTGCCAAAAAAATATCTGTAAAATAATGCAAGGGAGGCAACATTCCTTCTTACTTGCAGAGGAGGTAGTTTATATGTAATGACAGGGTTGTTAATGATTCTAACAGCTTTGTTCTGAATTTTGTCTAGTTGTCTTAATGCAATCTCTCCGCAACCATTCCACAAGGGTGATCAATATTCAAGCTGAGAGCGCACATGATTCTTATAAATTATAGCTAACTGCTCATCGGCGAAGAAGTTACGGACTCTGTACAATAATCCAAGTTTCTTTGAGGCGGTTTTAGCAAGTGATCTGACATGAGAGGTCCAGCTGAGGGCACTGTTAAGTGAGACGCCAAGAATTTCCATACTTTTGGAGATGGGAATATTAGTAGCACTGAAGGTAATGTACGAATCTGGCAATATCTGTCTATTAGTAAACTGTATATATTTAGTTTTACTAGCATTAAAAAAGACAAGGTTGTTTTGTCCCCATTCACTGATCGTAGATAGATCTTGATTTATGGAGATGGCTGTACAGAGTTGAGAGGTAGAGATATTAGACTTTGTAAATGGGTGTCTGAGTGTGAATGAACTATGTAGTGTTGAGTCATCTGCATATGAGTGAATGGGATTGTGAGTGACAGATAAGAGATCATTAATATGAACCTGAAATAGGGTTGGCGCCAGAACTGATCCTTGCGGCACGCCGGCTTTAACTGAGTGGAAATTCGAATATACATCATCTACTTTTACTCTTATTTTCCTGTCGCTAAGATATGAAGAAATCAAAGGAACAAAAGACGTTAGTCCATAGCAAGGGAGTTTGGACAGCAGGGAACGGTGCCATACTCTGTCGAAAGCTTTAGAGATATCAAGAGCTACTGCATGAGTTTCCCCAAAAAGATCAATTGATTGATGGATGGTATGAGTTAAGAGATTGAGCATGTCAGCGGTGGATCTCAGTAAGTTTCTTCATCATTGTTAGTGGGAGTTATTGCTTGTCCCAATACGCTTAGCACCTTCACTACCAACCTTCCTCTTAATGAAATATAAAAAAGATGTCATAGTATTTAAGGTAGTTAATGAAGAGTCTGACAGCGATTGTTTGTGAGTGGTTCTGATTCAGTTGATGTTATCAATGTTTAATTCAGCAAAGAGCAAAGTATACTGCTGCATACCTAAATTTTAAAGATATTCCTGTATTTGTTTTCAGTGTTTCTACTTCAATCCTACGAAGGTTAAATGTTTTTCTGTAATTTTTTCCCTGTACTTTATGTCTTCATAACATGGTGTACTCTTCCAACTGCCAGACAAGGTTATTCAGCTTGGGGAGCACCTTTCACAGTGAAGTCTCTAGAAGACTATCATCACTAACTCATTCACCGTGAAAAATCTCGTTGAATTAAATAAAATAATATAGCATTATTTACCTGTATGTCATGGTGTATGGAATAATAATGATATGGATTTGGTGGCATGCTTTCTGATCTGCTGCTCCAGCCGGAGCTGTGACGGAACATCACAGGTATTCACAATACCTCAGTGACTGGGCCACGTGTACTTGTACAGCCTTATGAAAACAGCAGGTCGATGATAAAGACAAGTTTACCCCCCACCTCCATCCTCATCCCACTACACAGCTTGTGCACACTACCTCAGGAACAGGGTCATCTTTGGGTGTGCAGCATTACACATCACAGTTGATCTTGTTAAAGTTCCATCATATTGATAATCAAGGATCAGAGTCCTTGTCCCATCAGCACCTACCTTTTCATCAGTCATATTTTATAGAAGCCGTAGGGAACTTTATTATATGGACTACGTTTGTGTCTACCCGCGTGCATGCGTGCGTGCCCGCGCACGGCAGCAGCGGGTGAGCCATTTGTTAGGTAGTTTTTCGAGCCAGGTTTGTGTGGAAGTGATTCTTCGTGTTGGTATGTGCGACAAACTCCCCTCCAAGCCCACCTTTCTTAACGGGTCTCTCTCTCTCTCTCTCTCTCTCTCTCTCTCTCTCTCTCTCTCTCTCTCTCACACACACACACACACACACACACACACACACACACACACACACACACACACACACACACACACACACACACACACACACACAGTATGTCTATGGTAATGACCCAGGATAATGGTTTAAGCTCAGTAAGGTAGGGTACCAAGTTAAATGGCATTGGAAAGACATTTGTGCTGGGAGGGGGTTGGTGATAGCCAATACCCTCTTCAGGCATAAAATGATCCACAGGTATACATGGCGAGTGATGAGAAGGGTGGGTGGTGAACTGAATGAAAGGAAGGCAATGATTGATTATGTGTGTGTGGATGAAAGGATGCGAAGATGTGTAAAGGATGCAAGAGTGTATAGAGGTTGGGGGAGTGGACTTTCTGACCACTACTTGGTGGTGGCCAGAATTAGGATGCAAGTGAGATGGAGGAATAGAAGAAGGGAAAGACGAGAGGAAGGAGTAGTTGCAAGGAGAGTGGAAAGGTTACAAGAGGATGAGAAAAAGGCAGAGTATAAGAGAGAAGTGGAGGAACGATTGGGCAAATATGAATTGGAGCAGATGGGAGACGTGGAAGGTGTGTGTAAGATATTTACAGAAGAAATATGTGCAGCATGTGATGTGGTGTGTGGAAGGAAGAGAAGGCGGAGGGGGTACAAGGAACAGCGTGGTGGACTGAAGAGGTGAAACAGGCTGTGGCACAAAAGAAGAAAGCATACAATGAATGGGTGAGAAATAGGGGCGTGGAAGAAGTTGAGAGGCGGAAGAGAGAGTTATATGTGGAAAGGAAGAGAGAAGTGAAAAGATTAGTAAGAGAGAGTAAGAAGAGAGTGGATGAGGAATTTGGAAGGAATTTGAGTGTAAAGTGGAGGGACTGTAAGAAAATGTTCTGGAGAGAAGTGAAAAGAGTAAGACAGGGTGGAAGTGAAGTTAGCAGGGGAGTGAAAGATAAAAATGGTAGATTACTAGTGGAGAAAGGAGAAAAAGTGAGCAGATGGAGAGAACACTTTAAGGAATTGTTGAACATAGAGGATGGAAGTAATGCAAGTATAAGTGGCTGGGGAATGGCTGGGAGAAGGAGGGAGGTGAGAAGACAGGAAGAAATCAGTAGGATAGAAGTTGTGGAAGCAATGAAGAAAGTTAAATCGGGGAAAGCCCCAGGAATTGATGGAGTGTGTGGTGAAATGCTGAAGCATGGGGGAGAGATAGTAGTAGAATGGATGTGGAAGATGTGCAGATTGGCCTGGGAGGAAGGTAGAGTCCCGGAGGATTGGAAGTCAGGTATAATTATTCCCTTGTACAAAGGAAAAGGGGAAAAAGAAGTGTGTGGTAATCATAGGGGCATTTGTCTTCTTAGTATAATAGGAAAAGTGTATGGTAGGATACTTATAGACAGAGTTAGAGAAAGAACAGAGAAATTAGTTGGAGAAGAACAGGGAGGCTTTAGGAAGGGAAGAGGTTGTGTAGATCAGATATTCATTCTTAGATCTTTAGTGGAAAAGTTTCTAGAGAAGGGAAAGAAGTTGTATGCGGCTTTCATGGATTTGGAGAAAGCATATGACAGGGTGGATAGACAAGGATTGTGGAAAGTGTTAAGAACATATGGAGTAGATGGGAAGTTGTTGAATGCTGTGAAGAGTATGTACGATGGTGCGAAGGCTGCAGTGCGTGTGGATGGTGAACTAAGTGAATTTTTCTCTTTGAAAGTTGGTTTGAAACAAGGATGTGTCATGTCTCCATGGTTGTTCAATCTGTACATGGATGGGGTAATAAAAGAGGTACAAGGTAGGGTAGTGGATGTTGGAGTGGCCCTGGTGAGAGAGGATAGTGTTTGGAAACTCCCTGTACTGTTGTTTGCAGATGATACTGTGTTGTTGAGTGAAGACGAAGGGAGCTGCAAGGCTTGGTGGATGAGTTTGAGAGAGTGTGTAAGAAACGGAACCTAAAGGTGAATGTAGGGAAGAGTAAAGTGATGGTCTTTGAGAGAGGAGAAGTTAGTGAATGTACAGCAAGGTTAGATGGTGAGGAATTGGAAAATGTGAGTACGTTTAAGTATTTGGGTAGTGTGATGAGTAAGGATGGAGGTTTGGAGTGTGAAGTGCTTGAAAGGGTACAGCAGGGAAGAAAGGTTGCTGGTTCCTTGAAAGCAGTGATAAGAAACAGGGAAGTGAGCATGGAAGTGAAAAAGTTACTACATGACAGTATTGTGATACCAACTCTAACGTACGGAAGTGAAGCTTGGACATTGTTGGAAGGACACAAGTCAAGAGTGAGAGCAGTGGAAATGAGTTATTTAAGAGGAGCCTGTGGAGTCACGTGGAGAGACAGGCTGACGAATGAGGATATAAAGGAGCGTTGTGGTGTGGATGTGGATGTGATAGGAAGCGTTATGAGGAACACACTGAGGTGGTTTGGCCATGTGGAGAGGATGGAGGGCGAAAGACTGACGAAGAGAGTGTATGTGAGTGAGGTGGAGGGGGGAAGAGGGAGGGGGAGGCCGAGGATGAGATGGAGGGATGGGGTGGAGAGGTATATGAGAGAGGGGGGTGTGAGTTGGGAGCAGGGCAGTGAAATGGCGGGGGACAGGGCGACTTGGAGGCGATTTGTTTGTGGCCACCCCAAACGGGATTGAGGCGTCTGGCAATAGATAGATAGATAGAAAGCCAATGAAATGAGTTAAAACGCCATTGTAGAGAAAAACAAGAGTAGAACTGCTCTGGGACCTGTGGCGAGGCGGGCTTTTACTAAAGTTGTCGCTAGATGGCGGCACCTCAGGTGTCAGCTGATGGCAGATTTGGTTTCTCCATGTCAAATTACCTTATATGGTACCACCTTTATGTCTCCAAAGGCCTCCTTTTAACACATCCACCAGAAGCAGAAGAACATGAAGACGAACGCTGTCGACCCATTGACCTGTTGGCTATCGCCGCAGGTAAAAATGCTGCCTGGAAGACTTTATGCAATATAATATTTCCGGAGTAGGAAAAGTGTTGTTGTATGTCAGAATGAAATGTATTCTGAAGTATAATCTTAAATTGGCTGATGGATATTGGATAAAGAAAGTTCAGGGTAGGTTCAGTTAGGGGATTGTAGTGAAATTATCGAGTTAAGTTAAATTGGATTTGGGTAATGTAGTCAGGTTAGCTTAGGTTCGGTTGCTTAGATTTTGTAAGTAGGGAAGGGAGAAGGTTAGGACAGATAAAGTTATGTTGGCTTAGATTATTTGGTGTAGGCTAGACTAAGACAGGTGAGGTTAGATAAGGTTATGTTGGGTAAGATTATTGTGACATAAGCTAGGTTAAGTTGGGTAAGGTTAGGTGTGGTTGGGTTAGATTAGGTTACGTTAGGTACGGTGAGGTGAAGGTAGTAAGGGTAGGTTGAGGGTAGATAAAGAGTTATTGTATGTCCAGGTGAAAATACTGTATAAGCACAGAGTCGGTAGTGTATATTGGATGGAGGTGTGTCATTATACTTACGATCCTGCTACGTTATTTATGCACCATAAAGACAGGCACACAGGTGAGCCCCAACCACAGCCTACCTGCACACCAGCCATATTCACAACACCTTCACCCAAAGGATATATCTTTCACTCTAATCTTGTTGTGATGGAAGTTTTGTGCGGTGGTAGTGGCATGTAGTGGTGGTGGTGTTGATAATATTATGTTATGGTGATGATGGTATTGGTGATGGTGATAGTGGAGTGGTGGTGGTAGTGGTGATGACTGTCGTATTGTGGTTGTGGTGAGGGCAGTAGAGATGTTACTAGCGGCATGATGATGGTAGTATTTGTGATGGTTTTGGTGATGGTAATGGTGAAAGTGATAGTTTGGTAGTGATGATGATGGTAGAGGTGGTGGTGACGTTGTGGTGGTGATTGTGATGATGGTGATGCTGGTATTGGTGATGGTGGTAGTGGTGAGGGTGGTAGTGGTGATGACAGTGTCGTATTATGGTTGTGGTGACGGTAGTAGATACGTTAATAGTGGCTTGGTGATGGTAGTATTGATGTGTTGGTAGTGACGTATGGTGATGACTGGTATGGTACTGGTGGTGTAGTGGTCCATGGTGTAGTGGCACCAGGATTAACGTGTATTACATAACCCACGTATTCCCACACACCGCTACTAACGTTTGTGTTTGTTATCTTGGTCCACATGTTGCTGGCAATAGTGATTATTTAACTCTTCCTTATGGTTGTTGGCAATACTGATTATTTAACTCTTCCTTATGGTTGTTGGCAATACTGATTATTTAACTCTTCCTTATGGTTGTTGGCAATACTGATTATTTAACTCCTAATTTTGGTTGTTGGCAGTACTGATTGTTTAACTCATCTTAATGATGGTTGGCAATACTGATTATTTAACTCTTCCTTATGTTTGTTGGCAGTACTGATTATATAACTCTTCCTTATGACTGTTGGCAATACCAAATATATATTTAATCCTTATGGTTGTTGGTAATACCGGTATTTAAACTCTTCCTTACTGGTGTTGGCAGTGCTGATTATTTAAATCTTCTTAATGGTTGTTGGCAATACTGATTATTTAACTATGACTTGCATAGGGTTCCTGTAGGCTAATTAAGATCGTCTGGCTTTAATCATATAGAAATATCTGGATTCCAGCATCGCAGTGAAAGAATAAGAGATTTTGTGACCACTTGTATGTGTAGGGTTTGTTCTGAATAATTTCGTGTATAGTTATCATACAATATAGGTAAGGATATCGTAATAATACAATATAAGTAGGCTAAGGATATCGTAATCAAAGCGTTAATTTGAAGTGCCTGGTCTGAATGCATGTTATTGTAAGTCCTTTTATTTCATGCGTTGGTTTTTGCGGTGATATGGAGTACAAACAGCAACAGATCTGTTGGTCCTTTTCGCGGCTGTTTGTTATGGGGAAGGATATAACTAACAAAACTACTGTGTGAGATAAATACAGGATGGCAAAAGTTGAAGTATCTGTTGTTGTTTCAAGGAGTTTCAGTGATATCTCTGTTTTCAGTGTTTCCGGGAGAACCGGAGACTGCACAAGGAACCCGAAGGGCCCAGGTAGTGTGTCCTGGCATGAGCCGTTAGTGATAGAAAATAAAAAACAAATCTCCCCAATGGGGTCAAGGTCATTGTTAAGAAACAGTAGCAGACACATGCGTTCTTCGACACCTTTGTCAGATCCCTTACTTTTTGTTACACAAGAAGTTACCTTAGGGTCTTCAGATCTTGTTTATATTATACTGTACTTACCTAAGCACGTGATAAACTTGTGTTAGTGTGACTACACAACAAAAATACGGAACTAATTATTATCCCGGCCTCAGAGTCTCCCGACGGTTCCAGGAGAACTGGAGACTGCGCAAGGAATCTGAAGGGCACAGGTTGTGTTCTGGCATGGACCATTGCTGTTTAAAAAAAATAAAATTCAAATTTCCCCAAAGGGGTCAAAGTCACAAAGAATCAGTAGGTGAGACTAGTGACTGTCCGTAGGATAGTTACAGAGTTCTTGTTATTATTATCGTTGTTGTTGTTGTCTTTGTTATATTGGTTTATGCTGTTGTCATATTCGTATTGTTCTGGTGGTGGTAGCGTCATACAGTCAGGTGAAGGCAAGGTTTCCAAGGCTTAAATGATGTGTGGCTGATGGGGCCTTTCACTGGACACTTATCTTCATAGTCTTTCTTCTGTTGTGTTTTGTGCTCATAGTCTTTCTACTGTTGTGTTTTCTAATTCCTGTATCTGAATCCCTTCCTTTTTTTTTTTTTTTTTTTTTTTTGGGGGGGGGGGGGGAGTAGGTTGATGATGATGATGATGACCCTGGATGTTAGTTTTCCCAGCCCTGCGTTTTTTCTTTCTTGTCATCCACTTCATCCACTTCATTATTTTAGCTGAAAGTAAGATGATGATGATGATGATACTCGTATATGTTTTAGTAAGGCATGGTATAGTTATTGATGGTACCATATAACTGGGTGTTATTTTACTCTCTTTATGCTGGATTCCATTCCCAGCTGTCTCATTACTGTAAGGAACGCAGATTAAAGTCTTTATTAATACCCTTCCTGCCAAATAAATTAGTGTTACTGCATCTCTCCCCATCTTTATCTTCTCTCCCTCCCCTCATTCGTCACTCCTTCCTCTCCTCACCTGCAGTATTCCCTTGTTCTTCCCTACCTTCATCCTCTCTTCCTCCTCTTCTCTCTACCCCTAACCCCTTCTTCTCCCTTCTTACATATATTCTCTCTTGTCCCCATTCCTCAACTGCTTCCCCCTCTCCCATTCCCTTACCCTCTTCTCACCTTCTTTTCTTCCCTTACCTTCTCCCTTTCACCCACCTCTCCTCCCCCTTCTCCTCCCAATCATTTACCCTCTCCTCCCATTCTCCCCATTCCTACCCTCGTCTCTCCCTTCTTTCTCACCCTTTCCCCTTCCCTCACTCTTTGCTTCCCTCGTCTTTCCGTCCTTCAGGCCTCATTACCACGCTGCTCTACTCTCATCTGGTTGGCAGTATTTCCTGTTTATTACCCTCCCCCTTTCGTCCTGTTAAAACAGAGAGAGAGAGAGAGAGAGACGCACGGACAACTACGCTACACTACGCGCTACACTTCACACGTATTTAACATCTTAACCTACATTTCTTTTACTGTGTATTCCAAGTTACCCTGTCAGGTTCGATATCATTGTCCTACGTTGAAATAAATCGAATATATTATCAAGAATCAATAAAAACTTTCGTCATAGCACTGAAAGGGTTCATGGAGGGTGATAACCCTTCCAGAGTAACAAAACGCTTTGCTGTACTAGAAATACGAGTAATTGCACGGAGGTAGCAGAAATACATAATAAAAAAACGTAATCGCACGGAGAAGATTAGCCCTTTCAGATCGTGGACATAATATTGCCTCATTGTTTGTTGCTGCCAGACAGTTTTATTCAGCCCAGGAGAGCACCCTTGTAGCGAAGGATTCGTGAAGACAGTTTCAACATATCATCCCTTCCAGTTCTTTCGTGAGTTAACTAAAACGCTCTGGGGGTTGCAATGATTATTTGAAAATAAAGGGGGAAAAAAATCCCTATACAGTCAAGTGGGTCAGCACCAGACATATGGCGCAACAGTGAACAGTTGCACGGACATAAATATAAAGTAATGGTAATGTGGCCCAAAAGACCTTATGTGGAACTGTAGAACTGTGTGAATGTGAGTGAATGCAGTCGCCACCCCATTCTGACGAGTCTTACAACGTAACAACGCACACAGGAACAGTTCTGCCGTGTGCGTGTTGTTACGTTGACACACACAATCTTGCTGTCTAGAAAGAGATGGGAATTGTATTCATCCAGATATCACACAGACCACTGTCAACTGGTATTGGTGACAGTACGTCAGCAGTTACTTTATTGAACATATTAGGCAAAATTTAGAGTGTATGCAGCATTCCATATTGAAAACATTATTAAAGTTTGAGAGAGAGAGAGAGAGAGACCTGCCCGTGCTTGCCCTACATATCAGGTTGCCCCACTTGGTTTAAAAGTATTAAGCCACTCTGCCGATTTCAGTCTGTACACTTGCCTGCCCCTCCCCTGGCAGTCAGGTGTAGTAGTTGTTTTACGCAGCTCTGAAACTCCATCAGCCACGAAATGTGTCCAGTCCACCGTCAAGGCTCAGGAGGGAGGGATTTGAGCAACTAAGAATTTTGATGGTGCATGTGTCACAGTTTTCTAGTACACACCACATATTTTGCCATACATACAGGATGACCCGTGAAAGAATGCCAGAGATAACGAGGTTGTTGTTGTTTTAAAGTTAATTAATAAATGATAAATATCAAAGAATGAACTGTTGCTGATGACCTACTAAACGATTAATGAAGGAAACAAGTTTCACTGTATGGTCATCGGCGATGTGGTTAGTTTTTGACCACTTTTGAGAGATAAATGTCATATCAACACGGCATAAATTTTTGACGGCTAAATGCCTACAGTTACTGACACTAATGAGGGAATATGATCTCCCACATCAGTCGCCCGCCAGGTCATTAGTAATTGCAACCCCATAACAACTGGCAACTTAATTCATGTTGATAGAGTATAGAAGTAACGTGATAGCACACAAACTCTTGATTGATTCCTGGCACTGCTGCCACTTCGTATTTCATTTTCATTCAGTAAAGATTGTCGTTTCCGTTTTTCCATTTCTCTCCCCCTTCACCCATCTCGCCACGCAGCGTTTTTTACAACTGCTTTGTGTGAAATGGTAGCCTCTTATTACTAAATATTTTTTGGACAAAATCATTTTTATTTCCATACCCTTCGTCTTGATTTTATCCTTGTTGCCGTGACTTTCATGCATTACAACCATTTAATTTATTTTTTTTTCTGTCAGTGGCCCTTCATGTTAGGGTATTTCTTTCTTTACTTATTTTTTATAATATCAACTTTGGAAGCTCTTTCATAATACAAAGGTTGTTAAATGCCGTGTATAATCGCTGAAGCAGTATAAAATCATCAGCAGACAGAAAGAATATAGTGTAAATGACGTCCTCAGGCTGGAGAGATTAACATTTGCTCTCCGTAGACCTTTGTAATGGTGGACTGGTTGTATCATCATGTACAGTGATTTTCTCACGTATTATTTCACGTAATCGTCCACAGGCTGGTTAACTGTTGATAAACTTTTTCTGTCAGTTCTTGATATTTTTTTCTCTTTGTCATAAATACGCTGTCAAAATTCACTCTGTTACAACTTTTTTACCATGTTAATAAAATTCTTTTTGTACGTTCTCTCTCGATGATTTTATGTGGTTCCATATATCTTTACCCCATTCGCAGTTTTGAATCAGTTTTCTTTAATTTTTACTTATACTTTTTCCCATCGTCCTTTACATCCTTTGATCATTCATATTTAATATTCGTTATTGTCAGCTTCATTATTCAGTGTTTCCATTACTTTTTATCGCTGCCAGCATATCTACGGTATTTTACCGATAACTGCTGTCATGTATATTTTCTCTGTTGCTGTGTTACAGACACTCATATTAGTTACTCTTTATGTTGCCCGTTTCTTTGTGTGTACTTTGTTATTCAGTATTTTTCCCCATTAGTTGATCGCTACCTACTCTCTTCTTTATTTCTCATAGCGATCGTTCATTTATTTTTGCATTTTGCCAGTCCATATTTTCCCCCTGAATAGTTCATATCTTCTGTCTGTTATTTCCACCTCGCTCCTGGTCACTTTTACTATTGTTATTATTTTTTAGCAGACAGGGCATGGCATGTGTGACTGACATGATGCCAGCTGTTGGCATGTGACTGAGCCACTTATCCTTAGAGACGAGAACCCAGTCCACAATTTAAGGTAGACATAAAAAAAAAAAGTACAGTAATTGTGTAGACCAGCTGCCCTCTGTAGGCATAATATAACACAATACTATATGTAACTACTGTATATAGCTACAGGTAACAATATGTAAAACAGGTAGTTATGTCTGAGTCCTCCAGGAAGAGTTAAAGAACACATCCCCTTGCCTAGACGAACCAGGAATTCACACAATGTATATCCACAACCCTTGTTGTTCCAGACCATCAGGAATTCTTAAGCCATACGATTTATCTCAAACTTCCTCGTAGGCCAGACGAACAAGAATTTCATGACGTATTCAAACACGTAGAGTAACCAGCCCTAGTCAGTTAGTCCATGTGATAGGAAATTTACCATACACATCCTCCCCACGCTCTATATAATGTCGGAGAGATTCCCTTCAGATCAGAAGGGGGTTAGAGAGAGAAAGGGGAGAGAAGGCTGGTGAGAAGGTCCAACGTTACTATCACGCTCTACTAAACTGTAGCTCATCTTTTTTATAACTGTGTGCATTATACCTTGTAATCCGAGAGTACTGTAACTCACCTCGTTGACACTATGTCTCACTACTTAATTCTGGCTGAGCTTTACGATCCATAATCAAGTGCCCTATCTCACTACAAGTACCTAAAACTACGCCATCGAGATTGGTGGCCAGATAACCTTCTCTGTATAATTACATCCCTCGGCTACGTCTACTTACACCTCCGTCATCGTTATCCAGGCCCCAAGGAATCATCATCATCACAGAATAGCTCCTGCAAGATCTGACTCTCGTACGTTTTAATGTTTATGTCACTCTTTGTGACTTTCCTGTCCTCCTAGCAGTTAGCAGCGTATTTCTGAAACATTACTCGTTAAAGATCAGCCTGTGGAGTTGATTACAGTTTACATAAATTTATAATCTGGATTACCTGTACCTGCTCTCAGTGTGAACAATTTTTTTTTTTCTAAATACGATGAAAATGGAAGCAGTGATACCCAAGTACAATTTTAAACCCTCTCAAAATACTTACATAGATGGAAGAAAAGAAAAAAAAGTCCCAAAACACACACACACACACACACACACACACACACACACACACACACACACACACACACACACACACACACACACACACACACACACACACACACACACACACACACACACACACACACACAAGGTACGTTTCTCCAAATGCAAAGAAAGAAAATCAGAATCTTGCTATACCCTAACATGTCATCATAACTCGCTGTAAATGTCTGAACAAGATATTGCGTAAAAGAAAGGACTGACTATATAAGCTTATTATTGAGTTAACCAGCTGTGAGGATGATTACTTGTAAACACAGCCTGGCCACCATTACAAGGGTCCAGAGAATAAATAAGTGTTAGGATGTGGAAATCTGCAAGTCTTAAATTGTTGCAGCACGTTAGGTAAATCTTTCATGTGACTTGAGATGTGTGAAATAGAAATAGTGGATGGAAAGCAAGAACACGGTGAGAACACAGGTGGAATGTGAAGGTGAAAAGATTTAAGCCGGAGTGATATTAAATGTTCTCAGTTATTTGAAAAGAGGAAACTTAAGGCAGTAGACACTGTCACAGAAATTATTTAAGGCATGATTACTCTTTGTGTTTTGTTTCTTTTTTTTAATATTGTGTTGTACTCTACACGTGTACAGCAGACGAGAAACAATGGGGTATATGGAAATGAAAGAAAGCTAATTGAAGTATACCAGCCTGAGGAAAGATACAGAATGTGAGCAACGTATGGTGATGAAAAAATACGAGAAATGAAAAAAAATGGAACCATTCTTTAACAAACAACAGTAATGTCAGAGTGCTAGCGAAGGGTAAAGGAATATAAAAATGAGGGATCTACACGTGCGGAAACAGAAAAATGGAAACATGCTGAACTGTTAATGTGTAGGTAGCGATGAAAAAAAAAATGTGTATTGAATAACAAGTGAACCAAGACGAATACCCATAAAAGCCGAAAATAATATAACGATATGAGCGAAACATTACATACAGTATAAATGAAAGTAATAGTATACGTAAGAAATAAAAGATATGGAACAACACTGAAAAATGAAGTGATGAGAAAAAAGTAAAATGACAACAACTTCAAAGGGTAAGCGAAGGAATTAGTTTGAAAAGAAATGAGAGTAAAGGAAAAAGTAGAGCAGACATGCTGGTAGTGATAAAAAACAAAACCTTACAGACATTGGAAGCGAAATGAAGAGGAAGAAAAAGTGTGAAGAAAATGGAAGAAATGCTTAAGGGGAAAAATGACACGGAGCTCTGCAGACATTATAAGAAATGTGACGTATATAACGCACGGGAACAAAGCCCCTGGAAGAAATAATGAGGCACCTGAGACATAGAGAATTCCCCTCAATGCGGTTACATTAATCCTTTTTTAACCTTGCTGTCATCAGACGATTTTATTCACCTTAATAGTGGGCAGGCATCTTAACGGTTAAGGGTAACAAATGACGATGTAAGCAAGAATGTGATTTTTGTTAGGAATTTTGAGATGAAGTTTGCGACAGAAAGAAGTAATGAATAAAAGTTGCAGGAACAAAGGAAATATATTCCAGTCACAGTGTTCAAACAAAAATAACGATGTGAAGAACAATGACATTTTTGTAAAACCTAAAACGTTCGCTTCGCGAACAAGCTGGTTAAAAAAAGGTGGTGTGGCCAGATGGGCGAAGGATGAGGGGAATAAAAATAAAGAAACTGCAATATTTTCTTAATGAAAATGAAATATGAAAACCAAGAGGCAAGGTAGCGAGGAACACAGGTATCATTATGAAGAGTTTATGTTCCATCAGAAGTTATTCACCAGACACTGTACAGTATTGGTACCAAGGAATGTGTAAAAATATCCTTATGTAAACCATAATGAAAATCTGTTCTAAGTCTTTCACCCTGAGAAGTCTTTGATAAACTAAAACCCTTCATTTGGCGGTAACAAGAGTGTAACTATAATGCCCACTTGATGGTGGCCAACTGCCATCTTGGGACAGACTTCTTTTTACTCCAGTGACCCACGCCTTTAACTCATATCCTTCATATTTATACTTTACTCAAGATATGGTCAGTATTTACCATCTTGGGACAGACGTCTTTTTACTTCATTAACCTAAACCTTAGATGCATAACCTACATATTTAAACTTTCCCAGGATATGGTCAGTAGCCACCAAACTGCATTATATCTGCCAGTCCAGACGCACACCACCACCACCACCAGCACCACCACCACCACCACCACCACCCTCCATTACCTCTCCCGGGGCAAAGTTATCACCCAGTAAAACGGCTTCACAAATCGCCAGTAGAATCGAAATTGGAAAATTAACGCCTCGCATCTCACTCTCTCGCCCCTTAAATCTTTTAACCCATTGGCTGCTGGTAAAGCCTATACAGCGTTAGATATAATAAAATACACAGCTCTCAGGTTGTGGCCAAAGCGAATCCGGATTGTAATTGTAAGGGACAGGTAATATACTGGTCACGTCTGTATGTATGTATGTATGTACTGTATGTTGGTCATCATCTCATGAAAGCTTTATCTATATATATATATTTTTTTTACTGTGACCCATTTCTCTGGCCATGGTGCTGATAGTTCTCCCATTTTGTAATTTTCTCATTCCTTGTTCCTATGATGATTTTCTATTGATCACAGATAGATGAATTCGAGTATGAAGATCAGAGGTCAAGGTCATTGGGGTGCAAAGAAACAAGGCCTGTGCTGTAAGAGGGCAATTGGCCCCCGTTCCAGGAATATTTTAGCAAATTTTACCTTTATGACAGCTTCACTTAATGAGAAATCTCTCGTAGTGAAGGGGCCACAAGTGATGATCATTATCCCTTTCAGTATCATTTTTTTTTTCTATATTCCAGCCACCACTCTGGGATTTTATTAATCTTAGTGAGACATGTGGTAGTGAAGGGATTAGATGTAATTCCCTTATCTGTCCTTGTACAATGACTCTTTAAATTGTATTCTTGTTTCATCCAGACGAATGTATTCAGCTGAAGAAAGTTTGTAGGGAAGGAGTTAGAAACAATAACCCTTCCATAAAGTGACGTTTTCCATCTTAATTTTGCCGCCGTGACGTTGGTTCCGTACGTTCGTACCTCTGTTGTTCATTCCCTGTTCATGATGCCTTCTGACGACACATCTTGTTCACTGTGTATGCTGTTGACTCTGTGTTGTTGCTACTTCCTGACGATTTTATTTACTCACAATATCCTTTAGTCCGGAAGTTAACTTTTTTGTTCAAAATGTCTTCATGTTGGGTATGCCACACAGTCTCCTACTTTATTTAATCAGTCTCATTGGCTCCATTCTTTTGTGCCTCGCTCGCACATTAAATCGTTCTCTGATCCTTGTGTCATTTATCTTGCCTCTCTCCTTCCCTCTTCTCTCATGCATCTCTTCCTTCATTCCTATATTTCCTTCCCTGACTCCTTTTCTCTCCTCGTCTTTCCTCTTCCTTTCTTCAGTATTTTCTTTCTCCCTTTTCTTTTTCAATCTTTGCCTTTCAACCCTTCTTTGCCCTTCTTCCTTTTTCTTCCATATTCTCTTCCACATTTCTCCTTTTTTTCCCATTCTTCATTCTTCCTTCCCTCCCTTCCCTCCTCCGTCGTCTTTCCCTAATTTAGCTTTCCTTCCGTCCATGCCGCACTACCCACATGCTAGTCCTCTTTCATTATCCTTTCCTTCTATCCTTCCTTTCCCTCTCCATCTTTCCAATTATTTTATTTTCTTCCCTTTTTGCTTCTTCCTCTTTCTTTCCCTCTACCACTCTCCTTCCTTCCATTTTACTTTCTTTTCCATCTTCCTCCATCGTCTTAAAACTTTTGCTCCTTTCATTGTTCCTTGGCTCATGCATCCATCTTCTTGCATCTTTCTAAATTTTTCCCTCCTCGTTTCTCCTTCTCTCCTTTCCTTCCTCTTTAATATTGTGTTTCCTCACATCTGCTTTCCTCGTATTTCCTTCCTGCCTTTTTTTTCCCTGTGTCATTATTTTCCTCTCCTACTCATCATCCCGCTCCTTTCCGCCCTTCTTACGTCGCCTTCTTTACCTTTTTTTCTCTTCCATCTTCATTCCTGGTCCTCCCTTCCTTTCCGTTCATATAATTCTTCCATTTTCCTTATCTTCCTTGCTCCTGTCCTGGTTTTCTCCTTCCCTGACTGAATATCAGCACTGTGTTCAGTTTTGCTCGCCATGTTATGAAAAACGTTTGGATAAATCAAAGAGGTTGCAGTGAAGAGTGGCAGAGATGATTACCCGACTGAGGCACAAACCATGAGAAGAACGTTTAGAAGAGCTGTGTATGTTTAACTTGTCAGTGCACAGAATACCAGGTGATGTGAACAAATAGTAGTAGTAATGATAATATTAACAGCAACAACAACAACAGCAAGAAGAACAACAACGGCAACAACGACAACAATAATAATAATAATTATTATTATTATGATTATGATGATGATGATGATGATGATGATTATTATTATTATTATAACGACGACGAAGATTACAACAACAACAACAACGACAAGTACAACAACAAAAATAACTAACAACAATAACAAGATGATTAATAATAATAATAATAATAATGATAATAATAATAATAATAATAATAACAACAACAACAACAATAACAATTATAACTAGAGGACTCCCCAAGGGGGGAATAACACCAGCCGCGAGCCGATACATATCTAGAGTCACTCGGAATATGACTTTGACCTCGACCTACTTTCGCCAATTTCGAACTCGTCCGAGATTTTCATCCCTACTACACATCTGTAAAATTGTGTAATGATATCTTGAGCGGTTGCGAAGTTATCATGCCAACACACACACACACAAACTGAAAACAATACATTGAGTAAAACTGAGTGACGGAGTGAATGTGAGTGAAAGGAAGTGAAAAAGAATGAAAGCTGGCATTCAGTGTTAATTAAAGAGTCAGTGTCCTCCATCATGCATTTATTGTGAGGAAAATCTCAGATGATCCAGCCTGGTTGCTGTTTATGGAAACCTTTACAAGGTCAATAAAATTAGTGATCGCTGTGGTTCCAGCGCAGCAGTACCTGACGCATCATAAACTGTATTAGCCGTTACACCAAGTTATTGAAAGTCTTCTTCATTGGCATATATTTTTTATTCTTTTTCAGTAAACTAAGTTCATTGTAGTATGTTTCATTTTCAGATTGGTAGACGTAATGCTGCTAAAATGCCACTTTTCATGTTGTACAAAAATGGTTCTGGAACGGTTACGGACTGTAGTACAACGTGCACTGGGGAAGTGTGCCTTCTGATAAAGCAAGCAACGATCTTGTCTTGCAGAACTTGCCTTCAGATAATGTAAACGTTGGTCATTGTTTAAGTCGCTGAAATAGTTGGATGCGTAGAGCAGCAGTATCTTTAATGCGGAAGACATGAGTTTCAGTCCAAGTTATAACATTATAAACATTGTTAGAGGCTTCACACAACTTAGGGGGTATAGTAAAAACTTCCGCTTAGGAATTAAGATATATCCAGGAATTGTGCACATTTCATTTTTATGCTTCTGTCGCCCCTCACTAGTGATTGGTTTACTGGCTTCTAAATAACTCTCTCTCTCTCTCTCTCTCTCTCTCTCTCTCTCTCTCTCTCTCATGGTACAAACGGTGGTCGAGGTGTGCTACAATGTCTGCATGTGGTACAGCATGTGGTACAGTCACAATCAGTACTTGCTTTACACTCTCATAAACTAAGTCAAAGCCTGGTGAGATCTTACCAGCCTTACCAGTTATAAGTGTTTCCTTTCGTTTCATTGTGTTAGAATACCACACCTGTAAATAGAATATTGACTGCGACAGTACACTTGCTACAAAACTATCGATGCACATTTGGCTACATTCTTGATGATTCCAGCCCACTTTGATAAACCTGCTTTTGTGAGGCTTCATTATATCGCTTGCTTGTGACGTCTCTCAGCGAGTACCGTAAATATGTAAATAATCAGACGATACTAAATGGGACATCGGGACTACAGTATAGTGTTCATTTAGGATATCATCGCCTTCCTCCCGTGCAATGCCGTTCGTAGCTTGTGTACGTAATTTGTAATTTAACTGGTCCTGAATCTTTCAACCGTAAATGTCCCGTTGTTTCTCACTCTGGAGGAACCACACAGATAGTTATTTCTTACATTAACACCTTCAGTATGATGATATTTTTTGTAGTTATGATATTTGTTTTAGACAAACCTGCTGATGGTGGAGTGAATGAACACTGTATTTTATCCCAGCAGCTGGAATGGTCTGTTCTAAGTAGAATTAAATCAAGAGATAACAAAACTAAAAGCATATTGATGTCCTTGGGCAGGAGGAATTAATATAGTGTATAGTTAATATAAAGGAAATATTCGTACACAGACACACACATGGTATAGGCAGACTGCAATGAACAGTGCCTGAAGCTTCATTACCTCTGCCGACGAAGTTGGACGAAGGTTATGTATTCACCAGTGTGTTTGTCTGCCTCTCTGTACATATCTCAAAAAGATGCATCAAATTTCAGTTGAATCTAGTGGATAGGTAGGGAGCGAGTCAAGGAAGATTTGAATAGATTTTGAGGTGGATACAGATCCGACTGCTGGAATCAGTCATAAATTTTATTGGCACTGGTGGGGTTTTGCGATCTGTTATCGTAAAGCTTTCAGTTAGCTTTTACCTAATTCTCTGTCAAAGCTCTCAGTTAGGTTTTACCTAATTCTCTGTCAAAGCTCTCAGTTAGCTTTTAGTATGTGTTCCATCAGCGCTCTCATTTTTTGTCAGAGCTGTTTACCTCCTATTCTCACACGTACTGAAGCAGAAGAATGAAAATGTTGTGGTAAAATACAGACCTGTCCCTTGTACGATCATGAGCCAAACTTGACCATAATTTTGTCGTATACACACACCAACCGAGTGATGTCATTATTGCTTCCCCTTGATGTATTTATTCAGTTTAGGATAAACTTTTGTAAACAGAGGGGTAGGTACAGGCTTCATAAACCCCTTCACTACTGGTGCTGACTCTATACAGCCGAATAAAATCGTCTGGAAGCATCAAGAATAAACTATATCTGTACAGGCGGCCCGTAGATGGCGCTTCACTAGAAACTCGCCTGATCGTATTGTAGTAGGGGCGGCTGAGTCTGCTGGTGTGGGCGTGGGCATGGCAGTGGGAGTAGGAAATGACTAAATAATGCAGGGTGGACATTGATAACGCTAACTTAGCCGCCCATCTAACACACGAAAAATCCTCAAGTAGGGTAGAGGAGCAGCGTCATTTATGGACCACCATGTACAGACAGACAAACAGGTTAAACGAATACATGGCGGAAATATCAAATCATCAGAAAAACGCACTGGTGGAGATCGGGTTTTCACTGTATATCGCCAGTTGTAGATGTTCTTCAGACGGCACTGGGAAGATGGTTGTTTCTTTGCCTGTACCTGATGGTGTTGAAGGGGATATTGCGTCCTGGTGGGTAAGGCAGTGATTGGTGGTGCCCGGGAACGCTGATTGCCTCTGATTGGCTTCACCCGCACCAATACTGTGTTTGGAAATATTATTATGTACGGAGCAATTGTGGAAGGCATTGGTGATGGGGTAGAGGTTATGGCACATGGTGGTGGTTTGAGGCAAGAGTGGTGGTGGTGGTTGGTTTTGTAGGGCTGGTTTTGGGTAGTAGTAGTAGTAGTAGTGGTGGTGGTAGCGGTGGCGACGGTGGCGGTGATTATGGTCATGAAGGACTGGACAAGACAGAGCTGGTGTGAGAGGTATTGTGGTGGTGGTGATGGAGGGACAAGCACAGAGCAGGGCAGGCTGGTGTAATAGGCATAGCGGTGGTGATGGTGGTAATGGAGTGGGAAGGGCTGGTGTGAGCGGTATGGTCGTGATGGTGGTGGTGGTAGTTCTGGTACTGGAGTGGAAAGGGTTGGTGTGAGCGGTATGGTGGTGGTGGTGGTGGTGGTGGTGGCGTGGGCAGGGCTGGTGTGAGAGGTGTGGGTTAAAACACTGTTAAAAAGCCCTGAGTCTGGTGGTGCAGGTGCGGGTTATGTGCCTAATAATGGAGAAAGTTCCCTCCTTTGTAATGCACTCCAGTATGCTCGCATGCATGCATGTAAATGTATCACACACACACACACACACACACACACACACGCACGCACGCACGCACGCACGCACGCACGCACGCACGCACGCACGCACGCACGCACACACACACACACACACACACACACACACACACACACACACACACACACACACACACACACACACACACACACACACACACACACACACACACACACGGTTTTAATACCTTCACATGAATGTTTTGATACTTGTAAAGTCACACACATTGAGGCTCCACTATTCATATATCCATCTGTCTGTCTGGCATTCAGTCCTTTACATCAGCAGGAGGGTAAGGACCACTTTTTTCTTGGGGGTTTCGTCTGTTCGATTAATTTCGGTAATATTAAGATGTTTGCTTTCTTTGTTTGTAGCAGGAATGACAGCCAATTTGATGACAAGGTTAGAAGTATGTATGCGTGTGTGCGCACGTGTGATGGAGTGCTTGGCTCATCCACCTAACGGTGACTTTCCTTTATTTTCATCTTGAAATTGCTTCTGTCTGGCAACATTTAATGTAATGAAGCACTTGCGTACCCCAGAGGCGAGGCGGCCACTTGCTTTTGTTGCCCTCTTAAATTTGTTATCGCAGAATTCAGGGTTGAGATTTTTTTTTTCCAGGTAACTGAATGAATATCTTAGGTCACACATTGTCAGTATATCACCAAAGGGTTCCTGCCTTACCCTCAGTTACATTCTTTATCGTTTATAGTGGAACTTATTAAAGCTACATGACAAAGGAAAAGCAAACAGGCATTTTGTTAAAAATTAGTTTATAATCAAGGTTTTTATTCAGTGAGTCTGATACAAGGATTTGTAAGCAAGCAGGCTCCCCTCAGCCAGCTGGCAAGAAAAAGTGAGGAGTACCATGCAGCATAGAAAAGCTGTCATGTGAATATCATGGAAATGGATCGCTGGAAATCATCTTGTACATTTTCTTAACATGTAAGGGAAAGTAGCATCATCAACCATTTGGTTATTTTTGTTATAATACTCTTACCCAGTGATTCAAAAAGTCGTCTCGTGAAGTGAGTAAAACCATATACCGGTAGCAGCGGTAGGAAAGAAATGTGAAGGGTTTCCACAAAGTCACTCTGGGTTCACAAACTTTCTTGCATGTAAATGGCTTAGCATTAGTGAGATACAGTTTTCTTTTTCCACACGAAAGAATAACTTCTGATGTTTTGTTTTAGGTTACCTTATAATACTTCATCTCATCATATTAAACCATTTATATGCAGTGCATTTTTGTAAACCCAGCTGGACTTTGTGGACAACCTATATAAGATCATTGTACCAAACTGTTTGGAAATTGTTTCTGATACTATTTGTTTTTTGTTCACTTGATATTATCAGTGCGTCATTCAATAAGATGCAAACTTGTATTTATATTTGATTTTTTTTAAAAATCAATCAATGTTCCTTTGAACTGCTTCAGCTTCACTGTATATGTTAAGTGTTTCCTTTTTCAAGGGTCGGAAGTAATCATTATATATGTTTTTTTCTTCAGTATGTCTGCATACCAAAGCACTACACAAACATAACCATTTGGCGGGATTCCTGTAAGCCTTTGCTGCTGCCAGACAGCGTTATTCCTCTAAAGAAACACTTTTCGCGATGGATCCGTTAGACAACAACGACTGGACATCTTCACTACGAGAGGTCTCCCTTCAAGTGAAAGAATCGCTTAGTGGAACAGTAATAGTAATTATTGTATGCCATGGTGTACAGAAGGGTAATGTGTTTGTCGTGTAACACATCGGATACGTTGGCTCTGCCTGTTCCGCCACAGAATACCACAGCTTTTGAAAATGTTACCTCGGTGGCTGCGGGCAACCTTGGCACGGACAATAGGTCACGGGTAGAGGCAAAGCCTGTCGTTTTTCATAATTATACTTCCCTCCCATCCCCTTCAGCCCCATTAATGCATCACAGCATGTGGTTGGCGTACCTTAATTACCAGGTCACTTTTAGTTTCATAACCTTGCACACATACATGAAGCCTACGGTTTGTGAATGTTTTATCTCTGTAATGGACCACCTTTTGTTGTGCATTTGAACACACGGAATGTCATAGGGTTATGTGCTCCCTATCACCTGCATCCCGAATGCGTAACAGATAGTGGATGTAATATCTCAGTAGCCACCCCACCTTTGGTTGACCTATTTCACGCAGACAATAACCATTTGGCAGGAATTAAGCTTATTTATATTTAAGGTTTACATGGATGGTGTTGTAAGGGAGGTGAATGCAAGGGTTTTAGGTGGTCTGAGTCTCGTAAATGTTGGTGGTGGAGATTGGAATCTGAAGCAGCTGCTGTTTGCAGATGATACTGCACTGGTGACTGATTCAGAGGAGAGATTGAGACAGTTGGTAGAGGAGTTTGGAAGGGTGTGTGAAAGGAGGAATTTGAAAGTAAATGAGAATAAGAGTAAAGTGATGAAGTGTACGAGGTTGATAGATGGTAGGGGGATGAATATAGTTTTGAATGGTGAGTTGCTTGAGGAGGTAGATTGTTTTAAATATCTAGGGTCACATGTTGCTGTTGATGGAAGAATAGATGCAGAAGTGAAGTTTAGAATAAATGAAGTAGGAAAGGTGCTGGGAGGAATGAAAAAAGTGTTTAAATGTCGTTCGCTTAGAATGGATGTAAAGAGAAGGCTGTATGAGGGTGTTGTGGTACCGACTGCATTATATGGTGCTGAAACATGGAATATGGGTGTAGCAGAGAGGAAAAGTTTGAATGTAATGGAGATGAGGTGTCTGAGGAGTATGTGTGGAGTGACGCGTATGGATCGGGTGCGAAATGATGAAGTGCGAAGGAGAACTGGAGTTGTTCGGGAGATGGCTGGTAGAGTTGAGCAGAGGGTGTTGCGATGGTTTGGGCATATGGAGAGAATGGATAATGAGCGATTGGTGAAAAAGATAACTAGATCTGATGTGAGAGGTGTAAGGCTGAGAGGAAGACCACGAATAGGATGGATGGACAGTGTGAAGAGAGCGCTGGATGCGAGAGGGATGTCTGTTGAGCAAGGAAGAGTGGCTGTGCGTGACAGAAATAAATGGAGAGAAATTGTGAAAAAATAAATGATGACGCAGCCCTGAGGGGATATTCTCCCGCATTTGGTCTGATCAGCTAGTCAGGTCAGGTGCGGGTAAGGGGATGGGTCTGTTATGATGTGGCAGGGGTAAACCAGTTCTGCTGTCGGGCCCTGCTGCGGATGTCACTGATTGCATTGCGCAGTTGACCCTTGTGCGGTGTGGTGCGGTGAGGATCTGTCCGTTCTCCCCTTTGGGGCTAAGATGTGAATGAATGTGTTTGAATGGATGAGTAAGTGGGGAGTGTGTCGTCCTGTCTCGGCTACCTCCCTTTCCTTGGGGGAAGCAGCCTAGGTATATAGATAGATAGATAGGTACACTCCTCCCTCCTCCATCCTTCCGACCTAACTCACTGTGGCTTGTGAATGCTCTGCCGCTATAACCAGACTGCTGTTTGTTGTATAACCTTACACACACACACACACACACACACACACATACACACACACATGGTAAGCCTCAGCCTACTGATCTTCAAGATTCAGTATGGTACTATATGAAGTGAAATGGTCACCGGGAGATACTGTACAGTATACTGACGTATGGTATTGTGTTAACAGAGTGGCAAGTTGAAGATTATGTGGTAGTGAAGGGCTTAAGGACTCTGTATATGCATTGGAGACCAGGCTTGGATCAGTTAGTAATAGTAGTAGAAAAATTTGTAATTAATTACACAGTTTTAAGTACTTACAGTGGTATCTGTAACCGAATATTGAAAATAAACAGTAATTGTGAATATAGATGTTTTTTGATGTTCAGATTTAATCTGGTTACAATTGTTTTTTTATGTTCAGATTTAATCTGGTTACAATTACATCATGAAACTAGGACATTATCGTTGTAAATGTGAAAAATTACATAAATATTGATAAAATATAATAGGTAGATGCCAGTATACCGTCATTCTACACCTAACAATACTCTCGTTGTAGAGGTGGGAGTACACGAGTTAGACAGTGACACGTCCAATACTGGTACGTATTCAGAGGCAGAGTGGACAAGCGTGGAGCCCACAAACAGCTCAGAATAGATGGCTGCGTGTCTTGGCCTAGCATTAATGTTGGTATTAAAAATGAGTGCACACTGTAATGTAATGTGGGATGCAGGCTAATCACATCAATCACAGGTGCTCCATAAACTAACCTTTTGTATCACTGCTGACTATAATATAATATCAGAAGCAGGAGAATAGGAAATAGTTTTACGTATAAATATCTAAGAAAAGGGATCTCTTTACACTTCAGAGCATTCAGTTTTAATAATATAAGCGCCCTCGTAGTTTGGGGGTTACTGTGTTAACTTCTCTTGAGTTAATTTTGTGGTTAACCTATTTGTGTAAAAAATATAATTTTTTTTTATTTAAATGTCGTAAATAAAAGTAATTTAGTATTGACATATTATAATAATGACTTTTGGTATTTCGATAATTATTATCATTTGTTATTACTAATAGTAGTAGTAGCAGCAGTAATTGTAGTAGTAGCAGTAGCAGTAGTTCGTTGTTATTATTATTGTTGCTGTTGTTGTAGGAGGAGGACCCTTCACTACACTGTGCAAACATTAAATCGAAATTTCATATTGGGCCCAACGGTGTAGGAGGGCCGTGGTTGCCCATATCCCACCCCCCATGGCTACGCCACTGAATAACAGTACCAGCAACAGCAACAGCAGCTGTAGCAGTAGGAGGAGGAGGAAGAAGGTAGGGGCCCGGGACTAGGCTGTTCAGTCCAGGCAGCAGCATTACGGACGTAAAATAATAATAATAATAATAATAATAATAATAAAGAAAAAAAAAAAAAAACTTTTTGGACCACCTCTAGCTTGAGTGCCTTAACTCACCAGCCCACCATACTTTCGTTTATTAGCTGTGTTTACCTCATAGCGTAGTCAATAGCTTACTGAAGCGCAGGATATAATGTGACGTCTCTCAAAGTAGACATTAAAATATCGGTGCATCGATTAAGAGGATGGTGGACGGCCATACCTACCACTGTATACGGTATATTAATGGCCAGGTAGATAAAGTGTTATTGTATGTCAGGGAAAGACAGGTACTCCTAAGCATAAGCACAGAGTCGGTAGTGGATATTGGATGCGGGTATGCCATTACACTTACCAGCCTGCTACGTTATTTATGCGCCATAAAGAGAGGCACACAGGCGATCCCCAACCACAGGCTATCTGGAGACGCTGTATCTTCATAAGTGGTGGATGAGGCAGGGTATATGAAGCCAGCCCAGGGTGAAGGGAAAATTAATTAAGAGTGGGTGTTGAAATACTGAGATTAACAGTTTCAGCACAGTGATGTCTTATTTCACTTTATCTTCCGTACCCCAGACGATATTATTCGACTCAAGTGCTGGAGCTGAATACACAAGTAAGTATAGCTCCCCACCTGCCATTGGTTGTCCTCCACGTGTGTCATATGTTACAAAGATTGGCCAGGCAGTATCCTCCACATTAGACTTCATTCCCGACCATTAATTTTATCTCGGTTATCTTAACACTTACCTTTGGATAATTTCCCCCTTTGACCTTAAGAGCTTCATATATCCAGGCCGGGTGTTTGTGACTTGGCACAGAGGCAGCACAATTCCTTGGTGTGCACTTGGGCAGGATGGAAACACCTTCAGTTATCCCGTGATGGTGTATGTTGTGGATGCTCATTCTTGTCGCCCTGGTTACTGGCGTGAGAGAACAGCTCCGTTGGTCATGTCCTGAAGGCCACAGTAGGTTTCGTAACACCTTTTCCTAAACGGTTTATTTTGCAAACTATACCTGAACAGTCTCCTCTGTGATGTTTGCATCGTTTTTATATCGACATTATTTGCATAAGTGACATGCAAGGGGACACTGTGGTGCAAAGTGCAGAACAAATCGCAGAGTAAAAAGAGCTTTGAAGCCTACAATACCACTTGTCATACAGCCCTTCATCTTGTGTACAGTCCAGTATGTACAAGCTAACAGCCGCAGTATTACAGCTAAGTACGCAGATATGAAGTGAAAAACCTTAATTTATGGTCGTTAGTTTTAACCCCTTCAGTTCGGTGACTTCGATTATTTGATTTCTTCTTTTTCTGTGTTTTACCGGCGCTCATTCCTTTCTCCACCCCAGGCTCGCAATTCCTCCCTATCCTGTCGCTTCTCCCTGCCCCTTCATTCTATCTCCCCTGCCCCGTCCACCTTTTGTGAACCTCCATCTACTCCCCTTCACTGTCCATTCCTTTTCTTTTCCTATGACCCACCCATCATTCTCATTTTTTCCCAGCTCCCATCCTTGTGCCTTTCTGTCTCATCTCTCTCACCCTGCCGCGCCCCAATGTTATTCCCACTATCGCATCCCCACCACAACTCTCTGCGCCCCCTCTATCCTTTCCCTGCTCTGGTCCCCCTCTGTGTACTACTTACCCCCTCCCCCCTCTCTTCTCTTCTCTACTCCAACCTTCATCTCCATCCTGCCCCACTATCCTCTCCCACGTATCCTTCTTCCCTGCCCAGCTCCTCACTCCCATCTACCTCTCTCATCTCCCTCTCCCCTCCCCCACCCTAAGCACATCCTTCCTCCCTGTCTGGCACCTGAGCTGGGCTCCTCGTACCGTAATTAAGTACAGTGTTGAGGGCTCTGCTAATTTGCTTCTCTGATCAACACGACCCGCCACTAGTTGCACATTGAAAGAAACTGCCTTACCCTCTGTTTGTCCTTCCACTGCTGTGTTTCTTTAGTCTCTCTCTCTCTCTCTCTCTCTCTCTCTCTCTCTCTCTCTCTCTCTCTCGACAGTTAGCTCAGCTGGGACCAGGTATCACACGGTTTTTTCTCCATGGAGAAGAAGGAAGAGGAAGAGGAAGTGGTTCTGATGAAGACCATTATAAATAACGGTTTAGGGTTAACTGTGGCAAAGTTACGGAAATCATTTTAGGGATAATTATTATGGATGAATCTGTGTTTGCTGTCACACTCTCCTGCTGTGGAATGAGGCTGCACGGTTGTTACTGTGCTTGTTTTAGTTAGATATGATTGTGTGTGTGTGTGTGTGTGTGTGTGTGTGTGTGTGTGTGAACTTACAAGTCATCAAGGTGGAGCTTGGTGGCCGGCTGCGTAGGCTGGTGGGTGGGTTGGGAACCTTTCTGCTTTCTTTCCCTTGTCTTTGACCCGTACTGGTTATAACCTGACGTAACAGTTCCCAGTGGACCAGTAGATCTGTTGGTCTGTTGCTGTTAGCTTTCCATGTACTCCTCTGTACTCTTCCTACTCCTCCATCCAAACCTCATCATTCTTCGTTTTCTCTGCGTCCCCCTTCCTCCTCCCTACTCTTCCTCTTCACCACCCCTCCTCCTTCCTTAGGCTTTATGTTTTTCCTCCTCCTCCTCATCCTCCTCTCTCCATGGTACAAACTGGTATAATTGGCCATCGTACCTTAGTTACCCCGTCCACTAACTGCCCACTTCCCCAGCATCACCCCCACCCCCACGCCATACCCACCCTTCATTCACTTCCATCCTTACTCCCTTCTCCCTATCTTGGATCTCATCCCTCCCTGACCTCCCTCTTTCCCAGATCTCATCCCTCCCTAACCTCCCTCCCCCTTAAATATCTCCCATCCCTAACTTACCTGACTCCAAGATCTCACCTCCTGCCTAACCTCTCTCCTGGATCTCACACCATTATTATGGATATGACTGAGTTCCTACCCTCCCCCCACACTCCACCCCGGCACAGCAGTGGTTTGTCCTGTTATTAACCTTGTGTCTGAGTTACTGAGAGAGAGAGAGAGAGACAGAGACAGAGAGAGAGAGAATGTGTGTGTGTGTGTGTGTGTGTTAAAATAATAGGTTGCAAGTATAATAATATTGGTCTCGTGATTATTACGGATAGTATAATTATGTGGTTAACATTTTAGGCTGTGCAAAGTTGCATTTCTTTATTTCGGGCCATCAGACTGAACAGACGATTTTTAGCCATTTAGTGCGAATTTTTCTTGTAAAGGAGTTTAATGAAAGCTCCTCCACATTAAGGTCCTTACTGGTACCCAGTATTGTGATGGATGATGGTGTGGTGTGATGCGGTGTATGGTATGGTGTGGTGTGGGTGACTGTATTGTGGGTGTGGTATGGTGTGTGACACTTGTTAGTAGGTGGTGCGGTTTGGATGTGGTGTATGATCTTATGATATATAATAATGTGACGTGTGGATGCGGCCTGTGAAGGTGTGATGTTCATTGTGTGATGTGGTGGGGTGTGACACGAGTAAGGTTGGCGATTTAATGCGGGCATGATGTATGATAATGTGTAGGGCGGTACAGATGAGGTGTGTACAAGTTTGATGTGGTTGATGTGAGTGTAAATTGTAACGGAATAAGTGTGGTGTTGTGTAGGTCTGGTGTGTGGCGGTTTAACTGCATGAGAGAGAGAGAGAGAGAGAGTCAGTGTGTGTGTGTGTGTGTGTGTGTGTGTGTGTGTGTGTGTGTGTGTGTGTGCGTGTGTGTGTGTGTGACTTCTGGCAGCGTCCCACCAACCTTCGCTCACAACAACACCTTTTAATGAATTGGCTAACATACAACCTGACTGTCCAAAGTGCATATTCACGGGAAAATAGACACTTATTAGTTTTTACTCCCCGTTGTGCTAAAGTTAATACAGTACAACATACATTGGAATGGCGGCCAATATACACTACATAAATATTTAGTGTATAAACCACAAACTTATCTCGCTGTTGAAGTTACGGTCGAGAGAGATTTTGCTTTTTTAGTCACAAATGATACGCAGAGCTCCAGGCAAACTTAATAATAGCTTTTCATTATCATCTTTTGGAATGATGGACGAAAGGCGTCAGAAAATTTTCCATTAATCTTATGCATTATAGTTTTAGCAGTACAGTCCATAAAGGGGAACTTGGTAGAATAAGTAAGCTATCCATTTCTAAGTATTTCCCTTAGGAACAAACGATACCAGCAACAGCTTTCATAGTGAAGCCATTGATCATCTGGGTAAAGATTGTACTTTACCTTGTCCTCTGCTTATTTTAACTGGCTATGTAATTTTCATCTCTCCATCCTCAGTGTGCACCTGTAACATCAAGTAAACCCAAGATTATGGTGCTAGTCACAAAGAAGTGTTGTGAAAAGGATGCAAGTCACGAAGAAATGCTGAGGAACGGATACAGGGCAATAGTAGTGTCTTATTCTTACAGTGATCTACGGGATATAAGCTACAAAACGTCGAAAATTTTTGACAAATTAAAGTGAATGAACTAGGTGAGCACCCCTGGCTGGAAGAATGTCATAGCCAAAGTAGTAGTAGTAGCTGCAACCCCAGGCTCGTCAGAACACAATCCCTGTAGACTGCAGGCTGAAATTACCTTCCTGTTGCTCACCAACTTCCTTATGAGGGAGAGGGAGGGGGGAGGGAGATGAGGGAGGTTTGTATAATCCTGGCAGTGGAGCAGCTCGGCTATATTGGTGCCACCATATGAAGGCGTCCCTCTCCAAAGTTTCACAATAAACGAAGACTTGTTTAGTGTTAAGGTGGTAGTTTGATTCTGTGCTTGACTAAGAAGAAAATGCTGGAGAGGGACGCCTTCACGTGGTGGCACTCATATGGCTGGGTGGCTCCTCTGCCTTGTTACAGAAACGTCTATCAACTCCTTCCCTATCCCCCAAAGGAGGACGATGAGCTGCAGGAGGGTAACTTCAGTCTGGAGTCCACCGGGTTCGTGTTTAGATTTTTTTTTAATGCAAGAAAGAAGAAACCAAAGGCCAGGAGCCCGCAAACCGTTCCTTCCAAGAAAAAACAAAAACAATACAAAAGAAAGCCAAATTCAAAAACCGTTCATTTCGAGATGCATGGACACACTGCGTTTGAAAGACTGGAGATCATAGGAAGTAGGAAATACAGACAGAGGGAGACAGTTCCAGAGTTAACCTGTTGCATAAATGAAGGACTGGGAGTAGCAGTTTACTCTTGCATTAGAGAGTTGGACAGAAAAGGGATGAGAATTAGTTGCTAGACGGGTACTACGCACCCGTCGTAGAGGTGGAGGGATGCAAGCAGACAGTTCAGAGGAGCAGTGACCATTGAAGTAGCGATAGAAAGAAGATAAAGATGCAACGGTGCGGCGAAGAGACAGAGGTTGAAGGGAGCCAGTAAGAGAAGAGTTGAGATGAAAAGCCTTTGACTTCACCCTATTGAGAAGAGCTGTTTGTGGGGAGCCTCCCCACACGTGAGAGTTGTACTCTAAATAGGGACGAATAAAACCCGTGTATAAAGTCAACAACTTTGCAGGGGTAAAGAAGATACGGAGTCGGCTTAGCACACCTAATCTCTTGGAAGCAGATTTTACACGAGATGCATTATGATTTTTCCAAGATAAGTCCCGAATGAATGAAATCCCAAGCATTTTAACGGATGATGCAGGATTGAGCTGGATATTATTAAACCTTAGAGGGTACTCCTGTGGAAGATTATGTCGGGTTGATAGGTGAAAAAATTGAATTTTTGATGCATAAAAAAAAAAAAAGAAAAGAAAAGCCTTGGGTTGCAACCACCACCACCACCACCAAACAAGAAATAGGACATAGTGGCAGTCAAGAAAACCTTTGAGCTACCAACATGTTGTGTGTGAAACCCTTACTGCCGGTACACTTTTCTTTTAACCAAGACAGGGACAGTGGGTGAGCATAAATGACTATTCAGGAGAGAGAGAGAGATAGAGTGTGTGTGTGTGTGTGTGTGTGTGCACCAAAACCTTAACAGCGATATAATTAGGTTACAGCACACAGAAAAAGAACTCTCTCTCTCTCTCTCTCTCTCTCTCTCTCTCTCTCTACATTAAACCAGTTCACTGCCACGTGGCTCACCTAAGCTAATAAAATCAATTGGTGGCAGCAAAACCTGATACAACAAAAAGGCGTCATCGCTGAAAGGCCTTAGTGGGCTGACACAAAGGTACACAATTACACCTGTGATATCAGCTGTACTTTTTATTGCATCAAGTTCCACACACTGTTTTAATTAAGTAACTGGTATTACGGCTGTTTTTCCTCCAGGGTTGATTTTAATTATGAAGATTAATTGACCTTCTTATTCATGTAACGGTACGCTACTCAGTACTTTTACTACCTTAAAAAAATTATCATTAGAAAGAGCTTTGAACTGATGAAAATCTTGAGATATGTTGACAATCATGTTACATTAGTGCTCGTCCACACGTGCCCTCGAACATAAGTTGGCAACGCAGCTGACAACATGTTTAGGTGCATGTATGCAGCAGTATTTGGACAGATGTACAGTATGCATAGATGTTTTTCAGTGCAGCTTCGAACACTGACAGTGGAGACGATGGGATAAGTGTGTCCATATCAGGCAACTTAGACTTCATCATGCTGTTGGCAGCATGATCTGGACGCTGATGTTCCCAACATGTTTGCAGCGTGTTCGTTACTGTGTTGCTCACATGTTGCAAGCACTTGTTCGAGCACACGTATGGACGTGCACTTAGACAAAACAGGCCTCGGCGACTTTGTTGAATTACACAAAATTCATTTAACTATAGTTCATGAAGAATACATTAACACCTAGAATGCGTAGTTTCACTTTGTTGAATCAAGTCGCATTGATGTACCCAGTGTTATTCTGGCTTTGCAACCTCTCTAACATAACGAAGTCATTTTCGTATTAAAAGGGGATTCTTGGCAAATTAGTGTTTAGTGGTTTGAAGGGATGACGACTTTTATTTTTATTACTGATTAACCGGCAGAGTCGTAAATTTCTACGGGTAAGGTAATTAATTGTGTTGTTACATTGTTACATGGAGCGTCGTGTGGTTGGAGTACAGGTAACTGTTACATTGTTACATGGAGCGCGTCGTGTGGTTGGAGTACAGGTAACTGTTACATTGTTACATGGAGCGTCGCGTGGTTGGTGTACAGGTAACGCTCTCTCCTCTGCCTCCTCTCTCACCCTCATTGTTTTCTCTCTCATTCCGGTGGTCTCACTCATGGCGTCCAGCAAGGATTTTCAAAATTGCTAAGAGGTTTCTAAGTACCTGAGAGAGACCTGAGTTTACCGAGGGGAAATTTGAGCACCACTTCACATACACACACACACACACACACACACACACACACACACACACACACACACACACACACACACACACATTTATAATAATATCCATGACTTAGTGGGGGATGCGCTGGTTCTCTTACTTCCACTTCCTCTCATCCTTTTT
This sequence comes from Coenobita brevimanus, assembly GCF_032717465.1. Taxonomy (NCBI): domain Eukaryota; kingdom Metazoa; phylum Arthropoda; class Malacostraca; order Decapoda; family Coenobitidae; genus Coenobita; species Coenobita brevimanus. The sequence continues at coordinate 3,072,411 of NC_137037.1, forward strand.
TCTTCATTTTCCTTCCCTTTCCTTTTTTTTTTTTTTTCTTCCTCTCCTTGCTCTTCTCACTCTCCTCAATTATTTATTTTTTCATAACTTAGACGGAGTCGTGACTATTTAGCTCTCTTTCCGCCTCCCCGTCTTCCTCCCTTTCCTTCTGGTCTTCCTGCCTACTCATCCTCTTTCTCCTCCTTCCCAGCCTCTTTCTTCCGCGGCTACATCCTTTCATTTTCGATACAGAGAAAGGTGTAGTTATTTAATTCTTTTCCCACTTCTCAAATTGTTTCTTTTTCTCCTCCGCTTCCTCTTGCCCTCAGTATTTATGGTGACTGTTTCTAATCATTCCTTATCCTCATCTCCCTCCATTACCTCCTCTTCTTCCTTCTTCTATACCTTCTCCTCCTTCACATCCTTCTCTGCTCCTTAATTCCTTTTCTTCCTCCTTTCGTACATCCTCCACCTGCTCCTCTTCCTTCTCCTTTACCTCCTCCTCTTCTTCCTCCTTCTCCTCTCTCCGCTGTAGCTTAACTCTGACTCAGCCAATTTCTTCATGCAGTTTTCATCCCTGTCCTGTGGGCAGGGGCGTGGGGGATGTCGCTGATAGAACTGTGGTGATATTCAGATGCAATTGTGGTGTATTCATGTTGACCAAAGTTGCAGACAGGGGAGGGTCGTTTGTGGCAGATGTGTGCTGCTTGTGCTGGACGGAACTTTTAGTGAATGTGATGGCGTTGTTGTGTTTGTGATGGTGGAAGGTTTAGTGTTGGGCTGTGTGGTTTTATGCAACTGTCATTCTTGTAGCAGATTTGTGGTGCTGCTGTTGCCATGGTCTTTTGATGGCTGTAGTGCGTGCTGAAGGTGAGTTGTTTGTGGATGTAGTGTAATGCCCGGAAGTGATAATGAGTTGTATCTAGTTCATTTTATATGACCAAAAGTTCGGTTAAGTGAGAGAGTGTGGCCTAGGCATGGCTGTTTCCATGCGGACGTGACCAGAATATAGATTAAGTTACCTAGTTGCTAAGTCATTTTTTTTTCCTACTGTAATTTACTAGTATTAAGTCTCTTTATAATATAAAATCTCGAGTGAGATGGGAACATGTGCCTTTGGTCACGTGATCCAGCATAATGTACGCGTGCGCAGAGTGATGTAAAGGACGATAATTTTTATGGTTTTTCGATGTAAGGGTATAAAGAGAGAAGTGTTATTGAGTAATTATTATAACTAGAGTATGTTATTTTTTTTTTCAGTAATCGATTGTAAGGGGAAAGACATCACACCGAGTCTGTCACGAGTTCGTAATAATAAAAATCTTAAATTGCGCACGCCGTCATTCCCCCCTTCCCTTTGCATACGCAGTTTTGGCGTGTCTGACTCGCTCACCGGCCGTGGTAGGTGGCAGTTGGTCGGTACTATCGTCATCCTTCCCCCCCCCCCTCCAAGGAATTTTGAAGTGTAACGGTGACACCATTAGCCTTTGGAGAAGCAAGTCCTGTGTTCCCGCTCACCTCCCCTACATTTTTGAGCTGAATAGTGAGGCATTTCCTATATATTTGTGTACTGTACTGTATAGTATTATTATTTAGTGTGTAACTGAAGCAAGAGAATGCTAGCTAGTTCTGTCTGAGTCTCATAGTTGTGTGATTTTTGTAGGCCAAGTATCAGGTGCTCGTGAACTATGAATTAATTATTATTGTCTTGAAATGACTTTGCAATTCAGTTCTTATTAGGGCTATGTTGCGAGTTAATGTTCACGTAGTTTGTGAGGCACAATGATAGTGATGCGGTGATGATTTTCATGGTTAGAGTTACAGTTATTCATGCTTACTGTATTTGTTATAGTACTTTTTCTTCCATGTTCTCCCTACAATAAGTATTATTTTGAGCAGACCTATGTGTCTGTGGTGCCATGTGTTATTCTGCTATTATTTGAGATGCCGAGTGTTGTAACTCATGTTTATTATGAGACCTTCCTGATAATGTGAAGGGATTACTTGCATTGGGGAGAATAGTTATTCATTATTCATATTAACTTCTAGCAGGTCCAGGGTGTGGAGGTCAAAGTAGCAGTGAGTGAGTCAAAATCCAAGTGTGGAGGTCAAAGTTCAAGTCTGGAGATCAAGGTCCCAGTGCATGAGTCAAGGTCCCGGTGTGGAAGTTAAGGTCGGGAGTGGCAGAGGACTGGACCAGTGAAATTTGTGCTCAGAGGGACGATTATGAAGAAACACATTGGACCGGGACAGAGGAGCTAAGTTTTGTGGATTTGATATGAGGACCATATAGAGATATATTTTTTGAACAATGTGCCAACTGAATCAGGTTTAATCTGTAAAGCAAGTAGCTGGGGAAGATTACCACTTTTTTTTGGTCTTGTTAATACACATGAGTTACTTGAGAGGAGCATGTGGAGTGACATGGAGGGACAGGTTGACGAATGAAGAAGTGAAGGAACGTTGTGGGGTAGATGTGGATGTGGTTGAAAAGATTAGGAGAAATACACTGAGGTGGTTTGGACATGTGGAGAGGATGGAGAATGAAAGACTGACTAAGAGGGTGTATGTAGGTGAGGTGGAGGGAGGGAGAGGGAGGGGTAGACCGAGGATGAGGTGGAGGGATGGAGTTGAGAGGTATATGAGGGAGGGGGGGGTGAGTTGGGGGGAGGGGAGTCAAATGGTGGGTGACAGAGTGACTTGGAGGCGTTTTGTCTGCGGCCACCCTTTGCGGGATTAGGGCGTCGGGCTATAGATAGATAGATAGATAGTTAATACACATTCCCTCCCACTGGAACTTGATTGTTTGTATAACCCTTGAGAACTGGTGATATAGAGCTTACCTAGTAGTTTATTAATGTGCAACTTCGAAGCATTCTGGGAAACTGCAAAGGCCGGGCTTGGGTTGGCCTGGTTGGAGACTGGCCCCGTCATTTAGGCATGCTACCATTCTTAACTTGACCACTTGAAGTATAATAAACGCAACCGAAAAGGCCGCTAATGGGAGAGAGTCTCCATCAATCTGAGTTCCTGACCGTTTGAGCACACAGTGGTCATCAATAGTGACTTGTTTTCTGCCCCTTTTGACCATGTAAAAGTCTGGATCGCAGAGGTGACAGTACAGTAGTTTAAGATGTAATTTTGTGTGGTTGTAGTGGTGAGAGTTTTAGTGGCGTAACTGATGTTAAGTCGAGGTGGTTGTGGTTGTTGTATTAAAAGTTTAGTGGTGTTATGTGTTATTGGATACTTTAATGACTCTGTGCGTGTGTGTGTTTGTGGGGTAGGGGGAGTTATGACAATGTGTTTCAATGGGTTTTGTAGAAATGACTTAGTGGAGTTACATAAACAAAATAAAATCGGTCGGAGTTCAGAGTTTTAATAATTCATACCTTAAGGTTTGAGAAAGGTCCTCGTGTTAAGGGTGCTCTTGTTTTCCGTGGTGTGTTTTTGTGTTTGTGGTGGTGGTGTTTGTGGATTTGTGGTACGGTGTTTGTGGTGGTGGTGGTTGTGGATCTGTGGTATGGTGTTGTTTGTGGAACTGTGGTATGGTGTTGTTCGTGGTGGTGGTGGTGGTGGATCTGTGGTATGGTGTTTGTGGTGGTGGATCTGTGGTATGGTGTTTGTGGTGGTGGATCTGTGGTATGGTGTTTGTGGTGGTGGATCTGTGGTATGGTGTTTGTGGTGGTGGTGTTTGTGGAACTGTGGTATGTTGTTGTTTGTGGTAGTGGTGTTTGTGGAACTGTGGTATGGTGTTGTTTGTGGTGGTGGTTGTGGATCTGTAGTATGGTGTTGTTTGTGGTGGTTGTGGACCTGTGGTATGTTGTTGTTTGTGGTGGTGGTGTTTGTGGAACTGTGGTATGGTGTTGTTTGGTGTGGTGGTGTTTGTGGATCTGTGGTATGGTGTTGTTTGTGGTGGTGGTGTTTGTGGATCTGTGGTATGGTGTTCATTGTGGTGGTTGTGGAACTGTGGAATGGTGTTGTTTGGTGTGGTGGTGTTTGTGGATCTGTGGTATGGTGTTGTTTGTGGTGGTAGTGTTTGTGGACTGGTGTTGTGGTGTTGTTTGTGGTTGTGATATTTGTAAGTCTGTTACGATGGTGGTTGGTTATGGTAGTGTTGGTATTTTCTCAAGAGCTGGGGTACTAAGTGGTGTATGTTTGTGGTACTGTTATTAAAGTCCATTTTTGTGGTAATGGTGTTTGTAATAATGATACCAATACTAAGAAATATATGTTTGTGACGATGTTATTTGTGGCAAAGTTGTTTAGGAGAGTGATGCTTGTTGTAGTTGTGATTATTGTTGTAGTGTTGCTTATGTACAGGAAGAGGTTTGAGGGATTTTTGATGATGTGAAGTTGTTTGTGGTAATCCTGTTTGTGAAAGTATGTGTGGTGTCCTTGTTTGTGGTAGTGGTGGTGGTTATGGTAGGAATCCTGACATTAAACCGTGTGTGTTTGTGATGGTAAAAGTGAAGGTGCGTGGGTCATTATGGAAATTGAAACGATGTGTTTGTGGCAAGAAAAATGGTTGTTATGGCTGTGTGTGTGTGTGTGTAAAAAATTCTTTGTATAATTAAGTGCCCGCATGTTTGTGTGTATACACACTGAGCGTTCAACTTTTTGAAAAAATGAAAAAAATAATCATTATTTGCGTTCACCAGTGCAGTTCACGACCCAGCCCACCCGGACATATTTGGTACATTGTTTTTTATTTCATGGATAGATCAAAAAGGCAAAAAATGGAAAGCGCAGAAATATTTGTCCTGTTCGTATTTATTTATCTGGCGTCAGAATTTGTGTTCTGTCAGATATCACGGTGATAAATCCTGTGTTGCTTTGTTGAGGATTGGAATGTTAATACCAGCAGCAGATTTTAGGATTAGAGAACTCAAAATAATTTAGGACAATTTGGCACATAGTCTGGGTCGGCGATATATTAATTCCCTCATACCGAGGACATATTTGTATTTAGTGCATTCTTGATCCTGGAGATTTTATTTAGCTAAGGCGAAACTTATCGAAATAAAAGTGTTAGTTATAGTCCTAGTAAACCCTTTCACTATTACTGACCCATCCTACTTCGAAAAATATATGTATTGCTTTTTTTTTTTGGGGGGGGGGGGAAATCACTATTATAAGAACGAGGTCCTCTAAGGTGGTAAGTACGGCAAGTGTACGTTATGAGTACATTAAATTGTATAGTAATGGCCAGTCGTGTTCTTTGCTAAAGTTGACGGGGGGAAGAGGGTCTGTCACTGTCTCTTATTTCACTCTCTCACTTCTGCTTTCTCTCTCTCTCTCTCTCTCTCTCTCTCTCTCTCTCGAGTGTCTACGCCACCTATGATTCCGTCTTTTAAGTGCAGTGTATGCAGGCGTTTGGAAGTTAACAAACCTTGAAGTTTGGCCCTCTTTTGTAAAAAAATAAAATAAATAATAAAAAATAAAACTTTTTGGCGGGCTTCAAGAAAAGAAGAGAAGAAAAAAGGAAGAAGGAGAAGAAAAAGGAATAAAAGAAGTACCGTCAGCACAGTAGGACGGGTTCATACCCTTCACCTCATTGGGACCAGGACTTTGTACTGTAATTGTACTTGATTTTTTTTTCTTTTTACGTTTGTGACCTCGACCGAAAACGGTTGAGATAGTGTGGATAGACGGGTGCTACGTGCCAGTCGTAATGGGGAAGGAATGTCTGAAGTTCGGAAGAGTAGTAACGATAGATGAGAGAGAGAGAGAGAGAGAGAGAGAGAGAAAGTAGCCCAGTACTTTTAATAACGGTCTTGCATCAGTCCCTCTAATTACTGTATAAAGCTGAGTTTTCTCCCTCACCAAACTCATATATAATCTTGTATTCCACCGAGGGTTTACGTCATCAGCTTAGGAGGCAGCGACTGTGCGATTTTTGCACTAACTTGGCCTACAAACACCGACTGTCCGTCTTGAATGCTGAGTTGTGACAATAGATTAAGGGTAGAATATTATGCCAGTCAGGGAGAAGTGCTAGAAAAGGATGTGGAGCCGTAGTATTGTTATATTCTGCCACTGAACTAAGTCAAATAAGCTATAAAAGGACAAAAATCTGAACCAAGTTAGTGAAAAAGAACTATAGAAGTCAAGACATTACTGATGGCTGTATTCCATTCAGTTCAAAAAGTCTGTTCTATCATATTTCAAAAAAAAAAAAAAAAAATCAAGCGCTACGAAAAAAAAAAAAAAAAAAAAACGTAAAAAAAGACTTACTCAAGGCGTTCAAAGTGACAGTGGCTCAATAGATTTTAATTTTCGAAATAGTCGGTTTGCATTGAGTACGCTATGGTTTCTAGACACGGGAGCATATCCAGTAGCCGTCTTGTCCGTCAGTCACCCGTTAAGGATTTTCGGAAACGATGTGCTTCACTCTGGTAGACTTAAGCGAAGGCCGCACTATGGTCTGTGTTGCCGTACCATCAGACACTTGAGTACTTGTTGGGTGTTTGGTGGAATGGTGTATAAGCAGGTAGGAAATGGTTTGTTTGTATGAGAGTAATGAAATGTGTGTGTGTGTGTGTGTGTGTGTGTGTGAGAAAGAGAGAGAGAGAGATTCTCTCTCTCTCTCTGTCTCTTATGCAGTTACGTATCCTCTTCCTCTTCGTCCTCCCGTGGTCAGCATTGTTTTCCTTCCTACTCCTTTCTTCTCTAATCTTAGCTTTACTCTTCTTCTTGCACTCTTTCCTCCCTACCTCTGTCCCTCTTCCTCCCCCCCTCCCCTTTCCACCCTTCTCTTCTTCTTTCTTCGCTTCCTTCATCCCTCCTCCTCCAATTCTTTTATCGTCTTTTTTCTTGCCATCATCTTTCCAACATCTCTTGCATTCTCCTTCCCTGGAAACTTCCTGTCACCTTTTATGCTCCTCTTTTGATTTTCTTATCTGCCTTCTTGCTCTCTCCTCCTCTCATTCTCACTCCTCTATCGCCTCCTTCTTCTCTCACTTCTCTATCGCCTCTTTCTTCCTTCCCGTCGCTTGCCTCCTCCTTCCTACCCACCTCCTGTCTCCTTCTTTTCCTCCTTTTCCTTGCTTTCCCATCTCCTCTTCTCCTAACCCTGCTGTTGTGCTTGGCTGCCCGTACCCAAATAGTACCCCAACTGAGTCTGAAAAGTTAGCGATTGAATTCTGGTGACTTGAGAATTGGTCTTTTGTTACAGTAAAAGGAACGAGATCAATAATAGCGACGATAATGGTCAATTGTGCGTATTAACCAGGTTTGTTGTTGAATAAAAACCTATGGCGATGGCAAGAGTGCAAGTAGTAGTAGTAGTAGTTGTAGTAACAATAGTAGTAGTAGTGGTGGTGGTGGTGGTACATGTACGGTAGTAGTAATAGTGGTAGTGGTGGTGGTGGTGGTGATAGTAATAGCAGTAGTTGTATCAGTAGTAGCAGTATTGGTAAATGCAACCTCAGGTTAATCTGAATGTGAACCCGATGGACGGCAAACCAGAGCG